>NW_027493358.1:0-392627 GCF_021521415.1 Bidens hawaiensis
ATTATCCAAAAGGCATCTCGTTTGGACGTCTAAACCTTTGCCATTTCAGTTCAGGCGAAGTTATGGTTTAGGCGAAGTTGTTCTCAACTTCGCCTAAGGCTTAACTTCGCCTGTTACTTTAAATTTTAAATTAATCAGGGGCGAAGTTGTTCAAGGGGCGAAGTTATGATTAGGCGAAGTTATCCTTAACTTCGCCTTAGGCTTAACTTCGCCTGATGCTTTAAATATTATTTAAAAGTTAATCTGTTGGCAGACGAAGTTATTGTATAGGCGAAGTTGTTCTCAACTTCGCCCTATGTCTAACTTCGCTTGCCCACTAATGTTTATCTTAACTTCGCTTATGGTAATAAGCGAAGTTACCATCTGCCTTGACAATTCTCTAACTTAGACCGTTTGTGGTGCAGATATTGGAAGCTGTAGCAGGAGCCGGTGGTGCTGGTGGTGACGAAGGTGGTGATAACAACCGCCAATTCTTTCCGGGGCACAATATGTACATCACACTGGACCCGGATGCTAGCGGTGTTGATGATTATCGCGAGATCATCACTTTTCTGATTCGCTCGCGTATTTTCCATGCTATTACTACAACTTTGCCCATTTCTCTGCCAAACACAGAAGACTTCTGGCAGACGGTTGAATACGATTGTAGAGTCGAACCCCCAGTAATGCGCGCCACCGTTAACAATCAGGTGGTGCAGTTCTCATCGGAACAGATAAGGGTCGCTTTGCAGTTTGGGAACGAAACGAGAGATGACCCTACGGACTTTGTTGCTCCATTTAGAGATGGTGCATTTTTAAGAATGGGCTATTCTGGTCCATTGGGTGACACTCAGAGGCGCAAGGGATTTTTGTTGGATCAATGGCGCTTTCTCATGCACGTGATGATCGTGTGCATGTCGGGTAGAAAGGCTGGTACGGACGGTATGGGTGCGATGATGCAGTCGGCAATGACAGCACTGACTTACAACAAGCGTTACAGCTTCAGTCAGATGGTGTTATATGAAATAGACCGTCAGAGACGAGCGGTGGCTCGTGAAAGATTCTTGATGTATCCTCGGTTTTCACAAATGATCTTGAATCATGTAGCTCCTACGCTACCTCAGCGCCGTCCGATTTGTTATGTGGAGAGTGTCAGCAAGAGATTTTTTGCACAGTGCTGAGCGTCGAGTGCTAGAAGTAAACCAGAGCTTCGTCCTCGACATACTCCGCTATTTGGGTATTTGATAAACCCAGCGTATGTTGCTCCTAGTGGAGACGAGTTTCGGGATCCGGCACCGCAACAGGCTGCTGTTTCTCAACCACCACCCGTGGTACAGCAAGCACTACTTGCTGCTCTTGTTGTGGCACCGGAGGAACACGTAGACCTTGAAGCTGCTTTTGGTGGCCAAGGATTTTTTGATATGGAACGAGTCGATCCTGAGGAAGAGGTTCAGGTTTCAGTTGCACAGGTTTCTAGTATGGATGTGCAGTTGGTAGCTACGTCGGGAGCTGATTCTGAAAAAACCGATTCTGACTTCTCAGCTGATGAGGTTGCTGAAGCAAGACAGATACTGGTCGCTCAAGAGAGAATTCACGGTAAAAGAAAGGAAGATACTGATGACAGTGAATCTAATTTTGAGGAGGAGTTGGGTCGGTTGATTCGTCGATCTAAAAGGGCAAGAACGGGTGAAGGATCGGGAGCTGGTGAAAGCTCGAGGGTGGTTCGTTTCTCTCCACCTGCTCTATCTGGTATGACTATGGTCCCTGCATCGTTACCTGTGACAGGACCGATCACCTCAGGTGCCCCCGTTTTGACAACATCATCTTCTTTTGGCATTCCACCTACCACATTTCAGCTTTCGACTCCAGAAATTGTTACCTTGCCACCTCCTACACTTACTCCATCGGAGGTTTGTTGCAAGATTCATTGAGTCGACGCTGCTTGCCACCGCAGGGTTATCTGTTACAATACCACTTGCGGTTACGTTTCAACCTGTTTCTGATGTCCCGGCTACTTTGGGGATCCCTTCACCGTATGCTCAAGACACCTCTCATATGAGTTTTGATTTTGATGCAACCTTATCTGACTCGGACAGAATAGCAGCTCTTGAAAGGGTCGTGGTGGAACAGTCGAGAATAAATCTGATCCAGACTCACGCTATTCAGCGCCTTGTTGCAGAGAATCAGATTCAGTCGTCCCTCCTGATTGAGCACGGTAAACTTTTTGATGCCTTGAAACAGTTCTTGGCATCTCAGGGGGAGACGAGCTGCAAAGGCAACGAGTTGAGGACGAAGAAGAGGAATGATCGAGACGATGATCCCAATGCATCGAAAGGTGCAGATGGTGAGTTTCCAAGAACTGAACAAGCTCTTGGGACTTCCACATCTCAGGGGGAGTCTACTGGTGCGACTGGTGAATCGAGGGGTGATGACGTGGTGGTAGTGGATGATGAGGAGATGGTGGATGTTGATATTGAAGATGACGACGATGTGTTACCGATTGAAGAGATTGAGAAGATAGGGGCTGAGATTGTGATTGACAGTGAGGTTGAAGAGGGAGAGATTGTGGAGGATAACATTGAGCATGAAATTCCAGAAGCTGATAAGCCAAATTTGGGTCAAGATACGGGAAGCGAGGAGACTGAATGGGAAGAGCAGCCAAGATGTAAAGAAGTCTATGCTCAATGGTTTGTAAAGACAAAGAAACCAGCGGTCCCAACTATGTTTAAGAAGTGTTACAACATCAAAGGGTATGCTAAATCGAAAAATGGGATTATATGCTGGTTATACGATTAGCAGTTGAGGCTGTTTGTGATTAAACGTTTTGACGGAGTTCAGTATTTCAAGAGATTGTTGAGATCGTTTAATACCTTGCCGGAGTGTGAGGTGAAGGACTTAGCCAAGTTGGGGTTGATAAATAGGAGTGATGATAATATGGCTAGGATTATTGGGAAGATCGTTTGGAAAGAAAGTATAAAAGATAAAAAGTTCGAGTTATTAATGCCGCAGAAAGGAAAGCTCGTTGAAGATAAAGACAGAGGTATGAGAGCTGATGGCAAACCTTGGATGATAATGAAGTATAAGCCGATCCGGTGTTTAAAAGAAGTGCCGATGAAACAAATGCCCAAGGATGTCATAAAGAATCTGAAATGGTGGTATGTTGATAGTGAAACAGCTGAAGCGGTGATGGAGGATGAAGATGAACAAGAGTTGCTGAGAGTGTATGATCTAATGCACTTGGTGAATTTGTCTCAAGCTGACTTGCAGGTGCTGAACGAGAAAAAGATATTCTATATTCCTGCATGGAAAGAAGAAGCAAAGAAATATCAGAGAGTAGTTTCGGTTTGTGTCAGAGAAGGCGTTCATGCTTGAAGACGGGTGACTCGAGAGTTTTGGGATTACAAGACACGTGATTGAAGATTGAGATATGAAGCTACTGCCAAGGGGGAGTCTATTGGTACATGATGTCAGTAGTTCAGTAACTAGTGTCTGTAATCGTGTTAGTTTGATTTGTATTGGTGTTTTAGTTAACTTGTCTCACAAGTTCGCCTAATATAAGCGAACTTGTGGACAAGCGAAGTTATCAACAACTTCGCCTAGTCTGTTAGGCGAAGTTGTCGATAACTATATATGTTTGGCTACGACTTGTTTTGAAGAGGGAATTTCAGTACGTGTAATTGTGATTTGGCTATCACGTGTTAAAGTAGTTGCAATACAACGTGTCTATTGAGTACTGTAACGTGTCTTTGTACTTGGGTTTAACGTATATCGCGTCTAACACTCGTATCGTCTTACGTAGGGATTCCGCACCTACGTAATACGAGATATTTCCGTGTAGATCCGGCTGGGAACCTACACCATGCCATGTGTCCTCATCAAGCGAGTTGCCTCATCCTACTCACCTGCGTGCATACTAAAAGTCAGCTACGCTGAGTGAGTTCTAGTTAATCACATAACTTACTTTATGTACACATATACATGCCCGAAGGTACGCATTACATGCTTAACCTGTTCATCATTCTTCCATATATGTTCGTAACCAACCTTACATTATAAAGAACGTTTCGCCCAACATACCTCGGATATTATTAGGGTCCGGTACCCTCCATCCTTGGATATTATTAGGGTCCGGTCTCCTTTCTTCCTCGGATATTATTAGGGTCTGGTACCCTCCATCCTCAGATATTATTAGGGTCCGGTACCCTCCATCCTCAGATATTATTACGGTCCGATCTCCCTTTCGTCCCTACTATCATGCCATACCTTCCTATACATATAATTGTAAGTTTCATATGTACATAGATCATTCATCCATCATATACAACAATCATATCATTAAACCATCACCTGACAGTGCATGCAATATCCGAAGATCGTTCACGCACCGACAAGCTTTCATTCACATTTAAGATATGCATAAATAACATACAAATCATACATGGCATACACTTACCATTTAAGGTAAGTGTATTAACTATCACATCGAGTATGCACACAGCCCCGAAAACATAACAAGGAATGAGGCTATAAACTGTAACACCCCGTAACCGCAGCGGAAACGTACACGGGATGCAACAGACACATCTGATATCAACAGCATTGCTTATAAAGAAAATACCACTACATTAATTTATAACATATTACATTGTTGCGAGTTGCGTTACTGTCTAGGTGTTACACACATATATTACCAATAAAACATTAATAAATTCATTACAAAACATAGAGCAGCAAGCTTCCAACAGGTAGCACAGATAGTTAAGCACATATCAATCATTCCAACTTGGGCATACCTAGAAAACATGTAAAGAAAACGGGTCAACTACGAATAGTTGGTGAGTTTCACTAATTTAAATAAACACTGACAAATCATTTTAATAATCATTTATTAGCAATATAATCATGCTGGGAACTATGTTACCCCAGAACATTTCCATTAACTTTCTGGGAACTATGTTACCCCAGAACAATAATAACCCCTGGGAACTATGTTACCCCAGAACAATAAATACCCCTGGGAACTATGTTACCCCAGAACAATAATAACCCCTGGGAACTATGTTACCCCAGAACAATAAATACCCCTGGGAACTATGTTACCCCAGAACAATAATAACCCCTGGGAACTATGTTACCCCAGATCAATAATAACCCCTGGGAACTATGTTACCCCAGAACAATAATAACCCCTGGGAACTATGTTACCCCAGATCAATAATAACCCCTGGGAACTATGTTACCCCAGAACAATAATAACCCCTGGGAACTATGTTACCCCAGAACAATATAACCCCTGGGAACTATGTTACCCCAGAACAATAACACATTATAAACATTTTATATATTCTATGCATCAGTCCATATATATATAAATGTACAAGTATTTCCATACGATCGGTATGTACTTAAATACTTTAAATAAGACATGTTTTCCGCCCCGGGAAAATATAACTAAAACAATTCATTAAAAGGGGCTCGTGAAAACTCACCTTGTTGTGAGTTGGTGAGTAATATAAGGAACAGCTACGTGCCTGGATCTGTAATATAATATCTAGTCGTTACTATATAATTCCCATAACTTAAATACATAGCAATCGGTACATCTGGGAACATTGTTAACCCAGTACTGTACTCGATTCGGGGACAATGTTAACCCCGTGACACTTCTAAGGACTCAGATTGACATTGCTTAGAGTTTGACAGTCAATTTAGTTAAGATGATGAAATTATAGCTCGGTTTGACACCCCGTTTGGCCGCGGGGCCCGTTTCCGGTATTTCGGTGCCGGAAACGGTAAAATCGGGTAAAATTACCCAAATCATCCGAATTATTTTCGGATGATTTATTTTTACTTAATTTACTTAGATTTATGAAAATGGTCTATTTTAAAGTTTTTCGTGTACCAGTCAGCTCGCTTATGCGAACTTTGCCGGTTTACACGTTTTAAGCTTTAACTAATTGTTTTTATGTTCATTTTAGTACAAATAATTACCCGTTTAGTCTCGGGTCTTGAAATTTTGTTCAAAACTTATTTTGACAGAAAGAACATTTTATAAAATTTTCCAGATTTATTTTCCTATATTTGCATTTATTTATCTATTTTTAAATCTTATTAAAACACTAAATATATCAAAAATACCAAAACACTTTAGAAAATTCCCAAGTTTTTCTGGGATGATCTTTATCATCCTCATAACTTTCTGGAATTTTCCCAGATTTATTTTCCTACATTTACATTTATTTATCTATTTTTAAATCTTGGTAAAACACTAAATATATCAAAATACCAAAACACTTTAGAAAAATCCCAAATTTTTCTGGGATGATCTTTATCATCCTCATAACTTTCTGGAATTTTCCCAGATTTATTTTCCTACATTTACATTTATTTATCTATTTTTAAATCTTGGTAAAACACTAAATATATCAAAAATACCAAAACACTTTAGAAAAATCCCAAATTTTTCTGGGATAATCTTTATCATCCTCATAACTCCCTGGAATTTTTCCAGAATTTAAAACTTATTTTTCAAGCCATTTTTACCCAAAACCGAGCTAGAAAGCCCTAGAACTCGTTTCACCGAAAAGCCTACTTAGACTTTTCCAACTGAGCTCAAATTTTGTGGGTGACTTTTATATGTTATAAAAAGCTTATCTTAAATTTTCCGGAATTTTTCATCATGTTTTGCTATTTTTCACTATTTTTGGCCAAAACCGAGCATTAAATTCACCAAATATTCATCTTTTATCCAAAAATTACCAAAAATTCACAGATCTCATATTTTCATGTGTAGATCATCTCTGTGAAATTTCGTGACCCGACTCTAAGCACACGTAAATCTGTCCATTTTTTCATAACACACGAAAACCGAACTATTTTGTGTTTTCTAGCTTTAGATCGCAAGGATCTCGGTTTCTAGCCTTTGCTAGCCGCTAGATACAACACTTACAAGCACAACAACACCACACCAAGCAAACTATACCAACAATCAAGCCATCTCTTTCAAAATGTCGGTTTTTAAGTAAAAATAAAGATTTTAACCGTAAAAATCTATTCTAAACACTTTTAACTAATTACTTGGATCAAGATCCTTTGTATAACTTGTATACATCCTTTGATCACACAAGAACCGGTTCCATCTCGGGTTTTCACCCATATTTCACTTGGAACTTTCTTTTCTCAAGGGTTGTGAAATTAACAACAAGATTCAAGCTTCAAAACAAGTATTATACCTTGTGGATTTGGTTAAAACTCAATGATTTGGAAGAACACTTGAATACTTGAGAGGATTTTGGAGAGTTTGTGAAGTAACAAAAGAAAAAAGAAAGGAAATGTGTGTGTGTATACATGGCCGGCCATGGGGGGGGGGTGTGGGGGGGCCCACATCTCAAACCATGGCCACATATCTAGATTACGCAATCCAGATAATGTTGTGGATAATCTGGTTCAGTTCGTTTCTCGTTTAAACTCGTAATTCGGCTTGAAACGAGCCTAAAATGGTTGTTTTTCGGGTTAAAATAAAATTTATATAAAACTGATTTAAAAACTTTAAAAACTTAACCCATGACATTAAAACATCATATTATTAATAATCACGCATCTTTTTCGGCTTGATTGATCGTCTCTTGCTTGATTTGGTGTTAAAGGTTTCGTTTAGCGTACCGACGTACCATTAAATCGAAATCCTTTTTCTGTGTTATAATTCACCTATCCCGAAGCATTCATACCTCGTAAACAACACTAAACATTATATACTTCGTCTATAATGTAATTCCCGATTCATTCGGGTTTTCAATAATCGTTCATTGGTTAATTGTAATTCCAATACGATTCGCTATATAATCGAGTATGATTCGTACTATGAATCATATATACTCGTATATATGTACTATAACTCATATAATCAATATTTAAATGACACGTAAATAGTATATTCCGGCTAGGGTATACCTGGATTTGCCGGAATCGTTACATTCTCCCCCCGTTATAAAAATTTCGTCCTCGAAATTTTACGCGACAACTACTTCCTTTTGAGGAAACAGGTGGGGGTATTTCTTCCGAAATTCGTCCTTTCGTTCCCAAGTAAATTCTGGGCCTCGTTGCGAATTCCATCTAACTTTGACCAACGAGATCTTATTGTGTCTAAGTTGCTTGATTTTCCCATCTACTATTTCTATAGGCTCCTCTACAATGTTGAGCCTATCACTTATTTGAACACCCTCTAAGGGTAACACCGATGTCTCATCCGCCAGACATCTTTTCAAATTCGACACGTGAAACACGTTGTGAACTGCACTCAATTCATCAGGTAGTTCTAATCGGTAAGCTACAGGACCGATTTTTGCAATAATATCAAATGGTCCAATATATCTAGGGGCCAACTTCCCCGCCTTTCCAAACCTGACCACTCCTTTCCAGGGTGATACTTTCAAATATACCTTTTCACCCTTCTCAAATGACAACGGTTTTCGACGGGTATCGGCATAACTCTTCTGCCGATCCCGCGCGGCTTTCAGGTTGTTCTTAATTTCAAGAATCTTGCTGGTCGTCTCCTGGACCAGATCCGATCTAATGACCTGCGAGTCCCCCACTTCAGACCAGCAAAGTGGTGATCGGCACTTCCGCCCATACAATGCTTCATAAGGTGCTGCCTTTATACTGCTATGGTAACTGTTATTATAGGAAAATTCAACGAGTGGGAGATGTTGATCCCAATTTCCCTTAAAGTCCAGTACGCAGGCACGAAGCAAATCCTCCAAAGTTTGAATGGTCCTCTCAGACTGGCCATCGGTCTGAGGGTGGTAAGCTGTGCTTAGGTCAATACGTGTTCCCAATGCTTCTTGGACAGCTTGCCAAAGTTTGGAGGTGAAATGGCTATCCCTATCGGAGATGATCGAGATGGGGATGCCATGACGAGACACTATTTCATTTATATAAATTTGCGCAAGTCTCTCAGTGTTAAAAGTATTCCTAATTGGAATAAAATGTGCCGATTTGGTTAATCTATCCACGATTACCCAAATCGCATCATGACCTCGGGGTGTCTTGGGGAGATGTGTCACAAAATCCATTGTGATCTGTTCCCATTTCCATTCGGGAATTTCCGGCTGTTGTAGCATTCCCGAGGGTTTCTGGTGCTCCGCCTTAACTCTCGCACACGTCGTACACTTGCCGACGTATGTGGCTATATCCTTTTTCATACCTGGCCACCAGTAAAATTCTTTCACATCCTTGTACATTTTATCTGATCCCGGATGTATGGAATATTTCGATTTATGTGCTTCATCCATGATCAAATCACGAAGGTCATGGAGGGTCGGGATCCAAATCCGATTTTTGAAATAAAGAATTTCGTCCACACGCTGTTCGAAATTCTTCTCATTCCCGTAAAGTCCTTCTTTATCCAATTGGCCCTCTTTCAACGCCTCGCGTTGAGCGACTCGAATCAAATCTGAAAGGTTCGACTGGACTATCATCCCCAAGGCTCGCACACGTAGTGGCTTGACTCGATCCTTTCTACTCAAGGCATCGGCTACAACGTTAGCCTTGCCGGGGTGATATCGTATGTCACAGTCATAGTCACTCAGCAACTCGACCCATCTTCGTTGCCTCATATTCAGTTCTTTCTGATCGAATATGTGTTGCAAACTTTTATGATCAGTGAATATGGTGCACTTTGTACCGTAGAGATAGTGTCTCCAGATTTTAAGTGCAAAGATGACTGCTCCCAGTTCCAAGTCATGAGTAGTGTAGTTTTTCTCATGAACTTTTAACTGTCGAGACGCATAGGCTATGACCTTTTTATTTTGCATTAACACGCATCCTAACCCTCTACGGGATGCGTCACAATATACAACAAATCCATCGTCTCCGTCGGGGAGACTTAAGATTGGCGCTTGGCACAATCTTTGTTTTAACGTTTGAAACGCCGTTTCCTGCTCTTCACCCCAATCATATTTCCGATCCTTTTGAGTCAGGAGGGTTAAAGGTTGGGCGATGCTGGAAAAGTTCTCTATAAATCGACGATAGTATCCAGCTAAGCCTAAGAATTGGCGGATTTCTTTCGGAGATTTAGGCGCTTGCCAATTCTTAATAGCTTCAACCTTACTCGGATCAACGTGTATTCCTTGGTGGTTTATAACATGACCGAGGAATTGCACCTCTTGTAACCAGAAGTTACACTTGGAGAATTTTGCATATAACTTCTCCTGATCCAGGAGCTCTAAAACTAACTTTAAGTGTTGCTCGTGCTCCTCTTTACTCTTCGAGTATATCAAAATATCGTCAATAAATACAATGACGAACTTGTCGAGATAGGGTTTACAGACTCGGTTCATGAGATCCATGAACACCGCTGGCGCATTTGTTAGCCCAAAAGGCATAACTAAAAATTCGTAGTGGCCGTAGCGAGTCCGAAACGCGGTTTTTGGGATATCCTCCTCTTGAATTCTAACTTGGTGGTATCCCGATCTAAGATCAATTTTTGAGAAATAGCTCGCACCTTGAAGTTGGTCGAACAAATCATCGATTCGGGGAAGAGGATATCTATTTTTGATGGTTAACTTGTTCAATTCCCTGTAGTCAATGCACATTCGAAGGCTTCCGTCCTTCTTTTTCACAAATAGCACAGGTGCACCCCACGGGGAATAACTGGGACGTATAAATCCCTTATCCAACAATTCCTGCAACTGGTTGGATAGTTCTTGCATCTCGGACGGTGCAAGTCTGTAAGGGGCCTTAGCAACAGGGCCAGCTTGAGGTAATAAGTCGATTCTGAATTCGACTTGTCGGGTTGGCGGTAATCCAGGAAGTTCCTCTGGAAAAACTTGTGGAAATTCGCGTACCACGGGAATATCGTCCACCCGTTTTTCCTCAGAATCAGCGGCCGTCAGGCTCGCTAGATACGCCACACATCCCTGACGTATATATTTCAACACCTTGAGGTGGGATATAAATGGTATCATGGTGCCGGATTTTTCTCCCTGCACTAATACCTCCTCGTCATCCGACACCCGGATCTTGACGGTTTTCTTTTCACAGTTTATTTCTACCCTATTACGAGCCAACCAATCCATTCCCACTATCACGTCAAAACTACCCAATTCTACCGGTAACAAGTCAATCAGGAAGGATTGTTCGCTCAGAATAAAAGGGCAATTCCGAACAATCCGATTGACTATCATGGTTTTACCGTTAGCGACCTCTACGGTGTAGGGTTCTATGGTTTCACCAATAGGAAGGTTTGCTATCGAAAGGAACCTAACGGAGACAAAACTTCTATCGGCGCCTGTATCAAATAATACAGAAGCGTAATGATCAGAGACGAGGAAGGTACCTGTCACTACGCTGGGGTCCTGGCGCGCCTCGTTCGCTCCCATCACAAATGCTCGGCCTCGCGCCGGATTGGAAGCCGATGGCTGACCCGCGAGTTGTCTCCCGTTTCCTCCCTGATTCAGTTTCGGGCAGTTCCTTTTGAAGTGATCCGTGCTGCCGCATTCGTAGCAAGCACGGCTAGTGGTCACCATCTGGTTTCCTTGCGGGTTCTGCTGTCGGGCTGGTTGAGTTCTAAATGGTTGCGCACGAATAGGTTGCGGTTGACGGTTCAGGTTGTTCAGATTTGTCTTACAATTTGGTGCGTAGTGTCCAACCCTGCCACACCGGTGGCACACCACCTCCTTGCACACACCACTATGGTGGTAACCACATTTCCCGCATTTAGGAAACGTTCCCCTCTGCGGTTCTTGCCTTCCGCCCGAACTAGTCATGGCATAGCTCTGGGCAGCGGGCCTAGCTCGTTTGTTTTGCTGCTTCTCTCGGATCCTATTGTCATACGTACCTCGCTTTCCCCCAACCGACTCTCCCGTCGCCTTTATCGATCCGCTCCTCAAGAAATCATACGTGACAATACCAGCCTGTGTCACTGCACCCTCATACGTCTGGTGCCCTCCCGCGTTAACTATGCTCCTCACTACTGGAGTAAGTCCCCAAATATAACGTTCCACCCTTTTTGACTCTGGGGTGACCAACCACGGCACTAATCGTGACAGTTCATTAAACCGGTTGGTATATCCCAAGTGGTCCGCCCCATGCATCTCTAGGTTCCACAACTCATGTTCCAGTTTCTGCAATTCATTCTTTGGGCAGAAATGTTTCAAAACAAGATCCTTAAGCTCTGCCCAGGTCATGCGGTTTGTCGCCGCCTGACCTCGAGTCTGTACTATGGTGTTCCACCATGTCAAGGCATGGTCTGTGAACGTACAGGTGGCGTACTTAACGACACAATCCTCGGGACAGTTGCTGATATTTACCACTGATTCTATTTTCTCTAACCATTTCACTAACCCATTCGGTCCTTCCGACCCGTTAAATTCTAAAGGCTTGCATAACATGAAATCCTTGATTGAACAACCCCTGGATGGTCCAGTGCGGTTGGTCTCTACAGTAGGGATAGGGCCATTACTGTCGGTAGCGACCACCGTAGGCGGTGCGTCATTACTCGGCATAGTGTTGTCGGTAGGTGGAGGATTAGCATTATGATCCCCGCCATTATTTATGGGCGTTTGATTGCTCGGAGGGGTTGGATTAGACGAATTATTAATGCTGGCGGCGATGCGCGATACTATATCCGGTATCGCCGCCTCCAACTGTTGAGCAATCAAACGGCTCACATCTACTTCCGATACTTTCGTTGATCGTTTCGGTGCCATTCTACACAATCATCAAAGAAATATATATAATCAATACCATCTCAAAATATAAAACACAATACATACTTCATTCATTAGTAAACATTGATTCATATTACACAAACATCAATTTACATACTTCCAGTCAACATTACATAACTACGTTTTAATACAAAGGGCCTATGTTGGTATCATCCTCGACATAACCCGCAATGGGTCAGTGCTTGAATGATACCCAAAAGTATCGATAATGATATGCCCTACAAGAGACCCCCTATGGGCCAGTGGTTGTACTATAGCTAAACAAGATTCACTCCGTGTTAGTATCACCACTAACTACTTACACGGAGTATCAAAAAGCGGTTCAAAATTCAACCATCCAACACGTCTACACATGGTGGTAAACCAACCCCACCAACACCGCCACCAGCACCACCAGCACCGCCATCATAACCCGCATTCGGGTTTCCATCTGGTCGATCAACCAGTGGGAGTATGAGCACTCCCTTTTTAACTGGTTGATAGCATACTGGTGGTCCAGTATGCTGTCCCCGAGGTACGCCCGCCTCTGTACCCCCACGACCAGGGCGGCAGAGTGCTCGTTCACCTGCTCGGTGAGAACACGTAGCCAAGCCGCCAAGTCCCGCTCCTGCCTTGGCAGACCCCACACAGGTAGTGTTGCAGGCTCGGGTTGGGGGCGGGAAGACTCGCCCCGGTGGTATGTGGATCTGGGTGGGGTAACAGTGGGCGGAACATACGGGGCACTGATCCGCGCCGTGAGGCGAGGACCGCGCCTGAGGGGAATCGGGGCGGTCTGTGGTGCGGGCGGGGTAGGAGACCTGGTAACCCTAGCAGGGGAGGGTACACTAGCACTCCTAGCTGGGGTGGTCTGTCTAGAAATACTATGTCTAGCCTCCGAAGGCTCGGAGCTGGGTGCTACACTTGGGCTTCCAGAGGCCCCGGAACTAGCCTCTTCCGGGTCCTCTTCCGTCGACACACTAGGTGTTCTTGCCATTATACCTGCACACAAGTTAACAAACATATAGTCCTTTTCGTAGTGTAATTCATAATTAAATTAACACATACTTATTTATACAACTTTACCACATAATAATATTATCATATATTTACACATATGTTGCCAATTTTACCTATTTAAGTCCCCCGTGACTTCCCCTGAATTTCCTCGTGCAGACAAGTCTGTTATTATGTTCCGGACCATAATAACCCACTTGTCCATCCAAGTTCATCCCGATCTCGTCACAATATATTATTAGTTGATATTCAGATCCTATAATACTTGAGCTACTGGTTATATTTTAGGTATCTTTTTCAGACATCCTAATTCTTCATAACCAATGGCTCTGATACCAAGTTCTGTAACACCCCGTAACCGCAGCGGAAACGTACACGGGATGCAACAGACACATCTGATATCAACAGCATTGCTTATAAAGAAAATACCACTACATTAATTTATAACATATTACATTGTTGCGAGTTGCGTTACTGTCTAGGTGTTACACACATATATTACCAATAAAACATTAATAAATTCATTACAAAACATAGAGCAGCAAGCTTCCAACAGGTAGCACAGATAGTTAAGCACATATCAATCATTCCAACTTGGGCATACCTAGAAAACATGTAAAGAAAACGGGTCAACTACGAATAGTTGGTGAGTTTCACTAATTTAAATAAACACTGACAAATCATTTTAATAATCATTTATTAGCAATATAATCATGCTGGGAACTATGTTACCCCAGAACATTTCCATTAACTTTCTGGGAACTATGTTACCCCAGAACAATAAATACCCCTGGGAACTATGTTACCCCAGAACAATAATAACCCCTGGGAACTATGTTACCCCAGAATAATAATAACCCCTGGGAACTATGTTACCCCAGAACAATAAATACCCCTGGGAACTATGTTACCCCAGAACAATAATAACCCCTGGGAACTATGTTACCCCAGATCAATAATAACCCCTGGGAACTATGTTACCCCAGAACAATAATAACCCCTGGGAACTATGTTACCCCAGATCAATAATAACCCCTGGGAACTATGTTACCCCAGAACAATAATAACCCCTGGGAACTATGTTACCCCAGAACAATATAACCCCTGGGAACTATGTTACCCCAGAACAATAACACATTATAAACATTTTATATATTCTATGCATCAGTCCATATATATATAAATGTACAAGTATTTCCATACGATCGGTATGTACTTAAATACTTTAAATAAGACATGTTTTCCGCCCCGGGAAAATATAACTAAAACAATTCATTAAAAGGGGCTCGTGAAAACTCACCTTGTTGTGAGTTGGTGAGTAATATAAGGAACAACTACGTGCCTGGATCTGTAATATAATATCTAGTCGTTACTATATAATTCCCATAACTTAAATACATAGCAATCGGTACATCTGGGAACATTGTTAACCCAGTACTGTACTCGATTCGGGGACAATGTTAACCCCGTGACACTTCTAAGGACTCAGATTGACATTGCTTAGAGTTTGACAGTCAATTTAGTTAAGATGATGAAATTATAGCTCGGTTTGACACCCCGTTTGGCCGCGGGGCCCGTTTCCGGTATTTCGGTGCCGGAAACGGTAAAATCGGGTAAAATTACCCAAATCATCCGAATTATTTTCGGATGATTTATTTTTACTTAATTTACTTAGATTTATGAAAATGGTCTATTTTAAAGTTTTTCGTGTACCAGTCAGCTCGCTTATGCGAACTTTGCCGGTTTACACGTTTTAAGCTTTAACTAATTGTTTTTATGTTCATTTTAATACAAATAATTACCCGTTTAGTCTCGGGTCTTGAAATTTTGTTCAAAACTTATTTTGACAGAAAGAACATTTTATAAAATTTTCCAGATTTATTTTCCTATATTTGCATTTATTTATCTATTTTTAAATCTTATTAAAACACTAAATATATCAAAAATACCAAAACACTTTAGAAAATTCCCAAATTTTTCTGGGATGATCTTTATCATCCTCATAACTTTCTGGAATTTTCCCAGATTTATTTTCCTACATTTACATTTATTTATCTATTTTTAAATCTTGGTAAAACACTAAATATATCAAAAATACCAAAACACTTTAGAAAAATCCCAAATTTTTCTGGGATGATCTTTATCATCCTCATAACTTTCTGGAATTTTCCCAGATTTATTTTCCTACATTTACATTTATTTATCTATTTTTAAATCTTGGTAAAACACTAAATATATCAAAATACCAAAACACTTTAGAAAAATCCCAAATTTTTCTGGGATGATCTTTATCATCCTCATAACTTTCTGGAATTTTCCCAGATTTATTTTCCTACATTTATATTTATTTATCTATTTTTAAATCTTGGTAAAACACTAAATATATCAAAAATACCAAAACACTTTAGAAAAATCCCAAATTTTTCTGGGATGATCTTTATCATCCTCATAACTCCCTGGAATTTTTCCAGAATTTAAAACTTTTTTTTCAAGCCATTTTTACCCAAAACCGAGCTAGAAAGCCCTAGAACTCGTTTCACCGAAAAGCCTACTTAGACTTTTCCAACTGAGCTCAAATTTTGTGGGTGACTTTTATATGTTATAAAAAGCTTATCTTAAATTTTCCGGAATTTTTCATCATGTTTTGCTATTTTTCACTATTTTTGGCCAAAACCGAGCATTAAATTCACCAAATATTCATCTTTTATCCAAAAATTACCAAAAATTCACAGATCTCATATTTTCATGTGTAGATCATCTCTGTGAAATTTCGTGACCCGACTCTAAGCACACGTAAATCTGTCCATTTTTTCATAACACACGAAAACCGAACTATTTTGTGTTTTCTAGCTTTAGATCGCAAGGATCTCGGTTTCTAGCCTTTGCTAGCCGCTAGATACAACACTTACAAGCACAACAACACCACACCAAGCAAACTATACCAACAATCAAGCCATCTCTTTCAAAATGTCGGTTTTTAAGTAAAAATAAAGATTTTAACCGTAAAAATCTATTCTAAACACTTTTAACTAATTACTTGGATCAAGATCCTTTGTATAACTTGTATACATCCTTTGATCACACAAGAACCGGTTCCATCTCGGGTTTTCACCCATATTTCACTTGGAACTTTCTTTTCTCAAGGGTTGTGAAATTAACAACAAGATTCAAGCTTCAAAACAAGTATTATACCTTGTGGATTTGGTTAAAACTCAATGATTTGGAAGAACACTTGAATACTTGAGAGGATTTTGGAGAGTTTGTGAAGTAACAAAAGAAAAAAGAAAGGAAATGTGTGTGTGTATACATGGCCGGCCATGGGGGGGGGGGTGTGGGGGGGCCCACATCTCAAACCATGGCCACATATCTAGATTACGCAATCCAGATAATGTTGTGGATAATCTGGTTCAGTTCGTTTCTCGTTTAAACTCGTAATTCGGCTTGAAACGAGCCTAAAATGGTTGTTTTTCGGGTTAAAATAAAATTTATATAAAACTGATTTAAAAACTTTAAAAACTTAACCCATGACATTAAAACATCATATTATTAATAATCACGCATCTTTTTCGGCTTGATTGATCGTCTCTTGCTTGATTTGGTGTTAAAGGTTTCGTTTAGCGTACCGACGTACCATTAAATCGAAATCCTTTTTCTGTGTTATAATTCACCTATCCCGAAGCATTCATACCTCGTAAACAACACTAAACATTATATACTTCGTCTATAATGTAATTCCCGATTCATTCGGGTTTTCAATAATCGTTCATTGGTTAATTGTAATTCCAATACGATTCGCTATATAATCGAGTATGATTCGTACTATGAATCATATATACTCGTATATATGTACTATAACTCATATAATCAATATTTAAATGACACGTAAATAGTATATTCCGGCTAGGGTATACCTGGATTTGCCGGAATCGTTACATAAACTCACCTGAATGTGGTTACGTTCACCGTTAATGGTTGTTCCTTTCTTTAGCTGTGCGCGACTAACGGTATAACAATTACACATATCAATACCCATATCGCGTTTCAAGTTTAAGTTTAACCCTCAACGAACGGGGGTCCGGGGGCAGCGCCCCTGGCTGCGGGATACTAGGGGCGGCAACCCTAGTAGGGTCCAAGGGGCAGAGCCCCTGGCTGGGGTCGAGCTGCCAGGTCAACTTGAAAAAAATTTATTTTCATTTACCGTCTTAACACATTTTTCATTAGAATTCTTAATTATTATTTTATTCTCTAACTAATTTGTTATAGCGAATTGCCTCTGATTCGTTATGAAATCTTCCTTAATTCGTTATCTGGTTCGTTATCTTAACATCGCAAATGGTGAGTAATGAATCAGCTGATTCGTTATCTTAATATGACGAATTGGTGAGTAACGAATCTCCTGATTTGTTATTCTGAACATAACGAATTGGTGAGTAACGAATCACCTGATTTGTTATCTTATCACATTGAACTGGGCACATAACGAATGACCTGATTCATTTGTCATAACGAATTAGCATATGTTCTTATCCAGACTTTGACTCAGAGTCGAAGTCAAAATTGTCAAGAACACCAAACAGTCAACAGACACCCGATTCTCAATTAGACCTCAAATCTCGATCAAATTACACGATTTTGGTATCATTGAACTCGTATTAGTAGCGCCTACAAACCCTAACCACCCAAACATCCAAACATTCGCATTTAATGGGGTATTTGATTCAGGTTTACATACAATTCTTTAGACAAATGATTAACCTATCAAACTCTAATGGAATTCAATAAGGTTTGCTTCGTTGGATTCGTTTTTACCATATGTACATTGTTCTAGGATTACTAAACGAATCTTAACCTAAATGAATGAGTTTCCGTTACAAACGTACACTAAGCGAGTCGATCTACGAACACGTACTAGTCTTGACATTGGTTTGGTTCGTCACAACGTTCTAGCACCAACAGCTCGGGTTTTCATCTTCGGATCTTGGCTCGAGATATAGGATGGTGTTTTTGTGTGTTTTTCAAGGTGTAGGCTATGGTGTAGAGATGGATAAAAATGGAAAAGATTATGGTTTAAGGGGTATTTATACTCCCTTAAGCCCATGGACCTAAGGCCCATTCCATCTTCTAAAGTCCAAGCCCACCCTCTTATAGTTTATTATCAAAACCAATGCACGACACATAATTGAATAAACAAAATTTCAATTATTATTATAACCGAAAATAGGATGTTACATGACAAATCCAGAAAGTTTAGATGCTCCAATTTTATAGGGTAGGATATAAAGATTTTCGGGTTGGTTCGACGGGGTAAGCTACACCGTATTATTTGTTGTTAAGTCAATTTTTTAGCCATGCACAATAAATTAATAGAATGGATTACTTTGGTCTACCCTGTGTTAATTTAATGCAATGTTGTTCACAGTTAAGGCAATAGCATAGCAATGAAGAAGTTTGATCCATACATTTTGCAAATGGTTCAAACGACTTAGTAAACACGGTAGCTACGAAGTTTATTAACTTATAGCATATATAGCTAGATATCATTAATACTGATCACAGTTGCATACATAGTTCAAATCCAATTGTTTCTATAGACGTTAATCCATGCATTTTCTGAATGGTTCAAACTTCAAAGGACCCGTCATTTTTCGAGTGGCTCCAGATAAATAGGAAGTGTGCACTAGACAAGGTCGATATAAAACACCTAAAATACTAAATCTAAGTTGTTTGTGGTGTTGATTAATAATGTGAAGCACTACACCCTTTGCAACTTCTTTTATTGTGGCCCTTGTTCTTACAAATTTCACATGTGACAAGTGCACCCTTCATATTCATCTTCCTAACATTATTAATTCTTTTGTGCTAACTCCTCGGAAAATATTTTAATAATATTCTTGGCCAGCCAAATTGTGTATGGTATTTGGGTGGTAATAGTGATGTTAGGCAGACAGACGTAGTCCATAAGCCCCTTCCAATAATTGGATCAATGGTGTTACGATAAAACTTTTTCCGATTATCTATTTATATAAACAATACACCTCATCAACCCATGATTATGGAATTCTAACTTGAACACCAAATCTAACCATATCTCAGTTCACTGCCATTGCATACTTGCAATGTTTATCATTGACTTATATTTGATTTGGTTTGAACAAGCGGGTTCAATTCAGAGTTTGTTTTAGAGCAAGCATGTTTTTTTATGAAAATTGATTGGAAGCACGTGTATTACGTCCAAGTTCAAATAACCTGTGAAGAAATCAAGAACAAGGAAAGAAGTGATTGTGTGAAGAAATTAAGTTTGCTGCGAAAGGGGGTTCGAGAAGAACTGATATGTGACGAATCAAAGTGAGAAACTCGCGTGATCCATGAGAAAAAATAAAAACTTATCATTGATCCATGTCTCAATTGCCAATCACTTCATATTTAATCTTGGACGTAATACACGTGCTTCCTATTACGTCTTCTCCACAAGCAAAAAAGGATTTTGAAAGATTAATCAATTTGCTTGTGGATAAGACATGATCAGAAACACATGTATTACGTCCATGTTCAAATAGGCGGTGATTGGAAATTGATTACATGACCGGAATCATAGCCAGAGGAGTGGATATGCGAGTTTTCATACGATGGAGTGAATGGTCGGGGACAGGGTCATGAAAGTAGTCGAGTTTGAGAGAGCCGAAAGAACACATCTATGGATCAGGAGGAGTTCCTGTACGTCAAGACTGATATGATGAAGACTCAGATGATGAGGACCAATAGGTTTGTGAAAAACTGAGATGGTCATGATCATAGGTCAAATCAAACAGATAAAATAAAAGAAATCTGGGGACAAAGATCCGTCTATTTCCAGTCGAAATATAGGGGGTGATTGTTGGACGTAATTTCCATCTTAATAGGCCTATGATGTGTAGGTGATTAGGTTGGACCTATTGGGCCCGTGAGATTCATTAATGTTGGTGCATGGTGCCAGTAGTTCAGTATCTCGTTTTTATTTGTGTCTGTAATCGTTTAAATTGTTTGTTTTGTGTTGAACTTGTTCTTATATGTTCGCCTTTGTTTTAGCTAACTTGAAGTTGAGCGAAGTTAAGACAACTTCGCCTAGTATGTTAGGCGAAGTTGTCGAGTTATTTAAACTCTAACTTCGGCTCTTGTAGAATCAACTGAGAACGGCTGGTTTGGGTGATTCTCTGAGTCACGTGCTTGTTTCTTTGGTTATTACACATTGCAATATAACAAGTATTAACATATATACTCGTGTGCTTGTTTAGATTCAACGTGTTAATCGTCTCAACACTCGTATCGTATATGTGGGGATTCCGCACCCTCGTGTTACGAGATACTCCTGTGTAGATCCGGCTGGGAATCTACAATTGGTTCAACACTGGTATCACACAGGTGTTAAGATTGTTCCGCTAGACAATTCACGGAACTATTTTACGTTGAAATACCTCCCTTTTGTCAGTCGCTCCTCATAACTCATCAATTACACCTTCCAATCACCCTCACAACCTTTGAAATCAACCTACCTAACCTGCAAAACTCCTTTGCTCTTCTGGCGAAGTTGCCATCACCCAAACTAGGGTTTTAGCGAAGATATAGGGTTTCAGCGAAGTTGTGTGACTAGCGAAGTTATATAGACAGCGAAGTTGTGTAGCAAGCGAAGTTGTGTAGTAGCGAAGTTTATAATCTGCGAAGTTGTCTTAATCGAAGTTACAAGTGAAGTTGCAGTAACTTCGCTGCTTACTGCACAAAGAATCTGGTTTTTAAGTTCTAAGTCTCGTTTCGTTCAAGTATGACTTTGATAAACATCACTGAACTGGTAAAGATGGAGGTTGAAGCTGGTTCAGCAACTAACGCTCCAAAACTGCTTAAAGGTACTGATTTCGTTTCATGGAAAGATAGATTTGAACAGTATGTGAAGTATCAAGACGCAAAGATGTGGGTCTACATTCAAGATGGGTACATTCCACCAACATCCATGTTTGAAGGTCATGAACAGATTAAGAAGTACAGTAAGATGGAGGATGATGAAAAGAAAATGTATGAGGCAGAAAGTAAAGCACATGCAGCTATAACAATGGCACTTCCACAAGAGATTCTTCATACTTTCAAAAAAATACAAACTGCTAGAGAGCTATGGGAAGCACTAGAGAATCGATATGAAGGAAATGTTGGGATACGTACCTCCAAGACAAAGCTACTGAAAACTCAATTCTCCGTATTCAAGTATCTGAAAAATGAATCACTTGATGACATCATCACACGATATTATCATCTGACGACCAAGCTAAATAACTACTCCATTGAATACAAGGAAGAAGAGATAGTGGAAAAGCTTCTTGATGCTCTCCCACCAAAATGGGAGATATACACAGTTCTGATGAGAGAAGATAAAGACTTTGAGAAGATTGACTTGGAGACAATGGTAAATAAGTTACGTAATTTTGAACTTAACATGGCTCGAAAGGAGACACCTACTGATCAGGTTCAGGATCCGGGAATGTATGGTGCTAAATGCACTCCAAACTCAAGTTCAAAAATAGAATCCATTGCCTACTACTCAAAGGGGGAACCAAACGCCACTCCAGGTGGTCATGTGTTTCTCAATATGGATGGTGACGTATGTTTTGTAGCAGGAGGTAGTAGTTCCTCAAAACCTTAAACCACAGCTGGTAATTTCTCAACCAATGCTTCTAGCAAGAACTACTCACAGATACCTATGAGTGTGAAATCAGCTAAACAACAGTTTGCTCTCTATGCCTCTTTCATTGCCTCTTATGAGAATTACATCAAAGGAAAAATAGTCGACCCTGCAACTTTGGATGAGGACTATGATCAGATCGACAGTAATGGGATCTACAGTGGCAGATGGCTATGATAGTAAGAAGGCTAAAGAGATTTATGAAGAAAACTGGTAGAAAGTTTGTTGGAGAAAGACCGGGGTTTTATAAGTCAAAAGTTCGTTGTTATAACTGTCAACAAAATGGTCACTTTGCTAAAGAGTGTACAAATGAGAGAGTCGAACGAAGTCAAAACAGGTCTGCTCAACAGAATGGGAGTAGAAGTGAAAACAAGGCAATGGTATCTCAGCAAAACGGTGGATACAACTGGAATATACAAGTTGAGGAGGTGTTCGAACAAGCAAATCTGGTAAATATCGAAACTGGAGGAAGTGACAAAGAGACGGGGGAAGATCAAGAATACATGGCAGAAGTGAACGATCAACTCTCAGAGGTATGTTCTGAATCTCATTGTGAACAATGTGAAAAACTATCTGATCAATTGAAAGCATTAACTGACCAGTTTGTTAGTTTGGACACTCAATTTAAAAATTTAAAAGAAGAACATCACTATTCTAAAACTAAAGAAAACAGCTACTCGGTAAAAATAAAAGCTAGTGAAAAGGATATCAGAAGTCTTAAAGCCACCCTAGCTGAAAAAATACAAGTGATTGATCTTAGTTATGAAGTGTTAGAAGAAAAGACCAAACTAATCGCTGAAAAAGATAAACAGATAGTTGATTACAAGGTAAAGGTGGTGGAACTGAACAGAAAAATTGAACAATTTAAAAATTCTTCTGCGATGTTAGATCACATCATAAGTGTTCAACGTTCCTCAGTAACAAAGGGGGAATTGGATTCTCAGAAGTCCCACCACCATACAATAATAACTATACATATAATCCTGGTAATCAGCAATCTGTGAATGTTGAAGTTAGTCAGACAATTCAAATCAAAGTCTCTGCTAAAGAAACTAAAGTTAATGAGAGTGAAGCGAGTAAGACAAGTTCCGATGTCACAAGTTCTGTCTCGAGTTCTGTCTCGTCAAATTCGGATAAATCGTCTGAATCGGGTGAGATAAAAGAAGAGGTTGTGTTACTAAAACGAGGGGAGGACTATAAGTTTGATGAAAAGAAATCTTCCCTAAATCCGTTTGTTCCACCGTATGTGAGGCAAACTGATAGTAACACAACCTCATCATCTACAACAACTTCTGAGACGAATGCTCAAAACAACAAGTTTAAATCGAACAGAAGTTGTTTTAGATGCAACACGATATGACACTTTGTCAGTGACTGTCCTCTGAAACAAAGGAAATCTAGAAATATGAGGCCAACTGAAACTAAGAATAAAACGAATACTAAATATGATGCTTGCTAGAATACTAACTCTTCAAATTTTAATCACTGGACTAATCCAAGATTTCAAAGAAACCAGTCTCATTTTTTTCCAGTGAATCACCAAACCAACAATTATAATTCCATTAATGCTAGAAATTCTCGAAGGTTTGGATGGCCTCATAGCCAGTCATCTAGATATTTTTCTTTCAGAACTTATAGAAACTTTCCTCAAGCTAACTTTGGGCAACCAAGGCACTGGATGCCGGATAACAGGTTTAATCAACCCAAGACCAGAAGGTCTTGTGTCCCCAGATCTTAATCTATTTCTTTAATTGTGCAGGAACAGTCGAACAGGGCTGTAAACAATATGTGGGTTGTTGACAGTGGTTGTTCCCGGCACATGACTGGTAACAAGAAATTGCTACATGATTGGAAGCCTGTTCAAGGAGGAAGGGTTAGCTTTGCAGGAGAAAGTGGAGGAAGAATTACTAGTATTGGGACTATGACGAATGAAGAATAAAGTTGGAAAAAGTGAATTTTGTGGAAGAGTTGAAGCACAACCTGTTGAGTGTCTCTCAGATTTGTGACAAAGAATACACTGTTCATTTTACTAAAGATGAGGCACTCGTACTTTATCCTGGTTTCAAGATACCAGAGACCTGTGTCGTGATGAAGGCCCCAAGAGAAAAGAACACGTATGTAATGGGTATGAGATCAACCGAGATGGCAACAGAAGAGTCATGTCGTCTGTCAAAGCAACAGAATCTGAGTCAGAATTGTGGCACCAAAGAATGGGTCATATTCATCTTCGCAAGATGAATTACATTGTCAAGAATGGGTTGGTTCTTTGGGTTCCCTTGAAGAATTTCAATTTTGAAGACCAATGTGTGTCATGCAGGAAAGGAAAACAACACAAGAAACCTCATCACTCCAAGAAGGTTAACTCAATTGTCAGCACTTTGGACCAGCTTCACATGGATCTCTTTGGTCCTGTGAATGTAAAACGTCTAGGAGGAACTTCATACTATTTGGTGGTAACCGATGATTACTCACGATACTCTTGGGTCTATTTTCTGAAGGCAAAAGATGAGACAGTTCAGTTGGTAATAAACTTGATTACCAAGGTGGAAAATATTCTTTGGAGGAAGGTTAAGTACATCAGGAGTGATAATGGTACAGAGTTCAAGAACTATCAGATGGAGATGTTTTGTTTGCAGAAAGGGATAGAACATCAGTACAACGCCCCATATACTCCGCAACAAAATGGAGTACTGAAAGGAAGAATAGAACTCTAATCGAAGGCGCTAGGACCATGCTGGCAAATGCTAAACTTCCCGTGGTGTTCTAGGCTGAGGCAGTTGCTACAGCCTGTTATATCCTCAATCGTGTTTTAACTGTTAAAAGATTAAATAAAACCTGTTATGAACTTTTGCATGGTAGAAAGCCAAAATTTGAAGGGTCTTGAACCTTTCGGGTCCCCATGTTCGATATTAAAGACTAACTCTAAATTTGGTGAGAAAGCTGACGAAGGTATCTTAGTTGGCTATGTTGTTGGGACACCCAACAGAAGAGTCTTTAATCTATCAAACAGCAAGGTTGAGGTGGTCTGTAACACTGACATTACTAGTTACAAATCACCAAGACCTAGCATGGGACCAGCAGAGGCTTTCGACTATGATTAGCTATTCAAATCGTTTAATATGCCTTACTTGGATTTTGCAGACATTGATGAGAAAATGGCCTCGCAGATGCTGTATGACGAAGAGGAAGCCACTGTACAACGTTCGCAATATAATGAAAATCAACCAACCTCGTCAAGTGCGGTTGAAACTCCAGCTATATCGATACAATCCATTTCACACTCAGCCTCACTCTGATGAACTCTCTTCAAATCTCGAGAATGATCTGGAAGTCGGTCCAGTACAGACCACCAAAATTCACAAGAATCACCCTTTGGAAAATGTGATCGGTAATCCTTCTGATGGTGTTCGTACTAGAAGAAGTTTGGATGAAAACACATGTGTATATGCAAGCATTAAAGACACAGGTATTATAAACGAATGCTTGTACGCCTGCTTCATCAGTCAGATAGAACCAAAGAATTATCAAATGGCACTGAAGGATAGCTCGTGGGTTGAAGCCATGCAGGAAGAACTGGCACAGTTTGAAAAGATGGAAGTACGGCAGTTAGTTGAAAAACCACGAGAAGTGAACGCTATCGATACAAAGTGGGTATTCAAGTGTAAGAGAGATGAGAAGGGAGTGATCATTCGCAACAAGGCAAGATTGGTAGTTAAAGGGTATAATCAACAGGAGGGAATCGATTACAATGAAGTGTTTGCTCCTGTGGCCAGACTGGAGGCAATTCGACTGTTTCTGGTATTTGCTGCACACAAAGAGATGAAAGTTTTCCAGTTGGATGTGAAGAGTGTGTTTCTTAAAGGAAAAGTCGATGAGGTGGTATATGTGAAACAACCACCGGGTTTTCCTGACCCAGATTTTCCTGATCATGTGTACAAACTGAGCAAAGCATTATATGGGCTACATCAGGCACCTCAAGCCTGGTATGCAACTTTGTCAGACTACTTGCTAAAGAATGGGTTTGAGAGAGGGAAGATCGATAGTACCTTGTTTGTCAAACGGAAAGGGGGAGATTTTCTACTCGTTCAGGTTTATGTGGACGATATCATCTTTGCTGCCTCATGAGTTTCTATGTGTCAGGAGTTTGAAGCAGTCATGAAGAAACGGTTTGAGATGAGTGCCATGGGTGAATTAACGTTTTTCTGGGTTTAAAGGTAGATCAAAAGAAGGATGGCATGTTCATTCATCAAACTAAGTACGTTCATGATATGCTTAAACACTTTAAGATGGATGATAGTACCCCATTTGACACTCCAATCCGCATCAACCACAAACTGGGTGCTGATTCTGACAGTGATGAAGATGTGGATCCCACTCAATATCGGGCAATCATAGGTTCTTTAGTTTACTTAACTGTGTCTAGACCTGACATTATGTTTGCAGTTTCTCTTTGTGCTCATTTTCAGGAAAACCCAAAGGAATCACACATGAAGGGAGTGAAGAGAATCTTGCGGTATCTTAAAGGAAAGCCTAAGTTGGGACTATGGTACTCGAAAGGGGGCGAGCTGGATTTGGTAGCATACACCGATTCTGACTATGGAGGTTGCAATCAGAACAAGAAGTCAACAACCGGTGGATGTCAGTTTCTCGGAGGAAGATTGGTGTCGTGGCAGTGCAAAAAGCAGATCTCTGTAGCCATATCCACCTGCGAAGCAGAATACATGGCAGCATCGAACTGCTGCTCCCAGGTTTTATGGATACAACAACAAATGCGCGATTATGGTCTGAATTTCATTCAAACTCCTATTTGCATTGATAACACTGCTGCTATCTCAGTAACTAACAATCCCGTTAAACATAGTAAAACTAAACATATTGACATTCGTCATCATTTTATACGGGATTGTGTTGAGAAGACATAATTATGCTTGAAAAGGTTGATTCACTAGATAATTTTGCCGATCTTTTTACTAAAGCGATTGACCGATCCCGTTTTCCAAATCTTGTTGAGCTTAATGGGATGATCAATCCCGAGTAACCCGTTTTCCAATTTGTTATCTTTTTATCATAAAAAAAACACCACTATCGCTTAAAATTATGTCGGTTGCTCAAGTTTGAAGGACATATTCCATGAATATGTTTGGTCCTTACATCTACGTGTAGACTATAAGGATAGCCATTAGCCAGATGACTGAAAGCAACCGGGGCGGTTTATGATGGGTTTTTATTCTTTCGCTTAAAATTAATCGTTCATACTTAGTCTGAGGGACACATATTCGTATGTGGTCGGTCCGGCTGATCCACTGGATCTTCAGGATAGCCGTTTACCTAAAGACTTTGACTTGATTGGGGCGTCTGAATTAAATTTTTTTTTTTTGGGAAATGGTATAATTTTTCAGTCTATAACTTCACAAGAAGTTTCTTTATTGGTGTTAAAAATGAAAATTGATCCAACCTTGGAAAGTGATAGATAAACTGATTTAGTATGCTTAACCAGTGAAGTTATTAGGCCTAAAAGACTCTAGAATAGTCATTGTATGTTATGGTAGCTTTCTATGGTGCGTAAAAGTAGAAGTGATAAAAACTAAATCTTCTCGATTTACCATGGAGAATCATTTTGATTTGTGCATGTCTCCACATACATCTTTCCGAATGATAGGCAGAAAAGTGATTACCCAGTCATACACGAGCCCGTGAGTGTTCTGATTCCCGCGAAGATAGTGTTAGGTTTCTGCAGTGACCCAGATTCGGGACTTGCAGCTTGTATTATTGTCATAAAAAAAATTACCTTAGTTATTATCATTGAGTCTTATGAAGATTATCTGAATACGCATATCAAGAAAGGGGCAAGAAAAAATATTTCAAAGTATAAGAAAGATCGGGAAGACGAATAAGAAGGTCGACATGTGAATATTGATTAATCAGACATTACGGGTCGAAGTCAACTCGGGGTGACTTGGGGAAAGCCATATACGCCTTGAGAATAGATAGGAGGCATCACAATCTCTCATGTGATGTCCATCTAAATTTTGAGCTTAATTGAACCTAATCCGTATCACAGAAGCGATGAAACCATACTAAGTTTTATACCTGCCTACAACTTGTTTCTCTATGTCATAATACCGCTGAACATGGATATGTGTGACAGCCCCTTAATAAATATGATTCCTGTTCGGATCTTTTCTAAAACATGCAGGTTTTCGTCAAGACTGAAATTTGATCCCGTCCTTTTATCTAACTTTTGTTATGTTTTGTTTTCATAAACTCTTGGTTACTTGTTTCTTTCAACGTTTATCTTTTATCCTTTGGGCAAAGTTTATGTTTGGGCGAAGTTGACTTTGACTTTGGGCGAAGTTACCTAAGGGCGAAGTTGGGTAAAGGGCGAAGTTATATTAACTTCGCCCGTGGGTTTTCCAAAACTATATAAATGGCAAAGGCGGTCAAACTAGGTCAATTTCTTCTTCACTAAACCCTTGGCGAACTTATCATTTGAATCAAACCTCTCGATAATCCTCGTTTGTTTGCTATCAAGATATGGCTGCTGTAGTAGGTGCCGGTGGAACTGGTGGTGACGAAGGCGTAGGTGATAAGAGAAAGTTTTTTCCGGGTCACAACATGTACATAACGTTGGATCTGGATGGTCGTGGAACTAATGACTTCCGTGAGATCATTACGTTTCTTATTCGCTCACGTATTTTCCATGCCATCACTACTACTCTTCCGATCTCACTACCGAACATTGAAGATTTCTGGAACACGGTTGAGTATGACTTTCGTGTTGACCCACCTGTGATGCGTGCTACTGTTAACAATCAAATGGCACAGTTCTCAGCCAATCAGATCCGGGAAGCTTTACAGTTTGGGGTTGAGACTACTGACGACCCTATTGACTTTTCGGCTACTTTCCGAAATGGTGCTTTTGTTCGTATGGGGTATTCAGGACCATTGGCAGACTCTCAGAGAAGGAAGGGGTTCCTATTAGATCAGTGGAGATTTCTGATGCATGTAATGATTGTGTGTATGTCTGGTTACAAAGCTGGTATAGATGGTATGGGTGCGACAATGCAATCGGAGATGACTGCGTTGACTTACAACACGCCTTACAGTTTCAGTCAGATGATATTCTATGAGATCGATCGACAGCTCCGTGCAGTGGCACGGGAAAGATTTTTGATGTACCCAAGATTCTTACAGATGATTCTAAATCATGTAGCTCCCAATCTGCCACAACGACATCATATTTCTTACGTGGAGAGTGTTTCTAAGATAATTTTTGCTCAGTGTCGATCATCGAGTGCACGTAGCAGGGAAGAGCTACGTCCAAGGCACACTGCTTTGTTTGGGTACTTAGTGAATCCTGCCTATGTTGCTCCTCCTGGAGATGAATTTCTTGATCCTGCACCGCAACAAGCTGATATCCCTCAGCCACCTCCTGTGGTTCAACCACCACCCGTGGTACAGCAAGCACCGCCTGCTGATCCTATTGCAGCTCCAGAAGAACAGGTTGATCTTGAAGTTGCCTTTGGAGGGCAAGGGTTCTTTGATATAGAAAGGCTTGATCTAGCTACTGAAGTTCAAGCCTCAGTTGCTGAGGTGTTTGGTGTAGATGTTTCCATGGTTGCTACATCTATGGTGGATTCTGAGAGAACTGACTCTGATTCCTCCACTGACGATATAGTTGAAGCACAGCAAATTCATGCCAGACAAGAAAGAATTCATGGCAAGAGAAAGAAAGACTCAGATGATAGTGAATCAGATTACGAGGAGGATTTATATCGTCTGGTACGAAGATCAAAGAAGGCAAGGGTTGGTGAAAGTTCAAGAGTTGGTGAAAGTTCGAGGGTTGTTCATTTTTCCCCACCATCGTTATCAGGTATGACTATGTTACCTGCTTCTTCGACTGTCACATTGCCGGTAACCTCGAGTGTACCTTTGGTGAACGTGTCGTCATCTTTTGGTATTCCTCCAACTACGTTCCAGTTTACAGCACCAGAGATTGTTTCTTTACCGCCTCCTACACTTACTCCGTCAGAGGTGGTTGCTAGATTTGTTGAATCCATGCTTGTAGCGACTGCTGGGTTACCTGTCTCTATACCATCCACAGTTACTATTCAGCCTACCTCTGATATTCTAGCGAGTTTGGGAATTCCACCGCCGTATGCTCAAGATATTTCTCATATGCGGTTTGACTTTGATGCTACTCTGTCTGACTCTGAAAGGATTGCGGCTCTTGAACGGGTAGTTGCTGAATAGTCATTGATCAATCTCATTCAGACGCAAGCTATTCAGCGGCTTGTGGCAGAAAATCAGATACAATCATCACTTCTCATTGAACACGTTAACTCATTGATGCTCTTAAACAGTTCTCAGCATCTCAGGGGGAGATGAGCTGCAAGGGTGATGAATTGAGAACAAAGAAGAGGCAAGACAAATACGATGATCCCAATGCATCGAAAGATTCAGGTGGTGAGTTGCCAAGAACTGAACAAAATCTTGGGACTTCCACATCTCAGGGGAGTCTGCTGATCCGTCAAGAAGTACAGGTGGTGACACAGTGGTGGTTGTATACGATGAGGGGGTGTTGGGAAATGATGATGATGTGTTAACGGCTGGTGAGATTGAAAAGATTGGGGAACAGATAGAAATTGATAGTGAGTTAGAAGATGGAGAGATAGTTGATGATGGTGTAGAGCATGATATTCCAAGTGTTGATGAGGTAAAGCTGGGTCAAGATGAAAGTGTGTCGGATGAGTCTGAGTGGGAAGAACAGCCAAGATGGAAAGAAGGCTGTGCTCAGTGGTTCTTCAAAACAAAGAAGCCTGCGGTACCAACAATGTTCAAGAAAAGTTACAATATCAAGGGCTATGCTGAATCAAAGAAAGGTATTATCTGTTGGTTGTATGATGAGCAGCTAAAATTGTTTGTGATAAAGCGATATGATGGGGTTCAGTACTTTAAGAAGGCTTTGAGATCGCTCAACAACTTGCCTGAGTGTGAGGTGAAAGATTTGGCACATTTGAGATTGATTAATCGAAGTGACGACAACTTTGCGAGATGGGTTGGAAAGATTGTGTGGAAGGAAAGTGTGAAAGAGAAAAAGTTTGAGTTGTTGAAGCCTCAGAAAGGGAAGTTGGTCGAAGACAAGGAACGAGGCATGAGGGCTGATGGTAAGCCTTGGATGGTGATGAAATACAAGCCGATTCGATGCTTGAAAGAGGTCCCAATGAAGCTGATGCCTAAGGATGTGTTGAGGGATCTCAAGTGGTGGTATGTTAACTGCCAGACTGCTGAAGCCGTGATGGAAGATGAGGATGAACAGGAGATCCTGAGAGTGTATGATCCCATGCACTTGGTTAATTTGTCTCAAGCTTATTTGCAGGTACTTAATGATAAGAAGATTTTCTATATTCCTGCGTGGAAGGATGAAGCAAAGAAGTCCAGAGGGTGGTCTCTGTTTGTGTGAGACAAGGAATTCGTGCTTGAAGACGGTGGGTACGTGATTTTTGGATTACAAGACACGAGAAAGAAGATAGAGATATGAAGCTACTACCAAGGGGAGTCTGTTGGTGCATGATGCCAGTAGTTCAGTATCTCGTGTTTAATTGTGTCTGTAATTGTTTAAATTGTTTGTTTTGTGTTGAACTTGTTCTTATATGTTCGCCTTTGTTTTAGCGAACTTGAAGTTGAGCGAAGTTAAGACAACTTCGCCTAGTATGTTAGGCGAAGTTGTCGAGTTATTTAAACTATGACTCCGACTCTTGTAGAATCAACTGAGAACGGTTGGCTTGGGTGATTCTCTGAGTCACATGCTTGTTTCTTTGGTTATTACACCTTGCAATATAACAAGTATTATCATATATACTCGTGTGTTTGTTTATATTCAACGTGTTAATCGTCTCAACACTCATATCGTATACGTGGACCCTCGTGTTACGAGATACTCCTGTGTAGATCCGGCTGGGAACCTACAATTAATATGTAATGGGTTTACGGGGTTGCAATTAGGTTTTATTGTATTTGGTAATGTCTTGAGTAGCAAGTTAAGTTGGTTTATATAAATCGAGTGATGGTTAGACATTATAGAGTATTAACATGATGTAACTGAGTTAGGGTTTATCAAGAGTCAAACAGAGTTAGGGTTTGAGAGTTTGTAGTTAGTTTTTTTGAGTAAGATTTTCTGATTAATATAAACGAGAGTTATTCATTTAGTTCATGTTTGATTATCGATATGGGACTTGATGCAGGGCATGCGTGTCAGTTCCCATTGCCTCGTCTTCATGTTAATTGTAATAAATCAAGAACTTAATTACTATTTCAATTAATTCCTTATGCCAAGCAAGTTATTCCTAGGATACTTATCAGGTTCAATCTTGATATACATTGTTTAGAATACATTTTTTTTTGATAACTTAAACCAAGAAAAATATAACAACATCAAACTCACATCATGATTATTACTTAGTGTTCCTAAACCAAAATTCAAGTCTACGTCAGATTTTGAAATGGTAGTATATTATCTCACAATTTAGGTGTTGTTTGTTTTTTCAGAAGTAAAATGTATGCAGTTTGCAAACCACATATGTAGACATCTGTAGAGGAAGAGGTGGACCAAAGCTCTGTAGTCTGTAAGAAGAAGACTATTTGTTTTTCCATGTCTGTAGACATCTAAAACAAATTAAAATTTAAACAGTTTTCCAAATTCTCAATTCAAACCTAAACATAAACAATTTTTCAAGTGTTCAATTCAAACCTATACACAAATAATTTTTCAAGGCACAAATCAAGTGCTAAATTCAAACCTAAAATTTTTCAACCCAAGTGCCAAATTCAAACCTAAACACTAATCACAAAACATAACATAATCGGTTACATTACCCGCGAGAGGATATTTGTTGGCGGTTGTAGCTTGAAGGATTTGGTGCGACAACGATTGTGGCGGTGAGGGTGGAGGTGAGGGGGCGATGGCTGGGAGGGTGGAGGAGGTGCGACAGCGAACGACTATGAGGGTGGAGTTGATGTGGCGAAGATTGTGGGGGTGGAGATGAGGGGGAATCGCCGGCAGTGTGGGTGGAGGAGAGGAGGATGGCGACGAGAATGAGGAAGGAGGAAATGGCTTATTTTTTTATTTTATTTTTAACAAGGATTAGATTTTCAAACTTTGAAGTTGTTAGAAGACTATAGTCCATGTTAGGGATGAAAATTTTGTCCCAAACACCCGTACTTAACATGTACCCGTACCGATTTAGCCTATTTAGTACGGGTATTGGTACTCATTTTTGTTGAATTTTGGTACATGTACAATCGGGTACAGATACGTGTACATTTGGTATTTTGTACATGTTTGGAGTATATAAAGGTTTAATTGGGATTCTTCATATTTAATATATAAAATAAATTCAACAAGCATGTTATTATTGAACAAATACTAACGTTTCTTCAAAATTACATAATATAACATCCAAGACTCGAACCAATACATAGATCACTTACGCCTTGTTCTTGAGTTTTTTAACCAAGGAAAGAAAAGGAAAGGAGAGGGAAGGATAAGAAAGGGAAGGGAAAGGAAATAAATTTTTTTTTAATTATGTGTGTTCTTGAGTTGGAAGGAAATTAGAGGAAAGGAAAGGATAACTATGTTATCCTTAGTAATCATCCATTTTTGGGAGGATAACTTTTTGGGAAAATACATTAATTTAATTCTTCCTAACTCCTCTTACTCCTTTCCTTTCCATCCTAAAAAAACTCAAGAACACCCATTTTTTAACTACCCTTAGTTTTCCTTTCCTTTCCCTCCTTTAAAAAAACTCAAGAACAGTGCGTTAAAGTCGACGATCGAATTAGGGTTCTTCAATACTATCTTATCATTAAATTGATGGCCAATTTGGTACATGTACTAATTTGGTACCCTTCACATACCTATGCAAGTATTGATACCCGGACTAATTCAGTTTGTTTGTTACTCGTACCGGTACCGGTTTCAAGATCGTCGAAGATTTGGAAATAAAAAAGAAAAGTTACAAAAACGGGTACTGTACCGAAATATCTGTACCAATAGCCGTACCATACCAAAAAATTTGGTACGAGTATTGGTACGTGTTTTCATTGATTTTTGGTACGAGTGCAATTGGGTACATGTACGGGTACGGATACAAGTACTGTCCCACGCTCATCCCTAGTCCATGTCTTATAGGATAAGAGGATGTGCATAACTCCATCGAAATGTCTTACACAAAACAAACACAATGCAGACCTAAACGTCTGCGCGACACGGGAAAAAGAGGTCAAGAAGACCTTTCCTGAAAAATAAACACCACCTTAGATATTCTATCTCCATGATCATTGCATAAATCATATCAACAGAAAAATCATCTAAGTTTACCATAACTACATTGTTAATCTTAGCAACAATAAAAGTTACACATGGGTTATTAATGAATGCTCCACCATGGAATATCTTCAATGAAAAATATAAGGGCTTTTCCTTTGTAATTAAAATGAACCATACACCAAACACATCAAGTCTCGATCGATAAACAAACACGAATTTGAACGACTAACTCTCGTTTATATTAATCAGAAAATATAACTCAAAAAACTGATTACAACTCTCAAACCCTAACTCGGTTGCATCTCACATGTTTCTATAATGTTTAGCCATAATCGGTTTATTAGACTAACCCTAACTTGTTAGCCAAAATTACCAAATATAATTACAAAACATGTAGGAATCATATTGTAATTAGCAAATATAACAAACTATGACCGACTTGTCATCATTGATACCTCAAGTTCACCAACTTGTGACTTGAAGTCTGAAATTATGTCCAATAAACCAATGCCTTACAACGCTTAAAAATCATCAAATGGAAGGCAACCTTGATTAAACATTAGTAGGGAACTTATCGTATACCACGTTTGGACAAACACTTAACCCCTCACTTCGAACAAATAAGAGCCTCATCACCATTGCTAAAGGATAACAACTGATTAATGATTCTTGAAGATGAACAACGAATTTTAGTTGATTTAACTATAATCTTGATAGATTACGATCTTGGTCGAGGGAGTTAGAGGGTTAGAGATCAAATCAATCATATATTGTCTTCCACAATGAATCTGATAAGTGAGATTTCGAGTAAGTATTTTCATAATCTTCAGGAAACAAAAGAAGACTTCTGTCTCCAAGTTTAACTCATACGCTAGGAAAAAGTCAAATATGCCTCTCATGTGAGGAACACTAGGCACATGATCAAACTTAACTGAAAAGATAACATGGTTAGTATAAGTGATTGAAAGGTTATTAGGTTATAAAATTTAAACTTGAGAACATAATATGTCAAAAGATTTTGTTTAGACTAAAAGAGTTAAATTAAACATGACAAACATAAATTAGCAAAAGTGTAAGTTACACTTAGATTATTAGATAAAAGATAGAATAAAATAATTGCTTATCATACATTAGGAAGGAGACAACGTTATGCTATTGATTCAAAAAACACGTGAACCCTAAAATCACAACTACGCGACCTGTTCGTCGTCCACCATCCCGTCAAAGTCTTGCGATTCCATCCATCGTCCATATCCACGACCACCGTCCACCGTCGTGAGCACAGTCCTCTTCTGTCGCGACCATCAGTGCTCTCTGATCGCTGTTCATAGATGTCTAGTCGATAAATCTTTGTCGATGCTTTTAAAAGATGAAGAAATAAACAAAAATCTAAAATTCATAAAACAACCCATACAAATCAAAGACAAAGAAACAAAAGAGGCGATCGTCGAAATTAGCCAAAGTAAAGAGGAACTCACGAAGAGGACCTGACTATACTTGGAAACTTGAATCCGAAATACAGAAAAAGTACCCTCACTTATCCTAAGAATCGAATCTCGTGGACGAGATTCATTCCAAGGTGGGGAGGATGTAACGTTACGAAAATTTCGGATAGAAAATGCCATGTTTTAAAGTTAAAAGACCAAAATATAAAATTATGTTTTCCTGAGCCATCGCGATATGCGATGGATCAGATACAAGCCCATTGCTTATCGCGAAGGGCCTACAAAACCCAATAAAATGTGCGGGCAGCGATACGCAACTGCCAAAACACCAACGTCATCTCGTATCGCGATAACGTGGTCTGACAGCGTGACACGTGTCCCGCCACGTGTCACAAGGTGGCACCATGTCCAGCCATGTGTCACCATGTGGCGAAGCTAATAATGAGTCATTAAACCCTACGTCGCGATACGCGACGGGGTTTTCATCAACCATCGCGTATCGCGATGGGTTCGTTAACCAGCCTATAAATAGGAGTGACCATCCTCATTTTCACTCACCTAACTTCACACAACTCTTTCTCTCAATAGAATACACACTCTCTCTCTATAAAACTCACCTCGATAAATGTGTACCGACCACCTCGTAATCCGTATACCAACGATACCCCGAAATACCTACGACATTACCTCGAAATACGTGCCGACCCGAAACGACCAGACGTTCCGCCTCGAAATACGTGCCGACCCGAGATAACCCAACGTTCCGCCACGAAGTGCGTGCCGACAAGTTTTGAAGACCGGTGAACCTCGTCTTACGTGAAGGAATGTGTTGATCAAGATTCTCGATATACGTGAAAGCGTCGAAGTGCTGCCCAAAAATTTAGAAATATAATAAGCCAAGTAAGGTAGGGGTAATGCCCGAATAAAATATAATAAAATAATAAGGTCTTAAAACCTAAGTCAAAGGTATATTTAATACCTCGAAAATAAACAAAGGAAAGTCAAGCAAATAAATAATATAAAGATACAAATATAAATATAACTATTGGTTATAGATAAAGTGAAATTATTATTTAAAAGAAAATAAATAATGAAAAACCTATGAAATAATCTTTATTAATAAATAAAGATAAAGTATTATTTAAAAGTATTTTAAATAATAATAAGTAAAGGAAAATATATATATTGTTTATATTATTCATATAAACTAAATGATGTATATATATTAGTATATGTTTTGAAAAACGTAGATTTTAGAAAACAAAACATGTCGGACTGAAGGTTCGAACGTAAGAATAAAAAGTACAAGCTTTGAACTATAGGTTCAAACAAGATTAGAAAAAGAAATATAAAAAGAAAGAAATAAATATAGATATGATATTCTTTGTTATAATGTTATTTAAGGATATATTATTCTTAAATAATAAGAAAAGAAAGTGTGCGTTTCTTAATGAAGAAGAAACGTAGAGTTTAAGAAAAAGTAAAACAAGTTAAACTAAAAGATTTTAAACTTGTAAAAAGAAAAGAAAGAACGATATTTTAAAGTAAAGGTTTAAAATAAAGAAAAGATGATTTGAACTAAAGGTTCATAAAGAAGATATAATCGAGGTAATGATTACACAAAAGAGACTAAAGGTCTTAAGCCAGATTGTATATCCGACTAACAAAAAGTTATACTCGTACTATAGGTGCGAGATAACAAAGAAAAGGGAAAGACCCTCAGACAGTGTATTGAAGCTGATCCAAAAGAAAAGGTGAATACGCCCCAAACTTTACAAACTTGTTTAAATCGAGTTAAAAGAATTAAATGAAAAGAATTACATGGGACTACGTGTCTCTAAAACATTATAAACAAAAGTAAGCGCTAGCCCTCATGCTGTCGTATACGTTTGACTGGATCCTTACATATGTGGTAATAAGATGGTGGGCAAACCGCACCACACCTGGTCATATGACGCTTTCCATGAGGGGAGCATGACCATGTGTATACGAATGGTACCTCACTAGTGTCGAACGCTACGTTGTTTGCTGGGGTGTTTTGTGTAGAGACTTGAGTTTATAATTGTGTTTGTTTATAAGCTTGATTATTCCTAAGCTACGATGGGCCAGGCATAACTATGTCTCGATGGGTAATTAAGTAAAAGAAAATATTTTTCTCGTCAGCGTATTTAGCAGCATATAGCTGACGTTTTTTCTAACATTTCAGGAAATTACAGTATCAAGAATTAGAGCCATTCATGAAGTGGATGTTCGCAAGGTGTTAGTGAACGGTTTTGCGTCTCGATTCTTTGTATTTATGTTTTGTAATTATTAATGAAAGAATTGTTATTTATATGAAGTTAGTTCGTTAAGAATTGTCTAGTTCACTAAGGATGTTTAACGAACTAGATGTTAAGTTAAGTTCCCTCCTATTTTGTTAAGGATGTTTAACGAATTAGGGGGCAGTTCGTTAATAATGATTATTATTATTTTAATGTAGCGAAGTGGAAGTCTAGTTCGTTACGGAATGTGTAACGAACTAGACCCATCATCTATACATAGAGGTGTTCATCTGTTTAATTTAAGTATTGATTTAACGTATTGATCCTCTGTCAAATTGTTCTCTCGATCAATCCTTCAAACGAATTAATCTATTATATAACATATTCACATATTACAACTAATACTAATACATATATATAATCTATAACCTATAAAGAGTAATCTATGAACTAGATCCGTGTTAATCGTATTTGGATCTTAGATCTGAAATCCTAGATGTTCACAAGTGGTATCAGAGCTTTCGGGGTTCGATTGCTCTCGATCTAGTGGTAATTATAAGATTATTAAGATTGTTTTTGCTCAATTATGACTTTGGTTGATATTGGACTGTATTTTGTTGAATTGTTGATTGTTAAGGTATTGCGAAGGGTTGACTGAGTGGAATTAGGAATTGAATTGGATTTGTGTTGTTTTGTGTGACATTCATGATAAAACGAGGTACACTATATTTATTACGTAACAAGTAAACGATAAATCGGTTAATTCGTAGTGCTTAAACGAGTAACCGACCGATACTAATTATGACCCGTATACATACTGAGGGGTCATATACGAGTTATATATATGTTATAGAGGCTAACATATTGATATTTAGGCCCCAGTACGTTTAAAACTCTTTAAACAAAAAAGGTTTCGTTTATCGATACGCTATAAGCTTAAACGCAATCGTTAATATCAAAACAAGCATTGTAGCATCCGTTAAGCCGAAAAAGATTTATAAAACACTTATATGACATGTTCTAAGCAATCCGTGAAAATATTTTGGAATTTTACAACGAGTCAGTACGTTTTTCTTATTTTACAAAAATAAGCTGAAAAACACTCGTTTTTGCGCTATTTCTCATACCCGAATTAATTTTCTTGCGAAAAATCGAACCCGAACTAAACTTGAAGTGGGCTTTTCATGCTTGGGCTTGTGTGATTGGAGTAATGGGCCAAAACAGCCCATTAAGGGGCTTCCAAGGATTTCCGATCGGAACATTTACCAAACATCACATTATTGTTATAAACATAACTTCATCCTTAAGTTTTTTTTTCATTCATTCTAATTTACAAAACATTTGAAGTCCAGCAGCTCTAACCTCTGTTCTCTCAACTCCCTTTCAAAAACCCTAAGGTAAGATCAAAGTTTATAAAGATTTAACCAAGTTTGATTTATATAATTAACATATAAACATGTTTTAGTTAGTTTTAAACATGTTTAACCATCCAAAAACCCTAAAAATCAAGTAAAATTATGCTTTGATGTTAAACATGTTTACAAACCAGGAACATATACTTTTTTGGTCAAAAACGCGGATTAGAACATGAATACAACGTTTTTACGGTTAGAAAGTTCGGTTTGAACCCAAAACCGAAACCCTAATTATCAAGGCTGTTACATGGATGATTTATGCTTGGTTTGATGTTATATGATATGTAGATATACTGAGTTTGCAACCCGAGACCCGGAAAGTCGTTTAAGCTAGCAAAATTCATCGAAAACCGACAAGGTAAACCCGTAATACTCGTTTAGGGGCTGTTTAGTATTAGGTTGTGACGTGCTTGTTGTTAGATTGTGAAAATTTGCAGGGACATTAGGGATCATATAAATGAGTCCCTGTTCAAATTTGGTAATGTTTTGATAAACGGAGAATATTTGGTGAATTTATTCCCGTTTATGAGCGTTTATTTGGGAAAAATAGCTAAACATATTGAAAAATTATGAAACTTGGTTTTGGAGTTTAATATGTAATGATAAGATCACTGGTAAAGTTTGGGAATCATTGGAAATGTCTAAGTATGGTTTGTGCAATCATGGCTTAACCGAATTTTAACAGCCGAAAAACGCACAAAAAGACATTTTTTCCAAAGAGTTAGGTTCTGGAAATTTTGCAGGGGCTATGTAATGACATTGAGGCCATTGGTAAAAATTATCGGATTTTTCGGAGGTCGTTTGATATAAACGGGCCATTTATTACACGATTATAACCTATTAAATGAATTTTTATAAATAAATAATTAATCATAAAATTTCTGAAAATATTTTTATAAAATTCTCCATGTCTTAATGTATTTTTACAAAAATTTTCATAATTTATATATAAGTACATATTTAGTTATGATTAATCAAAGATTTAAATTATAATTGTTTTAACGAAACCGGCAGTTTTGTGTTTAACGGACTGACTGGTATGTCAAAATGCCAAAAGTGGTCAAATATCATATTTTTGAATGATATTGATAAAAACGAACTTTTTACGAGAATTCCGGACAATTCGGGTGGATTTTACGCGTTTTGTATAATCAAACCCGTGTGAAAACGGAAACGAACCCTGCAATCAAACCAGACACCGAAACCTTAAAATTCTTTCATAAATCAAATTATTTTATTAATCAATACATTTACTTAAGTTTTATGTGATCTTACCTAATCCCGAAACGTATAAACGATCAACTGAGCTAGGCTCGGAAAACGGTGAAACTGAGCCAAATCCAGTTTTAAACATTTCATAGTATACAACGTCACAATCTAAGACTATGGTCATGTTCTGGGCCTAACAGCTATACCCAGATTATCTATACAGCCCGACTTAGCTTGAACACTGTACTAGTAATAACGATACGATACCGTTTATAGGAATCAGGCTATAAACGAGACATCTGACTTATTGATACGTGATTCTGTGCGAACTACGATAAGGTGAGTTTCACGACCCCCACTTTCTAAACTGTGTTACGAACTTTTGGGGTGAAAAGCATGTTTACATAAACTGTTATACTTGAAAACGTGTGATGATGTGGATTATCTAAGTACTAACACTTGACAAGTCCCCACAAACACAAGTGATTAACTTCGTGCCGGTGGCGTGTGGATAGTACTATCGGTTTGACAAACCCAACTGTGACAGAGCCGGTGGGGTAAGCCGGAACATATGTAAAAACCAGTTGCACATTGTCATTATATATTTACATACTGCTATGTGGTGTTAGACATAGTACATACATGGGGCAAATTGGCTGTTAAATGCCAACAGGAGTGCATGGGCAGGAGACGCCATGCAGTATAGCTCGTTTCGGTTTCACTTGTGGCTTAGTATAATGCATCATACACAGACATTTATACATACACACTGTAAACTTTACAAACTCGTGAACTGATTTCATTGATACTCGTGAAACTTGAAACTCACCAACTAGACGTAGTTGACCCGTTTTAACATGTTTTTCAGGTAAAGCAAAAGTGGAATGACTTGCTTATATGCTTGGTGTTAGGAAGAAAGTTGAATAGCTGTGAATAGACGCAGATGTAATACTATATAAGAAGCTCGTAAACCGGTTATGTGTTTTTTTTCACATCTAGTTTGTAAACTTAGTACCAACCCATGTATTATGATGTAAATTAGTTATGAATTTCCTTATAAACAATGTTATTGATACCAGTGTTATCTGTTACATTCCCGTATTACGCTTCCGCAACTACCTAGTCGGGGTGTGACAGAAGTTGGTATCAGAGCCATTGGTTATAAAGAATTAGGATGTCCCTTAGGATACCCTAAGATAACCGTAGGCTCGATTAACTCTGGGAATAAAATAATATTAATTAATATACACGAATGATTCTCGTGATGAACGCGAATGGACAAGTGGGTTATTATGGTCCGGAACGTAATAACGGACTTGTTTGTACGAGGAAATTCGAGAAGAAGTCGATAAACAATCGAATAGGTAAAAACAGCAACATACATGTATAAAATATAATAATAAATAAATATTTGTGTATATAAACGATTATTTGTGCTTATGTGTATAAATACCTGCACGTATCTTACTATGATTAATATAGAAGGATATTATTCTTATTACTAACCATTGTGCAGGAATATGTCAAGATCTACTGATCGTTTACCTACTACCCTACCAACAAGGCCTGAGGAGGAGGAGGAGGATCCGGAAGAAGAAACGGAGGAGGACCCAGAGGAAATAGAAGAAGGTGCAGATGCGGTAATTCCTTACGAGGTACCCCCAGATCAACTCGACTTATCGGGTTATCGTTGTGACACCTATCCCCCTAGGGAATCCCCTAGGAATGCTGCAGGACAGGGAGCTACTAGTGCTTATCGTTCACCTGTTAGAGTACCCAGATCCCCTACTCCACTTGTACAGCATGCACCAGTACCCCCACCCACTATTAGAAACCGTCAGACCGCTCGCATTTCAGTGCGTCCACCTGAGCACACTTCTCTCCCACCTCGATCTACGTACCATAGGGGAGAAACATCGCGTGTCCAGGTAACTGAGATACCTATTCCTACTTGGGGTTTACCCGCCCCGGTACCCGAGCCACCTCGTCATTCTGATTTAGCATGGTTTGGTTTAGCAACTGATCAGCTCTTAGAACACTCACATTCGATAAATAGCCTAAACCAGCATAGACATGATATGTATGATCACATGAGGTATATGCAACAGGAAATCAGAATTGTGCAAAGATCCAGTGCTCACAGCCATGGGCGTCAGGATCGAGCGATGATACTACTGGGAGCGTGTTTAGCGGTTAATGCGGCCCTAGTGGCTGCTGTTGTTTGGTTGTGGTTTCATGTTGCAAAGAATGGATAGGACCTAGTAGCCTGGTCTTATGTATATAGTCTTTTGATATCCTAAGCAGCATTTTGTTACAGCATGTTGGGCTGACTTGGGAGTTGTTTGTGGTTTAGTACTATTTCAAGCACTGGCCCTTATCGGGTTAAGTCTACATGTCACTTAGTGACAAATTTTGATACGCATATACAAGCGCTGGCCTATACCAGGTTAAGCCTATGCGCTAATTTTGGATGCATATGTACAGTAATGAATATAATTAATACAAACGTGTTTTCTTTGGCATAGTTATGTGTTGTGAAAGTGTAATATCGTAAAGTTGTGTTGATCATAGTGAAACGATATTGATTATTATATAATTGATTATTCTATAGAATGGCCCCGAGGAAAACAAACCCTTTGTCTGAGGCGGAAGTGGCCACAATGATTGCTAGTCAACTACAAGCAGTGATACCAACAATTGTAACACAAGTCACTGCTAGCATACGTGCTAACAATACTGTTAATCAACCTACGAGCACCACCACGGCCACTGTTAATACACCTCCGCCGGACACTAATGTAGCCCCGGGTGTTACTACCCTGGTGAATACTGATAATGTCATAAATAATAATAACACTCTCCCAACTATGAATGTCACTGGGAACCCAGAACCTGTTGTGCACCCTGATAATATCCCGAACCCTGTATCGGTTGTTAACACAACTAACAATAATAATAACCGAGAACCCCCGCGTCAGGAGTATTCATACAAACAATTTACATCATGTAAATCGATTGAGTTTAAGGGTATTGAAGGACCTGGCGGACTGGTCGAATGGATAGAAAAGACCGAATTAGTAATTAATATCAGTAAGTGTCCACCGAACCGCGTGGTCAAATTTGTTACCAGTATGTTTCTAGACCAAGCGCTGATATGGTGGAACACGGTAGTCCAAATAAGGGGACAAGATGCCATTAATCGTATGTCATGGACTGAATTAAAAACCCTCATGTTAGAACAATTTAGCCCAAGAGATGAGATCCTGAAATTAGAACACGAACTTTGGAATTTGGAAATGAGAGGCACTGATCAACGAAGTTACACAAATCGTTTCATTGAATTGACTCGTTTGGTACCATGGTCAATTATTCCGGAATTCAAGCGCATTGAGCGTTATATTTGGGGACTGACCCCAGCTGTGAGAAGTATAGTCTATTCCGCAGCCCACCCAACTTTAGAGAGTGCCGTGTTACAAGCCAGCGTCGTTACTTTTGACCTTACAAGAAATGGTGTATTAAGAGTTCCAGGAGAATCATCCAGTTTGAAACGAACTAGTTATACCCCTAGAACACAAGTGAAATCTCAGAATAAACGAATATGCCCTACAACTCAGGACTATGCTATGACCAGTTTCGACATGAAACATGATACATACAAGGGGTCATTTCCGAAGTGTGGAAAGTGTAATTTTCATCATACTGGAAATTGTCGAACAATCATATGTCAGAGAAGCGGAAATATTGGGCATAATGCCCCAAGTGGTAGAACAATAATGAATACTTCAAACCGACAGTTTCAAACAACCCAACCTCGTCGTTCACAAACACCTAGTCACCAACCAATCCGACAACAATCTAATCAGCAAACTCCATCTACAATGAACCCTCATACATGTTATAAATGTGGCAGTACGGAACATTTTCGGAGATACTGCCCTAATTTGAACCCTAGTACAGTGAGAAGGCAGAACCAAGCACAAGCATCAACCTCCAATGCAGCTAAGGGACGCGCGTTTGTATTAGGACCGGGTGAAGAGCGTCATGATCCGAATGTGGTGACAGGTACATTCTTAGTTTCGGGTCAGTATGCTTCAGTTTTGTTTGATACGGGCACCGATAGAAGTTTCGTATCTGTTAATTTCTTACCTTTAGAAAATATGCCGGTTAGTGAACTAACAAAACCATATACTATAGAACTCGCTAACGGCAAGTCTATACTTGTTAACCGAATAGTCCGAGACTGTTCCCTTATCCTAAACGACCACCCATTTCTTATTGATTTACTCCCAGTGGAATTGGGAAGTTTCGATGTTATAGTCGGTATGGACTGGCTATCTAAGTATAAAGCTGAAATTGTCTGTAAGGATAAGACCGTTAGGATACCTCTTTCGAATGATGAAGCTATGATTGTTCAAGGTGAGAAATCTGGTACGGTACTGCCCCTCATATCTCAACTTAAGGCATTGAGATATTTACGCCAAGGTTGTACTTTATACTTGGCGAGTGTAACGGTTAAGGAACCCGAGGAAAAACGAATGGAAGACATCCCAGTGGTACACGAGTATTCAGATGTATTCCCTGATGAGTTGCCTGGTTTACCACCGACCCGACAAGTTGAATTCCATATTGACTTGATACCGGGAGCAGCACCCATTGCTAAGGCACCTTATAGACTTGCGCCTTCTGAAATGCAAGAACTGTCCAACCAGTTACAAGAATTACTGGACAGGGGTTTTATTCGCCCTAGTTACTCACCGTGGGGAGCACCAGTGTTGTTTGTAAAGAAGAAAGACGGGAGTTTTCGAATGTGTATTGATTACTGGGAATTGAATAAAGTGACTATAAAGAATAGATACCCCTTACCTCGAATTGATGACTTGTTTGATCAACTTCAAGGTGCGAAGTATTTTTCAAAAATTGATCTTAGATCTGGTTATCATCAAGTAAGAATTCAGGAAGAAGACGTACCAAAAACAGCCTTCCGAACTCGGTATGGTCACTATGAACTTTTGGTTATGCCGTTTGGGTTGACAAATGCACCCGCAGTGTTTATGGACCTCATGAACCGAATTTGCAAACCTTACCTTGAGAAGTTTGTGATAGTGTTTATCGATGACATTTTGATATATTCAAGAAGTAAGGAGGAACACGAACAACATTTGCGGGAAATCTTAAAATTTTTGAGGCAAGAGAAGTTATACGCAAAGTTGTCTAAATGTGAGTTTTGGCTACAAGAAGTACAGTTTTTGGGACACATTGTGAACCATCAAGGAATCCAAGTAGACCCAAGTAAAATTGAGGCTATTAAGAATTGGCAAGTGCTTAAGTCACCAAGAGAAATTCGTCAATTCTTAGGGCTAGCCGGGTATTATAGAAGATTCATTGAAAACTTTTCAAGTATTGCACAACCTCTAACCCTCCTAACTCAAAAAGATCGAGCATATGAATGGGGAGAAGAACAAGAAATGGCCTTCCAAACGTTAAAACAGAAGTTATGTGAGGCTCCAATATTAAGCCTTACAGATGGAACTGATGAATTGGTGGTATACTGTGACGCATCTCGTAAAGGTTTAGGATGCGTACTGATGCAAAGAAAGAAAGTAATAGCATATGCTTCCCGACAATTAAAAGTACATGAAAAGAATTATACGACCCATGATTTGGAATTGGGAGCAGTTATCTTTGCATTGAAGATTTGGAGACATTACTTGTATGGCACTAAATGTACCATCTATACTGATCACAAAAGCCTACAACACATATTCGATCAGAAAGAGCTAAACATGAGACAAAGGAGATGGGTAGAACTGTTAAATGATTATGACTGTGAGATTAAATACCATCCGGGTAAGGCTAACGTAGTAGCTGATGCTTTAAGCCGAAAAGACAGAATCAGACCATTAAGGGTACGAGCACTCGGAATGATTGTTCAAAGTAGCCTAACCGAACAAGTTCGCGTTGCACAAGATAAGGCCTTGAAGGCAGACCAGCTAGAAAAAGAAGAACTACATGGAAATGAAAGGAATTTTGAGAAGAAAATTGATGAAGTATATTATTACAAAAACCGGGTCTGGATTCCAACACTTCATAAACTCCGAAAGCTGATTCTTGATGAAGCACACAAATCCAAATATTCTATTCATCCAGGTGCTGATAAGATGTATAAGGATGTTAAAGAATTTTACTGGTGGCCTAGTATGAAAAAGGATATAGCCGTGTATGTAAGTAAATGTGCAACATGTGCAAGGGTAAAGGTGGAATATCAAAAACCTTCGGGAATGTTACAACAACCCGAAATCCCACAATGGAAATGGGAACAAATTACCATGGACTTTGTGACACACCTTCCTAAAACTTCTCGAGGACACAACGCAATTTGGGTAATTGTGGACCGATTAACCAAATCCGCACACTTTATTCCCATCCGTAACAACTACACCACCGAAAAACTCGCTCAAATTTACATTGATGAAATAGTATCTCGACACGGAGTACCTCTTTCGATTATTTCCGATCGAGACAGTCACTTTACTTCACATTTCTGGCAAGCAGTACAAGAAGCCTTGGGAACCCGAATCGACCTAAGTACAGCTTACCATCCCCAAACCGATGGTCAATCTGAACGAACCATCCAAACCTTAGAAGATTTACTTCGTGCTTGTGTACTGGACTTCAAAGAGAATTGGGATCAACACCTCCCGCTCATCGAATTCTCTTACAATAACAGTTATCACAGTAGTATACAAGCAGCACCTTATGAAACTCTATACGGGCGAAAATGTAGATCACCACTATGTTGGACAGAAGTGGGTGATACTCAAATTTCAAGATCCGATTTAATTCAGGAAACCACCGATAAGATTCACCAAGTTAAACAAAAATTGAAAGCTTCCCGTGACCGACAAAAGAGTTATGCCGATGTTCGCAGAAAACCGTTATCTTTTGAAATAGGTGATAAGGTATTTTTAAAAGTATCGCCATGGAAGGGTGTTATAAGATTTGGAAAGACCGGTAAACTAGCCCCGAGATACATCGGACCTTTTGAGATTGTCGCAAAAATTGGTCCCGTAGCTTACCGATTAAAACTACCCTTAGAACTGAGCACTATTCACGACGTGTTTCATGTATCGAATCTGAAAAAGTGTTTGACTGATGAAACGACAATAGTACCACTGGAAGATGTTCAGATCAACGAAAAGCTCAACTTCGTAGAGGAACCGGTAGAAATTGTAGACGGGAAAACCAAACAGTTATGACACAACAAAATTTCATTGGTAAAAGTTCGGTGGAATTCAAAACAAGGACCCGAATATACTTGGGAACGAAAGGACGAATTCCGAAAGAAATACCCACACCTGTTCCCTAGAAAACCGATGACACATTAAATTTCGGGGACGAAATTTCTTAACGGGGGGAGAATGTGACATTCATGATAAAACGAGGTACACTATATTTATTACGTAACAAGTAAACGATAAATCGGTTAATTCGTAGTGCTTAAACGAGTAACCGACCGATACTAATTATGACTCGTATACATACTGAGGGGTCATATACGAGTTATATATATGTTATAGAGGCTAACATATTGATATTTAGGCCCCAGTACGTTTAAAACTCTTTAAACGAAAAAGGTTTCGTTTATCGATACGCTATAAGCTTAAACGCAATCGTTAATATCAAAACAAGCATTGTAGCATCCGTTAAGCCGAAAAAGATTTATAAAACACTTATATAACATGTTCTAAGCAATCCGTGAAAATATTTTGGAATTTTACAACGAGTCAGTACGTTTTTCTTATTTTACAAAAATAAGCTGAAAAACACTCGTTTTTGCGCTATTTCTCATACCCGAATTAATTTTCTTGCGAAAAACCGAACCCGAACTAAACTTGAAGTGGGCTTTTCATGCTTGGTCTTGTGTGATTGGAGTAATGGGCCAAAACAGCCCATTAAGGGGCTTCCAAGGATTTCCGATCGGAACATTTACCAAACATCACATTATTGTTATAAACATAACTTCATCCTTAAGTTTTTTTTTCATTCATTCTAATTTACAAAACATTTGAAGTCCAGCAGCTCTAACCTCTGTTCTCTCAACTCCCTTTCAAAAACCCTAAGGTAAGATCAAAGTTTATAAAGATTTAACCAAGTTTGATTTATATAATTAACATATAAACATGTTTTAGTTAGTTTTAAACATGTTTAACCATCCAAAAACCCTAAAAATCAAGTAAAATTATGTTTTGATGTTAAACATGTTTACAAACCAGGAACATATACTTTTTTGGTCAAAAACGCGGATTAGAACATGAATACAACGTTTTTACGGTTAGAAAGTTCGGTTTGAACCCAAAACCGAAACCCTAATTATCAAGGCTGTTACATGGATGATTTATGCTTGTTTTGATGTTATATGATATGTAGATATACTGAGTTTGCAACCCGAGACCCGGAAAGTCGTTTAAGCTAGCAAAATTCATCGAAAACCGACAAGGTAAACCCGTAATACTCGTTTAGGGGCTGTTTAGTATTAGGTTGTGACGTGCTTGTTGTTAGCTTATGAAAATTTGCAGGGACATTAGGGATCATATAAATGAGTCCCTGTTCAAATTTGGTAATTTTTCGATAAACGGAGAATATTTGGTGAATTTATTCCCGTTTATGAGCGTTTATTTGGGAAAAATAGCTAAACATATTTAAAAATTATGAAACTTGGTTTTGGAGTTTAATATGTGATGGTAAGATCACTGGTAAAGTTTGGGAATCATTGGAAATGTCTAAGTATGGTTTGTGCAATCATGGCTTAACCGAATTTTAACAGCCGAAAAACGCACAAAACGGCATTTTGTCAAAAGAGTTAGGTTCTGGAAATTTTGCAGGGGCTATTTAATGACATTGAGGCCATTGGTAAAAATTATAGGATTTTTCGGAGGTCGTTTGATATAAACGGGCCATTTATTACACGATTATAACCTATTAAATGAATTTTTATAAATAAATAATTAATCATAAAATTTCTGAAAATATTTTTATAAAATTCTCCATGTCTTAATGTATTTTTACAAAAATTTTCATAATTTATATATAAGTACATATTTAGTTATGATTAATCAAAGATTTAAATTATAATTGTTTTAACGAAACCGGCAGTTTTGTGTTTAACGGACTGACTGGTATGTCAAAATGTCAAAAGTGGTCAAATATCATATTTTTGAATGATATTGATAAAAACGAACTTTTTACGAGAATTCCGGACAATTCGGGTGGATTGTACGCGTTTTGTATAATCAAACCCGTGTGAAAACGGAAACGAACCCTGCAATCAAACCAGACACCGAAACCTTAAAATTCTTTCATAAATCAAATTATTTTATTAATCAATACATTTACTTAAGTTTTATGTGATCTTACCTAATCCCGAAACGTATAAACGATCAACTGAGCTAGGCTCGGAAAACGGTGAAACTGAGCCAAATCCAGTTTTAAACATTTCATAGTATACAACGTCACAATCTAAGACTATGGTCATGTTCTGGGCCTAACAGCTATACCCAGATTATCTATACAGCCCGACTTAGCTTGAACACTGTACTAGTAATAACGATACGATACCGTTTATAGGAATCAGGCTATAAACGAGACATTTGACTTATTGATACGTGATTCTGTGCGAACTACGATAAGGTGAGTTTCACGACCCCCACTTTCTAAACTGTGTTACGAACTTTTGGGGTGAAAAGCATGTTTACATAAACTGTTATACTTGAAAACGTGTGATGATGTGGATTATCTAAGTACTAACACTTGACAAGTCCCCACAAACACAAGTGATTAACTTCGTGCCGGTGACGTGTGGATAGTACTATCGGTTTGACAAACCCAACTGTGACAGAGCCGGTGGGGTAAGCCGGAACATATGTAAAAACCAGTTGCACATTGTCATTATATATTTACATACTGCTATGTGGTGTTAGACATAGTACATACATGGGGCAAATTGGCTGTTAAATGCCAACAGGAGTGCATGGGCAGGAGAGGCCATGCAGTATAGCTCGTTTCGGTTTCACTTGTGGCTTAGTATAATGCATCATACACAGACATTTATACATACACACTGTAAACTTTACAAACTCATGAACTGATTTCATTGATACTCGTGAAACTTGAAACTCACCAACTAGACGTAGTTGACCCGTTTTAACATGCTTTTCAGGTAAAGCAAAAGTGGAATGATTTGCTTATATGCTTGGTGTTAGGAAGAAAGTTGAATAGCTGTGAATAGACGCAAATGTAATACTGTATAAGAAGCTCGTAAACCGGTTATGTGTTTTTTTTCACATCTAGTTTGTAAACTTAGTACCAACCCATGTATTATGATGTAAATTAGTTATGAATTTCCTTATAAACAATGTTATTGATACCAGTGTTATCTGTTACATTCCCGTATTACGCTTCCGCAACTACTTAGTCGGGGTGTGACATTTTGTGATTTGGATCTGATTGTGGCCGAAACAGAGTTGTGTTTTTGGTTAAATTGGATTTGGTTTTGAGTGAATTGGTGTACTATTGGTTGCGATTTGGTTTCACAATGAGTTTCCGAGTAGTTTGATAGGTTATTTGAGCGATTTGGTGTGGGATTGAAAGTGTATTAAGGATTTGGTTTTGGTTGTGTGTGTTCTTCATATTCCATATTTCTGGAAAAATGACGATGAAGATTTGAAGATCTTCATCATCTTTTGAAGATTCATCTTCTTTAAGCAAATCGTTATCGTGTTTCGTTAACTTTAATCAATTTGTTATCTAATTCGTTACTCAATTCGGCATCTTTTAATTCGTGATTATCTGATTCGTCAGACACGTGGTCTGATTCGTTAATCTCATATCAAACAAACTTTTGCCACATGGCAAAAGTTGTTAGAGTTTGTTATAACCGTTATAATAACCTGATTCGTTATAGTTGATTCGCTATCAACTGTAGCTAATTCGTTATCTTAATTAGTTACCTTGAATCAGAGTTTCGTTACCTGATTCGTTAAGTTGACTTTGTGATTCGTTACTTGATTCGTTAAGTGAACTCACAAATTCGTTATCTTGGTTTGTTATATTGAATTTGGATTCGTTAATCTGATTCGTTAACATATTTCGTCAAACTGATTCGTCAATTTGAACTAATTTGTTGACTCAGTTTGTTTGATAGTTCGTTATAATCTAATTCGTGTGACACTGTTCCTGGTTCGTTACTCAGATAACTTTCAATTCGTTATAATTGATTCGTTATTTTAGTTCATTACAAACACTGTTCACGGTTCGTTATACTTACTGTTCTAAGTTTGTTAATATATTTTCAAGTTTAGTCCTTGGAGTTTGATTGTGTGTTACTTATAAAGATGGCTGGTTTGTATGCATTAGCCTCTCAAAACGTACTCATGCAGCATATGTTACAATTGGACACTGGAATTGGATCCCATTTGAAGTGTCCTCGATTGATGAAATTTAGTGACTTTGCTAAATGGGAACCTCGTTTTCATGCTCATCTGGGTTCTGTTCACCCTGATTGTTCTTATTGTTTGGATGAAGTGTATAATGTCCCAATGATTGGAGATTAAACAATTGGATTCACACCTAAAGCAATCTCACAATACTCTTAGGAAGAAAAGAAGGCTTTGGAGATTGAAACGAAAGCATACTCAACTCTTACAATGTCATTACCTGAAATCATTTTTCATCAAGTTGGTAGCATCACTATTTGTGATTCGTTGTTTCAACACATTCGTATGAGGAGTATGGGTAATACTGCAGAAAAAAAAAAAGAAGGTGATGTTAAAGTTTCAATTTAGAAATTTTAACTTACATAAAGGTGAGACTATCGAAGAGATGACAACACGGTTTAACCATCTGACAGACGTAATGGACAAGATGAAAATGGAGCCTTCCGAAAGTGATAAGTTAGATACAATCAAAAGTGCTTTACCGAGTTCTTACTCGACTTTCTTAATGGTGTTGAAAGATAATAATTATTTCAGTAATGAAGATCTGATAGCGTCTGAGTTCATGCAAAAGATCGAAGCTCGTGAATATGAACTTAGGTGTTAAAAGTCTTCTAAGGATAACCAAGATCCAGCTTTTTATGGTGGGAGTATGCCCTTGAGTTCAACAATCTCTCCTATCACCGCATTTCATACACAAAATGCAAGTGATAATGCTACAACTATCTATAGTGATCCACATGCATGTTTCTACACAGCTTGAAGTTCGGGGTCATTTGTTGCTTCTGGTTCTTCTGGAGGGTCTGGAAATTCAACTTCGGTAAATCTTTTTTCACCACCACCGACTGTGAACATGAAAGAAGCTGAACAAAATGTTGCCTTCTTGAGTGCTTTCATGTGTTCTTATGAAAATCTGGTTGGTAGTAAAATTGCCACTAGTGATTTAACTAATGAAGATTATAACCAAATCGATCCTGATGATTTGGAACTCATGTATTTGAAATGGAATATGGCAATGATTGTCAGAAAGGTGAAAAGGTTCATGCAAAGAACTGGCAAAGATCTTCCATCATTAAACAAGAAACATGGGTTTGATAAATTGAAAGTTAAGTGTTATAATTTCCAAGAGTTTGGACACTTTGCCAAAGAGTGTTATAAACCAAAGAAGGAGTATACTGGTTCTAGAAATCATGATCAAAGTTCATATGGGAAAAATGGAAATGATGCTGTTAAGTCTTCTGGAACCAAACCATCTTCTTCTGGGTCACAAGCTATGCTTTCCAACATGGATGGAACTGATTACTCACAAATATTGCTATGCAATGAAAATCATGCAAATTTAGCCATGTTTGAATTCTGTGAAAATTTTCAAGATGCAAGTGGGAGTAAGCTATCTTCTGATAATGATACTGAGTCTGATTCTGACGACTCGTGTGAAAAGCTTCCAACTACTTTTGCTTGCATGGCCAAAATTAATGAGGTTAGTACTTCTGTTCCTATCTCTGTTAATGTGTCTGCTAATGTGTCTTGTGTTGAATGTGAGAAAAATAAGCCTAAGTTAGAATCTTTGAAAAATCACAATGACTGTTTAGTGAGAGAAATTGCTTCACTTAAAGATACTTATAGACAATCTTTAGATTCTCAAATGAGATCTAGGGAGAAAATCGAAGCATTGTCAACAAGTAATCATGATCTCAAAGCTGAGTTGTCTGTCAAAATGACAATCAACGATCAAAAATTTCAAGAAATATTGAAACATCGTTTTAAGATAACTGAGCTTGAAATGAAGTTCTTGAATTGAAAAATAAGTTGGGCAAATTTAGAAACTCATCCTTTTTGCGAAATGAAATAATCGAAGTATCTGGTAAGCAAAAAGATTCTAAAAAGGGATAGGTTTTGTTGAAATACCACCACCATTTCAAAATGATTATCGAGCAAATCCTTTTGCTAGAAAAGAAGAAGAAGTGTATGTGAAAGAACCCATTGTCTTTGAAAAACCTAAACCAATAAAATATGAAAATGTTAAAGCCCAACAACCAACTCAAAAACATCATGTTGAAAGCAATAAAGTGTTTGTAGAAAATGTTGAGAAGTTGATCATTGAGGATGTGTTTGAACCAGAAGTGATACACAAAAACCAGAACATTCCAAGTTCTAATCACATTTTATGTGAACCTCATGAATTCGAGGAGGCTGTGTATGGGTCACACACAACTGAAGTGAAAAAGGAGGAACAAGTTAAGGTTAAACCGGTGAAGACTAAGAAATCAGAAAAACCTAAAATTTCTAATGAACATTTGATGTGTTTTATCAATCCTACTGTTTCCAAGCCATCAACCGGTCGTGTGTTTAAATTAAAAGGGATAGACACAATGTTCACTGAGAAACACATTCCTGTTAGCATTATCTAACTAGAATTGATTGAAAGTGTCTTTCACAATGAAACTTCCAAGATACAACATCTTGAACGTCAGTCTGCTTGTGCCAAAACATCAAACACATCAGACTCATTGATTAAAGCTAAACAAGTATTAACAAATTCTAAGAAAGTTTAGCTTGTGAAATCTACTGGAACTGACACATTGCAAAGTTTTTCAAACTGCTCTAATCTTGATTTCTATCTGAAAAAGAAATCGGTGTCGTCTAATGATTTGGCCAAGAGCTTTACTAAGAATGTGATTCATCAATCTTCTGTGGCATCTGTTTTTGCTAAACCTCAAAATGATCATGTATACATGCGAAGTTGTTTTCTTTGTGGTCAACAAGGTCAAGTTGTGAGAAACTGTGGAAAGAAGAAATCTCAGAATCTTCATCTGTTTGTCAAGGACCAATCAAAACCGGTTCCCGTGATAAAGGAGATTCTAAAACGACCTTTGTCGTGTGATGATGATACTCACATCATGTTTTCATATGTGGATCCACGTAAGGTGATTCATGTGAATGAAGCTTATAGTCAAGTAAAACCGAAGTTTTTTCCAACTGAGCCAATATGCAAGAACGTGAACTCAAATGTCGTTCAGGAGGCCTATCTGAGACAAAATTCTAAGAGGCCTGTAACTTATTATCATGCTTCAATCGCCATTTTTCTCTTTGATTTTGAACAAACCATTCAATTTCTCTGAGATGATCTTATATCATCTCAAGGAAAATTGCCTAGTCAAGAATTGAAGAGGCAAATTCCTTATGTATCCACGATTCATACAACTGATCATTCAGGATCTTATTCCATATATGGTGATTGATCCAGCGTTGGATAATGATGTGTTGAAGAGAGCACATGACTGCTGACACGGTGAAGAGGATGAACTCGTACATGCAGGACGCGCCGAGGACCAAACGATTAATTGGTCATTTATCTAATCCGGCATATGAATGTCCTTCTAATAATCGTTGGATCCACGATAACCTGGATTCCGAATGTGAAGAAGGTCCAGGTGGGAACGAAGGTGGTTATGATGGAGATAATTGTGATGATGGTGGTCAGGGAGGTGACCAACGACGTGTTGACATTGTGGCAACAAGTTCTTATGTTGCACAACGTAAACGTAAGGGCAAGGAACTTGCATCTGATCAGCTGCCTAAACCTCTTGTGGTTCATGGATCTAAGGTTGAAATAGGTCCACGTGAGCCTAGGTCGTCTGCTCCTCAAAGCCCGGCGGTGTCGCTTACTACTTGCACCTCAAAATTAACTTTGACGACTACGCTTACATCAGATCCAAGGCTTTGCATGATTCCTCAATTGATTCTATCCTCGTTGCCAAGGCCTACTGCTGGTACTTCGGTGATTTCTCCGACACCGACGATGATGCCAACTCCATCCTATGGACGTCTCCTTTATGAGACTCAGGCTTCCTCAGGGTCCAGTGCAATTGGTGCCTCTGTCTTTTCATTCGTTATTCCCAACCAATCAGATGGACATGCTCGTGAGCTTGGTTCATCTTTATGAAAATCAAATCGCAGCTGATCGCCAAGCTCAAGAGCAATTGATGCAGAACCAGCGTCGTCCGATGGGCTATGTCTCTTATTTTTGAAAGGGGAATAAGAAACTTTGTGCGATTGTCACGGCTCAGGGGTGAATATTAAGGAACAAAAGGATCTCATTCTTCAGCTTACGTGTAAAGATCATGAATTGAGAAAGCTGAAGAACAATGATGAAGATCTTGATGCTTAGGGTGCTGGAGGTAGTGAGGCAAAACAATCTCACGGTTCATCCTCTGGTGGTGGAACGAGCGGTGGTAGTGACATGGATAAACAGTTGATTGTTTATCAAGACTCGACAAACGTCAAACCAATCGAGTAGATCAAAGGCAACATTGTGTTGTTTATGGATAACAAGCGGATGGTGAGAAGTATGGTAAATGATGATAAAATCGAAGTAGGTCAGTTTGTTGATCGTCCCTAACACGTGAGCAGATTTGGTTATTGTTGGGACTGAATGATGAAGAACTTGACACTTTGGAAGCCAAGGATGATGTGGAGGTAGTGAACGAAGAGGAAATGTTACAGGATACGACGATTTCTCATATGAATACGTCGTTTATTTATGAAGATGAGGAGATCGAGGTTGAAGATGTGACAATATAGGAATACCCCGATCTATATCAACGTTCTAATGTTGACAGGGTGTTCCTACTTTTATAGAAGAAAATGTCAAAGTTGCTGAAGATCATTTGGAAAAGATATCAAAGAATAAAGGCAAGATGTTTGAATGGAATCTTGATCCGTCAGTAGCTGATATCAGAGTTGGTTTGCGAATGGATGCAAGAAGACTCGTAAGATTATTGAGGTGTGTATGTTGATCGAGAACAAGAACTAGACGCTATCGCACGAGCCAAAGCCAATCAGAAAACCACATTTAAAGTCGTTCCGGCAGTAAAAGGTGACATTGTATCTTGGTCATATGATTCTGATTTGAAGGTTTGTATTGTAAAGTGGGAGAATGGTCTTCCATACTATGAAAATAAAACTGACGTTCTCTCATTACCGCGTTGGGATGTTCATACCCTCGCGAGTCGACCTTTTATTAATCGAGGTTTCATCAACATTTGCTCTTCAAAGTAAACCGTGGTTTCAAGTTCTTTAAGCCACAAGTTCCAATCCATAAACGTATTGAGGAGATTGATCCTCGTACGGGTTGGAGGAAACTCGTGCTTAAGGTAAAATCGTCGAAGATAATGAAACACGTACTGGTGAAGATGTTCCCACAGAATCTTCACCTATCATTTAATCGATTGTACTATGATAATCGTACCAGTGAGGCCGTCATTGTGCTGGGCAAAGGCTTGAAGACAAACTTTATTAGAGTTATCGACCCGATGTGGCTCGTTAACTTATCCGAAACATACAATGACGTGCTGTTCGTGAACAAGATTTTGATTGAGCGCCAGGAAGACTATAACCGAGTTATGCAGTTCCAACGTGTTGTACGTTTATGTCACGAGTAAGGAATTCATAGTTGTCGTGATTGGTAGACAAGCACTTCAAGTAATTAAAGACAAAGAGCTCAAGACGAGGGGGTGTTTGTTAATGCACGGTTTTATCGTCTCGAGTCTTTGTAACTTATCGGTTGTAATTTCTTATTATTATTGTTAAGGGTATTTATGGAATAATAGTTAGTTCATTATGTATCGGCTAATTCGTTAAGGATGTTTACTGAATTAGCCAGTTCGTTATATGTAAAGTCCATTCGTTAAGGATGTTTAACGAATGGACTGTAATTCGTTATATTTATTCCCATTCGTCATGGAATGTTGACGAATGGGGGCCTAACGAATCACTGATTCGTTATGCTGTCTTTCTTTGTTTTGTAAGTTTACGAACTAGGAGCCAATTCGTTATGGGATGTGTAACGAATTGGTCTCCAGCGTTTATTTAAGGGTTGTTCATGCCCTCATAATTTTTGTTTTGAGTTAATTGTTATTGAACCTCTGTCCATATTCTCTCTGGCTAAATTCTTCCTTAAAGTATTACTAATATACCTATTACAATTACTATTATATTATATCTATAATTAAGAACATATCATAAACTAGATCCTAAGTTATTAGATCTAATCTGATTATCGATATTGATTAGATTTGGACGATTAATACGTATTTACAGTTTTGATATTCAATTAGATCCATTTATGTTCGCCACGTTTTTAACTAAATAAGACATCAAAACATAGTCAAATCATATATAGTGAGTATCATTGAACTCGATTTTACCTTCTAATCACATTCTAATACTCAACTAAGTATAAAACTGATGTTTGGATATTCGAAATTTATTTACAAGGCCTTCTCGCTGTATACGTGTGTATCGAGGAGAATAATGATGTGCAAGTGAGTGTCCATTCATTCACTTAGGGTTTATATACTCCGTACATGTTGACACATAACCCAAGGTAACGAATGGACTCATTCGTTATAACAATGCAACGAATGATCTCTCATACGCTAAAATTCAAACGAATAACCAGTCATTCGTCATTATTGAACATTTAACGAATAACCCTCTATACGTTAGAGATAATGAATAACCCTCTATACGTTATTCATTCGTTAAAACAGTTAACGAATAAACACTCATTAGTTATCAGTGAGCGGAAGCGAATGTGATGTAATAAAGAATGTAACACATTCGTTATTATCTTTAACGAATGAATGCTCATTCGTTACTAATGCTCATTCGTTACACTGTAGTAACGAATGGTCTATTAATTTTTAAGAATGAAAATGTTATCATTTCAAACCCTTAAGTGAACCATCAAAACCAAACATTTTAATGTATTTACCTTAAAATTACTTTAAAAATACCCAAAGGTAAAAATTTACATTAAAGGGTCTTACTTTAACCAAATTAACTTAAAATCGTGGGAAAATTCTTTTTCTTTTAAAACTTTTATTCACTTAGCTCGGTAATCGTAAAAAATTAGAATATAAAATATTTTTGAATTTTTACGAATTGAAAAATCAAATAAAAAATAAAATCTAAAAGATTAAAAAACATTGAAATGCAAACTACGAAAGTAGTGCATATTTTTGTGAGTTGAGCAAGGAATCATAGTGACCAAGAAATCCGTCCATCACAATTTTATATTTCGGTTTTATTATGACTGGTGTTATGTCAGTCATTGGTATTGTTGTCCACTTAAATCTTATAACAAATATTTTAGAAATTTCTTTGATATGATTTAAAGTTCAATTAGGGCACAAGATATTAGAACTATCAGCCTTTAATCTCGATTGAGGCTTAATTTTATTTTTACCATGTCACCCCAACTTGACTTAAACCTTAAAATCAGTTGATCAAAGTATATTGATTTTCAGTTTTAGCAATCAAGAAAATAATCCCCACTACAAGATATACCTCATTATCAAGCAATATTTCGAGTTCCTTTCCCATGGATGAGTATGCACGTTTCCATCTGCATGGCTTACATAAATAGTGTCCCTTGGTCCATTTCTTAATGGTAATAAGACACAAACAAGGTCACAACATATGACTCACAACGTGGTTTGATCAAGTCAGTAGTGAATTTGTACAATGTATCATTGATCAAGTTTAATGACTTATAGTGGAAAATAAACTGCATAAAAACCCAATGAAGTCCAGAACTTTTTAAGCATCCTATCAATATAGTATTTAAGGTCATAAGACCATACATCGTTAAAGTGTTAACCATTAACTAGATGCTTTATCCATTTAAAATTTGTAATTTTTTTTTTGGTGATCAAAAAGATTTAAGGTTTGAGTATGACATAGCTATTACATTTCTGCATTTATCAACAAGACTTTGTAAGAGACTAACACCTCTTTCAATTTGACAATTTTTATGTTTATATCACATACTCTTTCTTACTCGTTTGTTTAAGAGCTACCAGTGCACTAATACAATTAAGCACATAGCCTTTTATGGCTGTTTTCTTTTATTGAATTTAGGATATAAATGCTCAATGTACTATCATTTTCCTTTTTTGCTTCAAAAACTCATTTTGAGGAGCAATTTTTCAATGTTTTTTTTAATATTAAAATATTTGAATGTTTTTGAATTTTATCTGTATAAACAGAAAGCAAAATATTTTGTAGTTTCCCATTTTTCTCTCCCTAAAAATAAAATATTAATGAAAGTATAAAATATATAAAAACAGACTATACATAAACAATAAAAATTTATTACTCTAGCTTAGGAATATTAACAAATGATTTTAACCATTTAAACCTAGCAAAACTTTAAATCTTTTTTAATCAAATTCTTGGGTAAAAAGGTCTGATTTTTGATGATCTGTGTGTACATTTTCAATGTCAATGAGTTTTTTTTCGTAACAATCACGGATAAAATGGTAACGAACTTCGATATCTTTTGTTTTAGAGTGGTGCACGGGGTTTTTCATGATACATATGGCAGCAGAGTTAACAATAAAACTTGGAGTAGTAAGGAATTTCAAACCGTAATCCAGCAAATATTGCTAGATCCATAGAACTTGTGAACATCAACTCGAGGTTGCCACATAATCAGCTTCAGCGGTTGAAGTGGAGACCGTTGTCTGCTTCTTAGACTACTAGGATCGAAGTCGGTTTCCTAAAAACCGGCAACCCGTCGTTGTAGACTTGAAGTTGGTCTTGCATCCTCCATAGTGGGAATTTGAGAAAGCAATAAGATCAAAACTAACATCCTTGGGATACTATAACCCAATGTCAGGATTACCCATCAGATAGTAAAAAATACGTTTCATAACCGCTAGATGAGTCATTTGGGGACTCGCTTGATACCTGGTACAAAGACAAACAACAAACATTATATCAGGAAGCGATGCAGTTAAATACATTCAAGAACCAAAAATCGCTCGTTAGAGGGTAGAATCAACAGTATCCTCCAATTCTTGCGGAGACATATTGTGACCCACTTGAAGAGGAGTAGATGGGACTTTTCCGGAAGGTATCTTGAATGGGCTTAAGACATGGTTCACATACTTCGTCTGATGGATAAAAATCCCATCGGCAGACTGATGAACCTGCAACCATAAGAAGAAAATCATCTCTATAACGAGATCATCTCGAACTTTGTTTGCATAGACTTCTCGAATTCCTTGTATAACTTGTCGTTTGTGAGCCCTAAATAATATCACCGGCATAGATCTGGACAAGGAGCAAATCTTCTTCGACCGTCTTGTAAAAGAGAGTACAATCGACAGTCCCTCGTTTGAAGCCACTATCAATCAAATGGTCAGCAAGTGTGCTATACCAAGCTCTTGGGGCTTGATGAAGACCATATTGAGCCTTGTTTAAATGGTAAACACGCTTAGGATAGTCCGGATCTTCAAAACCAGGATGCTGCTTCACATACACATCTTCATGAAACTTCATGTTAAGAAATGCCCTCGTAACATCCATCTGATATACCTTGAAGTTCTTAAAGGCATCATATGCTAAGAAAATATGTATATCCTCCGGTTTCACAACCGGAGCATATACTTCAGTCTAATCCATGCTCTCTTGTTGATTAAAACCTTGCACAACTAATCATGCTTTGTTGCAAACAATGACCCTAGGATCATCTTTCTTGCATTTAAATATCCATTTTCTCAGGATAGCCTTTTTAACCCGATCTGGTTTATCGATAAGATCCCAAACACCCAGTCTAACAAACTGCTGCAACTCATCTTGCATTGCTTCCACCCAAGATGAATCTTAAGGTGCCATAGGGACACTTGTCTGTTCAATCTAATATAAAGAGCAGATGTATATACTGATACTCATGATTCCAAAAGCATGCACAATCACATATGCACACATTGCATTATCGTCTCATACGTTAGCAACCTATCATCGCACGCGAACACTGCCATTCACATCACTAATTATAAGGATGATACAAATTAATCCGAAAGATCGGATTTTCAGGAACTACAATGTTATTTTGAAGATTGGTGACATTTTTTTAGCCAATTGATCAATCAAAGGATGTGAAGATTCTTCGACATGTAACTCTGGAAAATCTTGAGTTTCAACCAACGAAGCGGAGGAAGAATCTTCAAAGTCTGCATTGTATGAAGAATCAGAAACATCATCTGTTGTCTCAGGTTGAATATGTACAACATTGTCCTCATAATTAGATGATCTTGGTATGGAAAACAAGTGTTCTTCCAAATACGCACAAACCAAGTCTTCAATTTGTATCTCAACCATAGGAATGAATGATTTAAGTAATCCTACATAATCGAACATCTAGTCAGGTCCTTTGCCAACATGTGGTGTAGTGTATCTTTGACAATCAACATGATACCATTCCTCTACACACCTAGAAGAGAAGTTAATGACATGTTTCTTGGGTGACGCTTACCCAAGAAATTAGCCCTCAATCTCATTCTCTTCAAATTAGCTACCTCACATTTATGCATGGTGCAAGGACATCCAAATGGTTTGAGAAACTGAAGGTTCGGCTTATGATTATTAAGTAGCTCATAACTTGTTATCCTGAGCTTTTTAACTGTTAGAACACAACTCCATTTATAACAAGAAGTATTCACATCCTCGTTCCATAATTGGACACGAAGCTTAGAATCCGCCAACATTGTAACAGCCATCTCTATCAATGTTCTGTTCTTTCTTTCTGCTACACCATTCTATCCTGGCTCATATGGAGCACTGTATTTTTTATGAATTCCATTTTGAATACAGAAAATTCGAACACACTATTCTTAAACTCCGTGCCATTATCACTTCGAATACGTCTTACTTTATGTTTGTAAAGTGCATCGAGCTTGGTGTTTAAATTCTGTATGAGAACTGGTGTATGATCCTTGGTACTCATAATTAACACCCACGAGAATCTTGAGTAGTCTTCGGTAACGACTAGGAAATACAAATCTCCAGTAGTACTTGAATGATTCACTTGACCAAACAAATACACATGAAGACGTTCAAAGGAATATCAACGAAATGGATCTACTTCAACGGGTGTAACTTCTTCTGTTTTTCCCTACTTGCATGAAACAAGGTGATCGATCAATTTGAAGTTCTTCAATGAGACACCATCCACCAAATTATTCGCCATTAATTTATTCATATTGCAAATATGGATATGACCCATACGCTTGTGCCACTAGATTGTATCCCTCTCAGTTTCTCTCGATACAAAACACGTTGCAGTAGAAAAAGAAGATACTTTAGAACCCATATCGAGCACATAAATGTCATTCGATCAAGGGGATCGCATAATTACCATATCCTCGGGAATAACAAATCTCGGCTTGAGAATAAGACACTCTTTATAAGTAAACAAAGTGGTATACTGGTTATCACAAATCTGTGACACGCTTAACAGATTGTGATCCACTTTGTCACAATAATTTAACCGCTCAAATGTAATACGACCATTTGGAACTTCTCCATCTTTTGTTATCATTCCACATTGATTACCAGCAAACACTACATATCCCCCTTGAACTTCTTTAACATTTGAAATAATATTAAGGTTTTCGGTTGTTAGGGCATAGAATTTTTGCTGAGGATCCTCTATCCTTGAGTAACTTATGGATCAATTATCCTTGTGATATGTTCTAGGTTGTGAAGGATCAAGGAACACCGGTATTATTTGTTTACTAATGATTGTGTTTGAGTGGTGTTGTGTTTGATAGGTACAACGACTCTATGACTAAGTCCACCTCATAATTCGTTATTGAAGACTCCTAGCACGTGGTCAAAGGATGTTGAAGGGGTTAGTGGAAGGGTGGCGGATTTGTAGGAATAGTTATTAGTTGTAATTTTTATTTAGATCGAGATTTTGATCAACTAGGTCTTCACTTGTTATCTCACGTTCATAAACATCACTGAGAATTCTCTCTAAACAGTACACACACACTTAGCTTTATTGTAATCGTTGATCATAATCTCCACCATTTGTAACCCGATTTTTACATTAATAAAGTGGTGATAGATGATTTGTCATCACCCGGGGTATTTACGCCGGCGATCCAAACACGATCAAGGGCTTTTCCTCGTAACAAATCCTTGTGTTCGCGTTTGCAACTGATTTATTATCGTTCATATCAAATTAGCACTAATCCTCACCAAACGAATATGGTTACATTATCCTTAGTAGATTTTTAACCAAAACAATTTGGCGCCCACCGTGGGGAAATTGGTGCTATAATCCAGAAAATACCCTATCAATATTCAACCTTTCATACCCATATTACCATCAATGGCCTCCCAACAATCTTCTGCTTCATCAACCATGCCTTATTCAGTTTCACTCACGCCGAGATCGTCGCTACCATTGCCTCCTCCAATTGCGGGAGGACCAAGGGCTACTGTTGCTGGAAATAAGACGCAACTACAAGTCTTCCAAAGCTCGAAAACCATTGCTGCCACTTTGGTGGTTAATTCTAACAATGATGTTTCTGCAATGTTTTCGCAGGTTAAAGCATACATGGAGCAGCAAAACAAGACTAACCAGAGGATCCTTCGGGAGATAGAAGACCTGAAGAAGACTAAGAGGCCAACGGAGGATCAAACTCCACTAATGCCTAGGATGTTGTTGTTTACCACTCCGGGATCCTTGGCTCAACTTACTCAAGGATCATCTATCCCTCAACCGGGACCCATGAGTCAGCAGATTCAGGGTTCCTCAGTTTTCCTACAAGGATCATCCACCCTTAATCCAGGGTCTATGGATCAGCAGGTTCAAGGATCCTCGATCTTTCAGCAAGGATCATCCATCCTTAATCCAGGGTCTATGGGTCAGCAGGCTCAAGGATCCTTGATCTTTCAGCAAGGATCATCTATCCTTAATCCAGGGTCGATGGGTCAGTAGGCTCAAGGATCCTTGATCTTTCAGCGGGGATATTCATCCTTAATCCAGGGTCGATGGGTCAGCAGGCTCAAGGATCCTCGATCTTCCAGCAAGGATCATCAATCCTTCAACCAGGATCCTCTGGGTTGTATCATCAATGATCTACAACTCCCAGCCTCAAGGATCCTTCTTCCAGAATCAAGGATCCTTATAAGTTCAACATCAACGTTCCTCAGAGGTCCATGAAGGAGATATCATCCCCATGCAGACCATTGCTTTTGGTGGGCCAACTCCCATAGCAAACGCTTCCTACCTCAACTATTCTTCTGGGGTGCCAACATTCACGCAACAAAGAGGTAACACCTATAATCATATATCCTTAGATGCGAATCTTGGTTCTATACAGGGTGCAGGTATCAACCAAGCTATGGGTAGGGAACTTCAGAAGCTTAAGGATATGATATCCAGCGTACCAGGGGTGGTCCGACCAATACCAGAAATACCAGAAAGGAGCCACAAGTTGTCCAGATTTGCTCCACCTATTTGTGATGCTTAAATCCCAAAACAATTTCAGACCCCCAACATGAAGGTGTATGATGGAACAACTGATCCCGAAGAGCATGTGACTCAATACAGGGAGAGGATGGAGATTAATCCAATTCATTAAAAACTCAAAGAGGCTTGTCTATGTAAATGTTTCGGATCCACATTAACAGGATCTGCACTTAAATGGCTGCCAAGTCTTCCTCTTTATTTTGTTACTTCTTTTTCGCATTTAGTAAACTTGTTCAACAACTAGTTTTCTTGTAATAGGAAATTTGAAAAGTAACCTAGTGATTTGTATAGAGTTGTCCAGCCTTATGATGAATCCCTTGGGGATTTCGTTACAAGGTTTGGCAGGGAAGCCCTAGAAATCCCTAATCTTGATATGGCTACGGCTGTTGATGCATTCAAGATGGGACTTCAAAGGGGCTCCCCCTTTTATGATGATTTTGTCATGACTCTATGCAGGACTCTAGATGAAGTTTGAAACAGGGCGCTCAGATTCATACGGCAAGAGGATCACAAGAGGATCTAGAACGAAGCAAGAATCCCCCGACTAGAAACTAGGAACCTCTTTCAAGAACAACAACTCGAAGCCCTATTCCAAATTCAACAATCAAAATGTCCGAGCTGTTGAAGAAGGAGATGATTATAATGAAGATTACCTGAGCCTTTCCGAATATTGCTTCTCAGTGGATACTCATGGTTTAATTTCAGCCATGAAGGATCTAGGAGAGAAGGCAAGTTGGCCTAGGAGAAATGAGAAAACAACATCCTTCAAAGACAAATCTAAATGGTGTGCATTCCATGAGGATTTCGGCCATCAGACTGACGATTGTATTGGTTAAAGGAGGGAAATCGGGTGCCTCTTAAGCAAGGGCCATTTCAAGGAGCTCTTGGGAAAAAAGAAATACAGGATCCAGGATCCTGAAGAGGTCCCACAAAAAGAAACTCTGCCCCCACCAGATGCACAAGTAATCAACTTCATCTTCGGTGGCTCATATATATATGGTACTTCATTCTCCACGGCAAAAAGACACGCCAAATAACCAAGTTGGAGAACGGGGCACGACCAGTCATATCCACTACTTTGACGATTGACAAAAGAATATTCTTTGATGAAGAAGATAAGACAAGCAACCAGGATCCTCACAATGACGGTTTGATTGTAACTTTATTTATTGCTAACCACTATGTGCGCAGGATTCTAGTTGATGGTGGAAGCTCGGTCAACATCATCCAGCATAACGTACTGCAGAAAAGGAATATCCTAGAATTGGTAATCATCCCGAGAACGTCGGTGCTAGTGGGGTTCAGTGGTGAAACCAAGAAAACATTGGGGGACATCAAACTCCCAATATACATTAAAGGGTTAAATTCTTACCAAATATTTTGTGTTACTGGCAATCTTTCTTTGTTTCAATGTTATTCTTGGTAGGCCTTGGCTACATGGGATGAAGGCTGTAGCCTCTACTTACCATCAGTGCATCAAACTACTGAGTCCTTGGGGAGTAGTAAGGATAGATGGTAACCAGGTGGAAGCCAAGAATTATTGTTCTTCATCTATGAAGCCGACAGCTAAAGAGATGATAGCATAACAACCACAGCAGCATCCTAGGGACGTGCTGGAGGCTTGAGAGCGAGACATAAAAGAAGTATCCTTGGATCCCGAGGACCCAGACGTGAAAGTGTTCCTAGGATCCAATATCCCTAATGAGATCGAGGAGGATATAGTATCCTTCCAAAAGCGAAGAAAATCCACATTTGCCTTCAGACATTCAGACATGACAGGTATTTCCAAGGAGTTAATTACTCACAAGTTGGGCCTTGATTATTTTATTAAACCCGTCCATCAAAAGCGAAGAAAATTTGCTCCTGAGAGGAACGCGATCATACAAGAAGAGGTTGAAAAACTTCTTAAGGCCGGTATGATCAGAGAGGTTAAGTATCCTCGGTGGTTGGCTAATATGGTTGTTGTTTCTAAAAAGAATGGAAAGTGGAGGGTGTGTGTCAATTTTACCGATTTAAACAAGGCATGCCCCAAGGATCCTTTCCCATTGCCACATATAGACTCCATGGTGGATGCAACGGCAGGACATGAGATGCTTACCTTTATGGGTGCTTCTTCTGGATTTCAACAAATTCAGATGGAACCATCTGATCAGGAGGATACAACATTCATGACTTGTACCGACATATATTGTTATATTGTTATGCCGTTCGGACTAAGAAATGAAAAGGCAACATATTAAAGACTGGTCAACATGATGCTCAAGGATTAGTTAAGCAAGATGATGGAAGTCTACGTAGATGACATGGTAGTGAAGTCGAAGAGAGCTGAGGATCACCTCAGAGATCTTGAAGAAGCATTCAATATCCTAGATCAGTACAATATGAAACTGAACCCATCAAAATGCCATTTTTGTGTTAAGGCTGGAATATTTCTAGGATACATGGTGACCAAGAGATGATTAGAAGCGAGCCCCGAGCAGATAGAAGCCATCATCAACTTAAAGTCTCCTGTGAATGCTAATGATGATCAGAGGGGGAAGAATAGCTGCTCTCAAAAGATTCATTTCAAGATCCTTAGAGAAGTACAAAGACTTCTATGATATCTTGAGGAAAAATAAAAAGTTTGAATGGACTCAAAAGCATGAAGATGCACTAAAGGCTCTTAAGGATTATCTATCCTCAGCGCCCGCTTTGATGAAGCCAATAGATGGTAAGCCACTTTCCCTGTATTTAAATGTGTCAAGTAATGCAGTCAGTGCTGTTCTAGCCAAGGATGATGAAGGACAATAGCACCCGGTATATTATGTAAGTAAAAGCCTCTTAGATGTAGAGGTCATGTATTCTCACCTTGAAAAATTAATTCTTGCTTTGATTATGGCCTCAACCAATTTGAGACACTATTTTGAAACACATACTATTATTCTAAGATGTTTAGTCAAAGATTTGACCTAAAAGAAGTATAGGGAAGACTGGAATCTTCTCAAACCTCCTCAGAAATCGCTAAGTATGGAACCGAACACACTTGAACATCCGAGCAGGGTTTTTTACCTGGTCGGGCATGATATTTTGCCTATCGGGCAGAGTTATCTTCATGAAATCTTCTTTGTATATATCCGAGCAGGGTTCACTATGTCTAGCAAGGTTGTTATTCATGGCCGAACACAGTTTTCTTACTAGCAAACCCTTGGTCACACCAAGCTTGTGAAGCCAATTACTTGGAAGATCTAGCAAGGTATTCATTAATAAAAAGTGGTCCGAGCATTCTTGATGGAAGTTAATGAATTATCCTAAGGACTCATCGGGCAAGGTTCAACTCCGAGCAAGCAACAGTATCACCAAGGACACATTGCTTTGCTAATAAGTTATTCACTAGCAAAGAATTTAAAGGACCTCAGAAGAACAAGTTTGCTCGTAGGACCATATCGAGCAAAGTTTGCTATGGTCAAGAAGATTGAACTCCTCTAGGTGAGTATTTTCATAGAAAATTACTCTAAGTAAAGTCTACCCGGAGAACTGTTCCCGAGCAAACTTCAAGGTTACCAGGTCTACTCGTAAAGGACAACATGGCACAAAGCCTACTCGGAGAAGACAAATGTTACAAAGTCTACTCGGAAGACCTGTTTTTACACTTAGTATAGTTTTCAATATGTAATTTAAATATGTATCAATCATTAGAGTTTCTAGAAGGAATGAAAGCTGTCATGAGGTGGCAGGCCTATAAAAAGGAATAATTTAGGGCATTCCTCCATACGGAAAAAAGGACGATTCGCTGCTTTACACTTTTCAGATAAGATTGAATATTCCTGATTGAGTGTGACAGCCGTCCTAGGTTATGATTGACAATATATTCCTTACAAAATCCTAATCGATTAACATTTGTATGAATCAGTTTATATAAATGGAAATCTTTTGAGTTAATGTTTGTGTCTGTTACCTTTATTAACCAATTTATCAACAAGCTTGATTGTTTCTGGTTCCGCCTTTAACAATCAAGAATCTTTCATAATTTAGCAATCCTCCATTAACCCTTTTGTCGACACATTTAATGTGTGGGTTATAAAATTGTTGTGAGTATTGAGTGACAAATCGGGACCGAAAAGTGGTATCAGAGCTTGTTGATTGCTGATTCGGGTTAATATTTTTTTGCTGACTGAAGATCTGAAGAAGAAAAATAACGTAAGCAGAACACTGTTCCATTGAAGAGTGACGTTAGTTGCTCTGTTCTTCATTTCTGTCCAGATCTACAACTATCTGGTGTTTTCTTTTCCTTATTGTAGTTAAAGTTTACATCTTTATTACTATTTCTTGTTCCAGTCGGATCAAATTCATCAGATCTGAGGGTTTGATACTCAGATCTGATTATTTTTATTCTAAAATTTGATTTTTACTCTGAGTTTCCTGTGTTTCTGTTTTTCAAATCATCAAAATGTATGGTTTTGAAGAACAACAAGTTTCTACTAATAAGATTCCGAGATTGTATGGACAGGAAAACTTCACCAAATGGAAGGTCTTATTTGAAGCGGTTGTGTGCTACAACGATGTAGACATGTGGAGTTCAATCAAAAATGGTCCACAAGCAGCTGATGGTGCAGGTACTAACGCTACTATCCGTGATAGAATGAAGAAAGCAGATGACAAAGCCTTAGCGAGGCTTAAGCTAGGACTGTCTTGGGAAATCCTTACCAAGGTTGCACATCATCCTGCCGCAAAGGCAATGTATGATGCAATCCTTGAAATGTTCGAAGGAAACACTGAGCTCAAGAACATAAATAAATAACGTCTCAAGTAGCAGCTTGGGAGGTTCTGATACAAGGATGGTGAAATATTGAAGTCTATCCTAGACAGATTTTTGGCAATAGTGAATGACCTACGAACAACTGACTATGTTATGACTGATTTTGACCTGAATACCAAGCTGCTGAATTCAATGTCGAAGGAATGGTACACTGCCTGTAAGTTCATCCTTCAAAAGCCCAACTTTGATCAATTAAAGGCGGATAATGTAGTGTTCTTCCTTCAGGCTGCTAAGATAGAGATGATCGAGAATAAAATGATCAAAGAAGAGAAGCCATGTTTCCAGGTGACCAATGCTCTTATTGCACCTATGGGAAACTTGTCTACCAAGAACCAACAACAAATTTCCATCATAGAGGAACCAACCGAACATGGTGTGGACACACCTAAATCATTTATTGGTGGTAGCTCATGTCACCAAGGGAATCAGTCAAGGTTCAATGTCCAATTAATAGATGATAATGACTCTGCATCAATGGCAAGTGGACATATGCCTTACTCTGGTGAAAACAATGGTCAAGGGAACGAGACAGAAGCACTGTTCTCCATGTTTACTAAGTGCTATAATTAATTCGTTCCCAAAAACTTAATCCATACAAGTGTCATCCAAGATGATTTGGAACAAATAGATGCTGATAACCTTGAAGACATGGATTTAAAGTGGCAAGCTGCAATGCTAGCACTGAGAAACATGAGGCTACTCAATAGGACTGGGAGATCATTAGTCTCTGGCCCAAATGAAAGGATTGGGTTTGACAAGTCCAAGGCAATATGTTTGAACTGCCAACAGCCTGGACATTTTGCTAGAGAATGTAATCAGCATAGAAATTTTCAAGCTAATCAATTTCAAAATAAACAACCAAGAAATCAACTGCAATACCAACAGAATTACCAGCAGAATCAGAACAGAAAGAACAATTACAACAATACCAACTTCAACAACAAATTTCAACAGTCTCAAATGAATAATCAACAACACTGCCTCAAAATCAAAACTACGAAAGAAACCAATACCCTCAAATTGCTCCACACAATCCCAATAATGCCAACAGAGGAAATCAAAATCAATCAAGGAATCAAGGGAATGTGGCTCTTGCAACACAACAAGAAGGAGATTTTGATTGCAGTGATCATGCTGATGACATCCAGAATGCTAATGTAGCACTGATGGCAAAGATTGATATTGAAGCTGGTGCATCATCTTCTCAGGTACATTCAGACCTTACACCTGATTTACATGAAAAAATTAATGCTTTAAACATGAAAGTAGGCAAGCTAGAGGGTGAGTGTTTTAGAAAACAAAGTATCATTAATAGATATGAGGATAGTGGTATTCTCAATGAAGAGAAAATTAGAAGTTTGGAAGATGATTGTGTAAGTAGCTACAGAGCTCAACAAATATACATTACAGAGATAGATGGGTTAAAGAAGATGATTATTGAAGAGAAGTTGAAGAACACCAAATTGATAGCTCAAAACGAGTTTTTAAAGAACTCGGTTTCCACAGGAAACATTTGTGGCATCTTGAATCAACTGAAGGAGAAGAATAAGTACAAGACTGTTCCACCACCATTCAATAACAACTTTTTCCCCAAAGCTGATAAAGAGAAAATGGATGCATATCTTCAACAGTTTAGAGAGGTGTTTCAAGACAAAGAAGAATTAGTTGATCTCTACAAGAAAGTTGAAGTTAATGAAGAGGGAGAATTTGTGGTAAAGGAGGAAGTTAAAGATGACAAGTCAATTGGAGTACAAGTCTCTAAAGATGACGTTGATTCTGATGATCTGAATGAAGATGATTTAAGTGACTTAAGTGATCAAATTGCTGATGAAGAGATACACACTGCTGAAAGACATAGAAAACTTTAGAAACCAGAACCATTTGATGAACTTCCCCTATTGCCACCAATGACACCTAAGATGAAGAAACAAAATGAAAGAATGAGAAAGGAACATGTAAGGTTTGATATTTGTGAAAGATCCAAAGTGAACTATAATGCAGTCAGACCACCAAGCAAGGTTGTGTTAGACAACAACAAGAAGAAAGTGACTGAAACAGTTGTTGGTGACAACTTCATTCCAGTTTACCTAGTATTTTCAAGTCATGAAGTATTTGATATCGGGGAAGTTGAAACCATGAAAGAATATGAAAAGAGGCAGTAAAGGCATAAGAGAAGCCTAGGTGAAGAGCCTATGAGTATGAAGAAAATCATCTTTATAAAAGGCAAGATATCAAGATAGATGAATTTGTTCCTTTTTCAATTGACTTTGATGGTCTGAAGACTCAGAAGACACTTGGGGTTGATCCACCAAGACCAAGTAAAAGGTTTAAGAAAGAGAAAGATCATGAAATATTCAAAGGAAAAGTATGGTGCAAGAAATGTGATGAATATGGACACCACACTGATACTTGCTTTGAAAGACAAAATTTTAAGCCATTCCATGTTCTCAATAAGACAAAGTTTGGTCAGAACTTTGTGCTTTATAAACAAAAGTATGAGGAATACTTGGGAAAGTTAAAGGTGTGTGGAAAGGAGACTATGAGTGAAAATGATAAGAAAGATGCAGAAAAGATCAACAAAGAAAAGAAAGTTGATTTGAAACCTAGGAAACCTGTAGTTGAACAAGGTAGAAGAAGCAAATCTCCTAAGAAATCAGAGTCTGTTATGAAGAAGAACTTTCAACCTTTGAGAATCATCCCCAATCATGACACGGAGTCAGTTGAGTCTAAATAGGATCACCAAATAGTGAAAAGAAGAGAAACAAAGGTGTCTTTCCTAGAAAGAAACCAACTGAACTAACTAGTGATGAAAAGATTCTGTTGAAACATGGTTATGAACCTCAAGGATTTCTTTGAAAACCTAAAGTTGAAGTTAAGGAGGAGATGAATATGGATGTGAGAGACTACTCAAACAAGAAAGATTATCTTGTCCAATAGTGTAACAGTGAAGTGACAGATTGTCATAGCACAACTTCATTTGTGAAAACTCCAAGGGAGTGTAGATGTGAAACTGACAACTCAGATTACATTGAAGTTACCCATGTAGATCCTGAACCCCTAACACTCACACCCAATGCTGCTACTAAAAATGAATATGATGATTTGCAAGTTGAGATAGCTTGCACTTCATCATCTAACTAATAACTTTCTCTTTGATTGTGCAGGAACAGTCCACTCATTTAAATGAAGTATGATATATGGATAGTGGATGTTCTAGGCACATGACTTGTGACAAGAGGTCACTTGTCAACTATGAAGAGAAGTTTGAGGGTCCAGTGGCATTTGGCAGTGATGAGAATGGAGGAAAATTGTTGGTAAAGGTATCTTGACAAATGGTAAAGTCACATTTGACAATGTTTTCTATGTTGAAGGACTTTAATATAATCTTTTGAGCATATCCTAGATGTGTGATAAGGGTTATAAAGTTAGTTTTGATGATTCTCACTGTTTCATCTTAAGACCTGAATATGTTATTCCACTTGAGGTGATCATGATGATGGCCCCAAGAAATGGCAATTTGTATCTAAAGCCACTGAAAATGAGTCAAAATTGTGGCATAGAAAGTTGTGTCATGTCAATATGAAGAATATGAACAAACTAGTCAAAGGTGGGCATGTCATTGGGCTACCTACCAGAGAATTCAAATTGGATGACAATTTAATCTCATGTCAGAAATGAAAGCAGCACAATTCTTCTCATAAGACTAAACTCATCAACTCAATTGATCAAGTGCTTGAATTGCTTCACATGGATCTCTTTGGTCCTGTGAGTGTGCCAAGCATTGGAAAGAAAAGATATTGTCTTGTGATCATTGATGATTTCTCAAGATATACTTGGGTTTATTCCTAAGTACAAAGGATGAGGCTGCTGAGTTAATTATGAACAGTGTAAACAGGATTGAGAATAAACTGGATAAAAGGGTTAAAGTGATGAGAAGTGACAATGGTACTGAGTTCAAAAATGGAGTTATTGAAGAATTCTGCAACATCAAAGGAATACTTCAGCAATTTTCAGCTCCTAGAACTCCTGAGCAAAATGGTGTTGCTAAAAGGATAAACAGAACACTCATAGAAGCAGCAAGAACCATGCTAGCTGATGCTAATCTACCTGTCACTTTTTGGGCAGAAGCTATTAACACAACTTGCTATGTCCAAAACAGGATACTGACTAACAAAAGTCACAACAAGACACCTGTTTGAACACGGCTTAATCCTAACACACTCAGATCACAAATCTGATATGTATATAAATATGATTAACCTAAGGATCTAGTTCTTTGTTACTCTTGATCAACTGTTATATATGTATATATTAGTTGTATGTATGTGACTGATAATATTAATATGAAGATGAAGATTGAGAGAGAATTGGATAGAAATTCGTTAATGTAATCTCAAAACTTAAATTAAATAGTGGACAACCCACTATATATAAAAGACAGGTCTAGTTCGTTACACATTCCGTAACAAACTAGACACCTGATTCGTTAAATTACATAAAATAAAATAATCTTAACGAATCACCTCCTGATTCGTTAAACATCCTTAACGAATCAGGAAGGATATTAACTTAGATCTAGTTTTTTAAACATCCTTAACAAACTATATTAATAACTTAATTGTTTATTACATAAATAAAACAACTACATAATTGATAAATACAAAGACTCGAGACGCAAAACCGTGCACTAACAGACGTCCCTCGTCTTGAGCTCTTTGTCTTTACTTTACTTGAAGCGCTTGGACTGCCAATCTCTGCAACTATGAATTCCGTTCTCATAACATACACGCACAACGCGTTGGAATTGCATAGCCAGATCATAGTCTTCATTGCGCTCGAACAGAATCTTGTTCTTGTGTAGCACGTCATTTTCTGACCCTGTTAAATTAACCAGCCACATTGGATCAATGATCTTGATCAGCTCGGTCTTCAAACCTTTTCCCAGAACAATGACGGCCTCGCCAGTTCGGTTATCATAATACCAGCAGTTGAAAGATAAGTGCATGTGTTGATTCAAAGTCTTTACCGGCACCCGCTTCAAGGTCTTTGGCGGCTTAACCTTGAGAATCAACTTTCTCCAACCCGTTTTCGGATCAATTTCATCTATATGTTTTCGGGTTGGCCCCTGGGGCTTGAGAAACTTAAATCCATGGTTGACTTCAAATAACAGAAGTTGATGGAACCAATCAGCTATCCGATCACCCCCACGGTTGATAAATGGACGACACGCGAGGGTACGAACATCCCAACGCGGTAAAGTGAGAACATCCATTATCTTCTCATAATATTGAACCCCCTTTTCCCATTTCACAATGCATACTTTAAGATCGGAATCATATAACCAAGAAATAATGTTACCTTGAACCTTTGACACGGTTTTGAATGAAGTCATTTGGTTGGCTTTAGCACGAGCAACAGCTTCATCCTTCTGTTCTTGAGCCACATATCTATAAGCCTCAATAATCTTACGAGTTTTCTTACTTCGATACCCAAACCATCTTGCAATATCAACATCAGTCGGGTTTTCAAGTGAATCAAATCTGGTATCAACCACCTTCTTACCCTTGGATACCTTCTCCATATTATCCTTAGCTGCTTTAAACATTTGCTCATTAAATACTGGAGCACCTTGATCAACATTGGTGTGTTAAAACAAGTCAGGATACTCCTCAGCTGTGACGTCTTCAACCTCGACCTCCTCATCTTCATAAATAATATCCGTATTCATTTGAATAGACGGATCATTCAAAATCTCCTCATCATTCACTACTTCCACATCAGGCTCTGCCTCTAACACGGTCAAGTGTTTATCATTCAGACCAAGCAGTATGGAAATCTGCTCTCGTGTTAGGGACTTCTCAACAAACTGTCCTTCCTCAATCTCATTCTGATTCACCACACTCCTAATCACCCCCGATCCATCCACAAATATAACTGTATCAGCTTCAATCATCTCAATCGGCTTAGCAGCAGTCGTATCATGATAAACAATGATCTGCTTATTCGAATCACCAGCTCCACTCGTGTGTGCACCTGAGGAAGAACCGTGAGATTCTTTCGGCTCATTTCCCCCAGCACCTGAAGCATCAGGGTCCTCCTCCTCATCATTCTTAAACTTTTTCAACACATCATCTTTACACGTGAGTTGTAGAATGAGATCTTCTTGTTCTTTCAATTTCACCCCCTGAGACGTAACAATCTCACGAAGGGCTTTCGTTTCCTTCTGACAAAAGGAGACGTAGCTCATCAGTTTCTTTTGATTTTCCATGAGGAGTTCTTGATTCAAATGGTCAACAGACATTTGGTTTTCATACAAATGAAGAAGGCTTAACAACATGTTTGTCTGCTGAGTTGGAGGCATGGCATGAAATGAAGCAGGAATAGGTTGCACAGGACCCTGTGGTCTACTCAATCTCAAGAATGAGATATCCATTGGTGGTGGAGGCAACAACAACGGTGTTGGAGAAACCACCGAGCTTGCAAAAGAAGGCATTGGCAGGGTAGATAGACTCGATTGTGAAATCATGCCGAGCCTTGGATCTGATGTGAGCGTGGTCGTCAAGGTAGGCTCCAGAGTGCTAGTAGTAAGAGGCACCGCCGGGCGTAGAGGAGTGGACGACCTTGGAGGTTGAACTCCAAACGAGACACCAGCACCAGCTAACACTCGACACTTAGTTGACTCCTCAGTGGCCAACTCTTTGCCTTTCCTCTTTCGTTGAGCTGCAACGGTAGCAGCTAACGCATCTACAACTGCAGCTTGTTGTTCTAAAATAGCTGCATCTCCATCATCACCACCATCGTTCCCACCTTCTCCCCCCTCACGCTCGGAGTTCGAATCATCATGGATCCAGTGATCCTCGGGAGGACAAACATAATCAGGATTCACAATATGACCAATCAAACATTGGGTCTTTGGTCTCTCCTTCCGATAGATCTTCATTCGGCGTACGGTATCGGCCATCATGTGATCTAGTTCCAGATCAATGACCAAATTTGGAATCAGATCTTGAATAATTAGTTGAAGGAACCTTGGATACATCAGGAACTTCTTCTTCTGGACCATTTGCAGACACTGTTCTTTAAAGTGATAGAAAATCATCTCCGAGAAATTAAACGGTTTGTTAAGAACAAGTGCCACAAACGCCGACTGCAACATTATACGGCACTCATCAAATCCACCCTTACGACCTTCCAAACAATGAATCAACACATGTAGTAGATACTTGTAGGTCGGGCACAATCCATTCTTGTTGTACTGTGAATCTCCGATGTCACCACCATAAAAGACACGACGGAATAGACCCTTGATCAACTTATTGTCAAACTCACATGGATTGTCAATATTATCCGCAAAATGAAGAACACGTCTAATCACATCAGTATCTATAGTGATAAGGGTTTGATTGATTGTAGCTTCGATGTGGTCCTCAGCTTCAACATATCTCGTCGTATTCCAAAATTGACGAATAATACTGAGACGGACTTCAGGATCAGCAGTGATAGAGTAGTGAATACGCAAACGACATGGAAACTCTAATAGTCCTCCAAAGAGATTTTCATCTGCAAAATTTGTACCAACGAAGGCACAAATATTGTGTTTCTTGTTATACGGTAGTAAAGGCAAATTTTGTTGCTGTTGTTGTTGTTGTTGCTCTTGTTGCTCAGCGACTGGTGGGTCTTGGTCCATTTGATTAGCCATACTACTCTATAAATAAGGTCGAGAATAAGTGACCATCAACATGATAAAATAATGTTGTATATAATTTAAAAACTATTATAAACATATTTAAAATGTCATTCGTTAAAGAATTAGCCTGATTCGTTACAAACTTTATAACGAATCAACTAATTTGCTATCAAGTAAATTATTAACGAATTAGAATTAGCGAAGTACTATTGAAAGAGAACGAATTAACAACTAATTCGTTATAATTTAACGAATACCCATCTGATTCATTAATAAATTGGATTCGCTAATCTAGTTCGTGCGAATTACTTAACGAATTGGACACTAATGAGTTCCAATTTGCTAAGTATAACGAATGGTCAAAAATGACTTTCTTGGTCAAGGTCAAAATTGACAAGAACACTAAAAGTCAAAATTGCAAATCAGAAATCGATTACTCCATAATTATCGATGAGTAGCCGAACAAATGACCATAAAGGTCTCGGAAACTCACAGCGATCCAAATGGTATTGATTTGAGGTACCAAAACATGAAATAGATTAAGTAAGTTAAGGTTTGAACGAAGCGTCAAAACCCGATAATAAGCATTATTAAAGTATCCCATCAATCAGTAATTACAACATAATCAAAGAGCACCATTAAACTCGGAAACCCGTTCCTATGATAAAGGTAACCGATTCATGGTCCATTACTGTGTATAAATCAAGTTTCAAAGAAACCTCAAACACCCGATAACAAAACCTTATAATTAACCCATCAAACCCTTATAAGATTTGACGAAAATGATTACGTTGTGATCAGCATTACCTTACGAGCACTAATATATGATCAAAACACGGAAAATTGACAATCAAATATTCTAAAAAATTTGAGCAGAGTAACTTTGCCAATAAGGAAGATGAAGATGAATAGTGACACGAACTACCCTCACATTTCCCTATATAGTCTGAAACGACACGCTTTCCAATGTAACGAATAAGATAATTCGTTTGAAATTTGAATTAACGAATCAAGTGATTCGTTAAATTAAATAAGCCTGTGTCATAACAAATCAGATTCATTTTAATGTTTAATTCGTTAATATACGGATAACGAATTGAAGTCGTTCGTTACAGAGTGCGGAAGCGAATTGGAGCAACGAACTAAAAGATAGTTCATTAAAACAACCTAATTCGTTATTCATAATTAACGAATCACCTTTTATTTAATTTTAAAATGAATAAACAAATTAAATAAAAATTAAATTTTTATAAAAATTAAAGAATTTAAATAAGTAATGAATTAAATAAAAGAATTCATTACGTGACCCTTGTGAAATTAAGAGGATTACGTAGATCCCATACCTCGATAATCAAATACCTTAAAAAATTTTACGTTTTTGAAACTGATAACTTAAATGAATTAAATAATATGTAAAATGAAAATGAAATATATTCTTGGTATTTTGTAATATTTAAAGAATGTATTTACATGAAAATATCCGAAACATGAAATATACAATCTTTTTGTGTTTTATATGATTTTCCAAAAGCAGTACATATTTTTGTATTTTGTTGAGTTTGAGCAGAGAATCATATTGACCAAAATGCCCTTCCATCACAGTTTTATATTTCAGCGATATTATGACTGGCGTTAAGTCGGTCATTGATATTGTTGTCCACTTAAATCTTATAACAAGTCTTCTAGCCTTTTTGTGATATGATTAATGGTTCAATTAGCGCACAGAATATCCGAAATTATCAGTCTCTAATCTCGGTTCAAGCTTAATTTGATTTTTGCCAAATCACCCCAACTTGACTTAAACCATTTATAGTGTTGATCAAAATTTTGAAGAATTTAGAATATTAAGCAATGCACCAAGTTTCCTTTACTGTGAGTGAGTATGCACGAAACCATCTGTCGGCTTACATACATTGTATCCCCTGGGTCCGTTTTTTATTGGTATTGAGACGCACGCAAGGGAGGAACAATTATATGACTAATAGCGGATTTTGATCAAGTCAGTAATTTGGATTGTACGAAGTACAGTAGTGATCAAGTTTAAGGACTTTGGGTTTGCTCTAAAAGCGAGTGAAATATTCATGCATATGAATACCCAGATGATTAAGCCGCATAAAGACTCACAGTGTCCAGAAGCCTAACGCTTGTTATTTGCTTTATTATATTTTTGGTTGATCAACAACTATATGGCTTGAGTATGACTGGTTATTACAATTCTGCCATCCTCACCGAGACTTTTCTAGAGACTAACACCTCTTTCAATTTGACTTTTCTTTAAATTTATATCCCACACTTTACTCTTACAACTTGTTTAAGACCTATCAATTAAGATGGGAGTAGTAAGAAACTTCAAACCGTAGTCGTGAAGATGTTGTATCCACAAAACCTGGGAACAACAACTTGAGGCTGCAAGATACTCAGCATCGGTGGTTGAAGCGGAGACCGTCGCCTGCTTCTTACACTGCCAGGAAACAAGCCGGCTTCCTAAGAATTGACATCCCACTGTGGTATACTTGAAATTAATCTTGCATCCTCCATAGCCAGAGTCGGAATAATTAGTAAAATCAAAAGTATTGTCTTTGGGATACCATAACCCGGTGTCAGGATTACCCCTCAGATATTGAAGAATACGCTTGACCGCTGCCAGGTGAGTCACTCGGGGACTAGCTTGGTACCTAGCACATAAAAAAACAGCAAACATTATGTAGGGTTGAGAAGTAGTAAGATACATCAAAGAACCAATCATAGATCGATATAGGGTAGGATCGATTGTATCCTCCAATTCATCCGGAGATAAATTGTGACCCACAGAGAGAGGAGTAGAAGGGGTTTTTCCGGCAGTAATCTTGAATCGGCTCAAGACGTCGTTCACATATTTCGTTTGATGAATGAATATTCCTTTCGCAGATTAATGAACCTGTAACCCTAAGAAGAAATTCATCTATCCCATCGAACTCATCTCGAACTTGGTTTGCATTGATTTCTCGAACTCCTTACACAACGTGTCGGTTGTTGACACAAAGATTATGTCATCTACATAAATCTGGACGAGGAGAAGATCATCACAAATATTTTATAAAACAAAGTGCAGTTAACAGTCCCCCGTTTGAAACCATTATCCGTCAGATGGTCGGCGAGCATGCCATACCAAGCTCTCGAGGCTTCATGGAGACCATATAATGCCTTGTTTAAACGGTAAACACGGTCAGGATAATCAGGGTCTTCAAAACCCAAAGGCTGTAATACAAACACTTCCTCGTGAAGTTCACCATTGAGAAAAACACTTTTAACATCCATCTGGTATAATTTAATATTCTTATAAGCTGCATAGGCTAAAAAGATTCATATGACTCCAATCTTGCAACTGGAGCATACACTTCAGTGTAGTCAATATCCTCTTGCTGATGAAAACCTTGCACCACTAAATGTGCCTTGTTCCTCACGATCACCCCACTATCGTCTTTCTTACACTTATATACCAACTTAGTCGGAATCTCCTTCTTGACTCTAGCAGGTTTGTCGATAAGATCCCAAACACCCAGACGTGCAAATTGCTGTAATTCTTCTTGCAGGGCTTCTACCCAAGAAGGTTCTTGAAGTGCCATACGAAGAGTCGTTGGCTCAACTTGGGATAGAAAGCAAGTGAATTTAGCAAGATTTACAATTCCAGACGAATGTAAATCTGTATAAGCACATAATACATTATTTTCACTTGATGAAGCAACTTGATGACGTGTTTGAACTCCCACATCAAGTTCTCCAATAATGTTTTCTTTCGGGTGATAATTATGAATCCTAAGAGTGGGATTCTCAAGAACTTCAACATTTTCAAATAAATTAGTGTAATTTTCACCCAGCTCGTGAGATAAACATCACTATCAAGTTCAATAACTTGATCAACAACTGGAGTATCATTAGACGAAGTAGAAGCATTATCAAAAAGAACTGGAGAATCATTATCAGGATCTTCAGTTGGAGTAACCATTTGGACTTCAATATCATTAGAACTTGAAAATCGTGGAATATCCAATTGATTCTCAAAATATGCTCGAACAAGGTCTTCATCTGGTTGCTCAGTTGATGGTGTAAACGAATTAAATAAGCCATCATAATCAAACATCCAGTCGGGACCTTTCCCTTGAGGAGGAGTAGTGTACTTTTGACAGTCCACATGATACCATTTCAACACAAGCAGACGTGAACTTAAATACCCGTTTCTTAGGAGAAGCATATCCAAGAAATACCCTTCAATGGCTTTTTCATCAAACTTTCCCACGTCCTTTTTTAACATTGTACAAGGACACCCAAACGGTTCCAAGTACTTTAAATTAGGTTTACGATTATTCAACAGCTCATAACTTGTCTTCTTGAGTCTCTTAACAGTTAGAACTCGATTGAGTGTATAACAAGCCGTATTTACCGCCTTATTCCAAAAATGGATAGGAAGCTTTGAATCAGCAAGCATCATTCTAGCAGCTTCAATGAACATTCTATTCTTTCGTTCAGCAACACCGTTTTGTTGTGGTACGTATGGGGCACTGTATTCACAATGAATTCCCTTTTGTAAACAAAAGAAATCCAATACAGTATTTTTAAATTCAGTACCGTTGTCACTTCGAATTCTTCTCACTTTCTGTTTGTATAGTGATTCAATCTTAGTGATTAAATTTTGAACGAGAACCGGTGTTTGATCTTTTGAGATCATAAACAAGAACCATGAGTATCGTGAATAATCATCAATAACTACCAAGCAATACCAATCTCCAGAAATACTCGCACGATTCACTGGACCGAACAAATCCATATGAAGTCGCTCAAGAGGAGTATCAATGGAATTTAGTAATTTAGAAGGATTCACCTTTTTCTTCTGTTTGCCCTTTTTACAAGAAATACAGTGATCAGATAACTTAAAGTTCTTCAAAGACACACCTTCAACTAGGTCATTAGCCATTAGATAGTTCATCTTACGAACACGAATGTGACCCATTCTACGATGCCATAGAATAGAATCTTTCTCGGTTGCTTTCAAGAAAAACACGTTTCGATAGATGTTGATACTTTAGAATTCATATTTAAGACATAAATATCATTTGATTGAGGTGATCGCATGACAACCATGTCCTCGGGAATCACATACCCCGGTTTCAAAATCAGACACTCTTTATCTGTAACTACTGTATTGTATTGCTTGTCACAGATTTACGACACACTCAATAAATTATGGTCTACCTTGTCACAATAGTTAACCTTCTCAAAAGTAATATGCCCATTCAACATCACCTTCTTGTGTAATCATACCCCCAGAATTCCCAGCAAACGCTACATAACCCCCTTGAATATTTCTCACGTTTTGTAAGACGAGAACATCCACTATCCATAATCCAGTTTTCACCTGAAATGGTCTTGGAAGTACCCTACACACAAACGAAAATGATTAGTTCAAAAAAGCAGCCCAGGCCTCAGTCTTGGGCACCTTTTGGTTTTCTTGGGAAAGGTTAAACTTAGTTGAATTCAACTATTGCTCAGCAACTTGAGAATAAATTACAGGTTTCTTAGACTTTTGTCTTAGATAAGCAGCTTGAACAACATTTGAGTTCACATTTTTGCATAACGGTTTAGTTGGAATGAACTTTGGTTTAACAGAACCATGAGTTTCATTCATATGAACAACTTTTCGAGGATTCACATTTGAGAACATAATATGAGTATCATCATCATGCGACACAGGTCGTTTCAGAATCTCTTTTATCAAAGGAACCGGTTTGGAATGGTCTTTGACAAAAGGGTGAAGATTTTGAAATTTCTGTTGTCCACAATTTCTCACTACATGACCATGTTGACTGCAAAGAAAACAGCTTCGCATGTCAACCCGATCCTGTTGAGGTTTAGCATTAACATATGAAATGATGGTTGATGATAACTCACATTCTTAGTCAAGATCTTAGAAAATTCATCAGATAACTCATATTTCTTTGTCAAATAAAAATCTAAGTTAGAACAGTTTGAGAAACTTTTCAAAGTATCTGTTCCAGTTGACTATACAAATTGAATTTTCTTAGCCTGTTTTAAAAGTTTCCTTGCTTTAGTCAATGGATAAGATGAATCTGATGTTTTAGCTTGAACATACCGACGTTCAAGATCTTGAATCTTGGAAGTTTCATTGTGAAATACACTCTCAATAAGTTCTGGTTTAATGATACTTATTGGAAAATATTTCTCAGTGAACATCGTGTTTATCCCCTTTAATTTAAATACTCTACCAGTAGATGACTTGGAAACAATTGGATTTATGAAACACAACAAATCCTCATCGGAAATTTTGGGTTTTTCTGGTTTCTTAGCCCTCACTGGTTTGATATTAATCTGAGCATTTTGCTTCACCTTAGTTGTGTACGAACCATACACAGCCTCCTCAAATTCATGAGGTTCACACAGTATGTGATTAGAACTTGGAATGTCCTTGTTCTTGTGTATGATTTCAGGTTCGAACACATCCTCAATGATAACTTTGTCAGCATTTTCAATAAAGACTTTGTTACTTTGAACATGAGGTTTTTGAATTGAAGATTTGATGAAAGCCCAAGTGTTGACGAACATGCCATGTTATATTTGGAGGCTCATGATCGTGTGTCCAAAGGTGGCCCACGAAAACGGGCATAACTTGGCCCACGAAGCTCCGTTTCAGGCCTATTGCCAGTCAAATCGAAGCTTGAGACGAGGAGCCCATTGTGGTAAATTGCCCAAGGAGGTTTGGCCCCTGTCCAAAGCCCAAAAACGCCTCCTAAATAAAGTTTTGGGCATTTTTATCTTTTTTTAGCACATTTTATCTTTTTGTTTTTGGGTTTGTGTTTGGCCCATGGCCCATTTTAGGCTCATTTCGTATTTGGAAGTATTTTTATATGCTTGTAATGTAATTCCAAAAGTTAGACTTGAATTTTAATAATTATCAATTTTCTCTTCATTTTCCCTAGAACCTTTGGGTGGGATTTGGGAGTTTCGAAGTTCATCACGGGTATTCACCGAATCAACGTGATTCGATCTTCAAGATTGGACTTTAAAAGTTTCAGGTTTAAATGGTTTTGCTTTTTCAGAAATCACAAATTCTTTAACAATCACATCCTCTTCTTGTCTAGCAAAAGGATTTGGTTTGTAATCATTTTGAAAAGGTGGTGGAATTTCAACAAAACCTATTCCTTTCTTTGAATCTTTTTGCTTACCATATACTTCAATTATTTCATTTAGCAAAAAGGAAGAGTTTCTGAATTTGCCCAATTTGTTCTTTAAATCAAGAACCTCATTTTCAAGCTCGGTTATCTTTGATCTATGCTTCAAAATTTCTTGAAACTTTTGATCATTGATAGTCATTTTAACCGATAACTCAGCCTTAAGATCATTGTTACTTATAGTCAAGGCTTCAATCTTCTCTCTTGATTTCATTTGAGAGGTTTAAGATTGCCTATAAGTATCTTTCAAAGAAGCAATCTCCTTAACTAAATTATCATTATGGGCTTTCACTGCATCTAACATAGGTTTGATGGTTTCAAAATCAACACATGAAATGTTAATACCTACGTTAGAAGATGAATTACTAACCTCATTTTGCTTAGCCATGTACGCTGAAGTAGTTGAATCACTGATTTTAGCTATACAAGCAAAAGTAGTTGAAAGTTTTTCACTTGAATTATCAGAATCAGACTCAGTATCAGCATCCGAAGATTGTTCGCTTCCACTTGCATCTTGAATATTCTCAGGAAATCCAAACATTGCCAGATTTGCTTGATTGTTACCACATAGCAATCTTTGTGACCAGTCATCTCCATCTACGTTGGACAACATTGCTTGAGATCCCGAAGACGACGATTTAACTCCAGAAGAATTTCCTACATCACTTCCACTTTTACCCGATGAGTTCAGATCTTGCTTTCTAGGACCGGTATACTCCTTTTTAGGCTTATCACATTCTTTTGCAAAATGCCCAAATTCTTGAAAATTGTAGCACTTGACCTTTATCTTATTAAAACCGAATTTCTTGTTCAAAGATGGAAGATCTTTACCCGTTCTCTGCAAAAAATTTTTCACTTTCCTAACTATCATAGCCATATTCCACTTTAAGTCCATCAATTCTAAATCATTAGGATCAATCTGATCATAATCTTCATCAGTCAGATCGCTCGTTGCAATCTTACTACTGACCAAATTCTCATATGAAGTCATGAAGGCAGACAAAAACGCAAAGTTTTGTTCGGCCTTCCTCATGTTTACATTTGTTTGAGACGAGAATTGGTTTGTGGGTGATGAAGTTCCAGATCCTCCAGATGAACCAGAAACACCAGAGAAACTAGTATTTCCAGCTGTATAGAAACAAGCACGTGGATCGCTATACATAGTTTTTGCATTATCACTTGCATTTTGAGTGAGAAATGCAGTGATAGGAGAAATTGTTGAACTTAATGGCATACTTCCCCCATAAAATGCAGGATCTTGATTTTCCTTTGAAGACTTTTGACATTTAAGATTGTATTCTCATGCTTCGATCTTTTGCATAAATTCTGATGCAGTCAAATCTTCATTACAAAAATAATTATTCCCTTTCAAAACCATCAGGAATGTTGAATAAGAACTTGGCAAAGCACTTTTAATAGTATCAATCTTATCCACTTCAGATGTTTCCAACTTCATTTTATCCAGCTCTACTATCAGATGATTAAACCTTGTAGTCATTTCTTCAACCGTCTCACCCTTTAGCAGATTAAATTTCTGAATTGAAACTTAAGCATAACCTTCTTACTTTCAGTGGTATTGCCCATGCTTCTCATGAGAATATGATGAAATAGTGAAGCACAAAGTTTTATACTCCCTACTTGTGAAAGATGTTTTCAGGCAAAGCCATTGTAAGATTAGAATAAGCCTTTGTTTCAATTTTTATGCTTTCTTCTCTTCAACCGAATATTGTGAGATAGCTTTAGGTGTAAAACCAATAGTCTCATCCCCAATCATTGGAACAGTGTAAACTTCATCTAAGCAATAGGAAAAGTCAGGGTGAACTAACCCTAGATGAGCTTAGAAACGGGGTTCCCATTTAGCAAAATCGCTAAATTTCATCAAACGTGGACATTTCGAATGTGAATCAATCTCGGTGTCCAGTTGTAACATTTGTTGCACCAACATGTTTGGGGAAGCTAATGCATACATACCAGATATTTTTGACAAATTTCAAACTTTAATGGATTAAAATAAGAAAAATGACAAAGATTTCAAACTCTAGGGGTTAAAGTTGAAAATTTTAATTAATGAGCTGTGAACAGTAGTAACAAATTGATCACCTTAATGAATCACACCTTAACGAAGTTAAGACTGATCAGGTAACGAAGTGGTTAACGAATTGGAAACAGTAACTTTGGCGAACTAAGTCAAATAACGAATCAAGTTGTCAACGAATTAGATGATTGTCTTAAACGAATCACTAAGTGTTGCCTAAGCGAATTAAGTAACGAATCGGCTACAGTTGATAACGAATCAAACTGATAGCAATGAGGTAGTTACAACGGTTGTAACAAATCTTTGACAACAAATGCCACGTGACAAAAGTTATAATAAAACAGTTAACGAGGTGAGACACGTGTCACACGAATCAGTGGACACGAATTAGAAAGTATAACGAATTGATTAACGAATCAATCAATACCCATAACGAATGAGCTTAAAATATTAACGAAATAAGCTAAAAAATTAACGAATCAGACCTAAATGTTAACGAATTGATTTGAATCTTCAAATCTTCAAAACCTTCAAACTTAATTTTCTAGATTTCTAGAAATCTCAAGAACACAAACCCAGAAAACAAATCTGTAATACTTAACCAATACTCAACCAAATCGCACACTTAAACTATCAAATTACTCGTAACCACATCGCGAATTCACTACCATTCATCCCGTTATCAATAAACTCTTAATTCGTATCCGATTTGACCAAAACCAAAACTCTATTTTTGGCTAACCAGATCTAAACCAATACACACTCCAATTAACACTAAAACTCAATTCCTGTACATAACAACTTCCCAATACTTTACCATTCTCAAATCCAAACAAAACCATCCATAATTCATCCAATTAAACCTCATCTTGATCCAAATTCAAACTGAACCAAAACTTAAAACAAAGCTATAAATTATTAATCCAATAACATCAATTAATATCCAAATCAAGCATAAATGAGCACCGAATGCTCTAATACCACTTGTTTGAACACGGCTTAATCCTAACACACACAGATCACAGATCTGATATGTATATAAATATGATTAACCTGAGGATCTAGTTCTTTGTTACTCTTGATCAACTGTTATATATGTATATATAGTTGTATGTGTGTGACTGATAATATTAATATGAAGATGAAGATTGAGAGAGAATTGGACATCAATTCGTTAATGTATTCTCAAAACATAAATTAAACAGTAGACAACCCACTATATATCGAAGAAAGGTCTAATTCGTTACACATTCCGTAATGAACTAGAGACTTGCTTCGTTACATTACACAAAATAAAATAATCTTAACGAATCAGGAAGGATATTAACTTAGATCTAGTTCGTTAAACATCCTTAACGAACTAGACTATTACATTAGTGAACTACTTTAATAACATAATTGTTTATTACATAAATAAAACGACAACTACATAATTGATAAATACAAACACACGAGACGCAAAACCGTGCACTAACAACTCCATATGAAATTTTCTTTAATAGAAAGCCCTACATCAAGCATTGGATTTGGAAAAGTTGTGGGAAAAGGTTGCAAGTAAAGAAAGGAAATATACATTCATAAATGACTCCTCAAGGACAGATGTTGATCAAGTTCAAGATGACAATAAAGAGAACAGTGAAAGTCCAGTTCAAGATCAAGCAGATGATAATCAAGACAATCAAGAAGTGCAAGATGATCAAGTTAAAAATAAGGAGGATCCAAGCAATCAAACTGAAGAAGAAGCAACTGCTACAGGAGCAAGGTTTCAAGATTTATTTGAAAGAATGAATCTAGAAAACAATTGTGCATCTACTTCAGAACAGAACAAACAGGAAACATCTGAAGCTGATAATGAAGCTGATTTGATCATTGAAGAACCATAACTCAATGAAACAAATCTTGACACCTATGTGTCTACTGATATAATAATTCAAACCCCTTATTGTGAAAAGAATCATCCTTCTGAGCATATCATTGGGAATATATATGAAAGAGTTACAAGAAGTAATTCTGAATCTGCAAACATCTGTTTGTACTCCTAATTTCTATCTCAAATAGAACCCAAGAACATTGTTCAAGCATTAAGAGACAACAGTTGGGTTGAAGCAATGCAAGAGGAGTTGGCTCAGTTCAGAGATATATAAGTGTAGGAACTTGTAGACAGGCCAAGAAACAGGCATGCAATTGGAACCAAATGGGTGTTCAGAAACAAAAGAGATGAAAGGGGTATTGTGATTAAGAACAAAGCTAGACTTGTGGCTTTGGGTGCCTACAAGAAGAATGGATTGACTTTGAGGAAGTATTTGCACCAGTTGCAAGACTTGAAGCTATAAGAATTTTCTTGGCTTATGCTGCCTCAAAGAACATCCTGTATGGACTTCATCAGGCTCCTAGAGCTTGGTATGATGAACTCTCAAATCATCTTCTTGAAAATGGTTTCCAAAGGGGAGCTATTGACAAGACCCTCTTTTACAAGAAGAAAGGAAGAGATTTGTTATTGTTACAAGTGTATGTGGATGACATTATTTTTGGGTCAACCAATGAGCAGATGTGTATGGAGTTTGAAAAGGTAATCAAGTCCAAGTATAGCATGAGTTCAATGGGAGAAATGAACTTCTTCCTTGGTCTACAAGTTCAGCAGAAGGCTGATGGGATATTCATTTACCAGTCTAAGTATGTATAGGACATACTTGACAAATTTAAGTGTAATGATCTGAAGACAGCTTCAACTCCTATGGGTTCAAAAGAAAATATGGTAGCTAATGAAAAGGGGGAGCCAGTAGAAGAGCATGAATACAGAGAAAAAATTGGCTCACTGATGTATTTGACTGCCTCAAGGCATGATATCATGTATGCAGTTTGTGTTTGTGCAGGGTTCCAGTCAAGCCCTAGAGTTTCTCACATGAATGTAGTCAAGAGAATCTTTAGATATTTCAAGGGAAGACCTAACTTGGGAATTTGGTATCCAAAGAACCAGTCTTTTTATCTGATTGCCTACACAGACAGTGATTATGATGGCTGCAATATGAGCAGGAAGTCAACTTCGGGAGGATGTCAAGTTTTGGGTGACTACTAGTGTCATGGCAATGCAAGAAGTAGACCATAGTGTTAATATCAATTGAAGAAGCTGAATGCATTGCTGCATCTGCCTTCTATGCACAAGTCCTCTGGATCCAAAATAAAATGCTGGACTATGGTTTGAATTTTCTAAACACCCCTATTTACATTGATAATACTACTGCATATTTTATAGAGTTAAGAACCCTGTGCAACATTCCAAGACTAAGCACATTGAAATCAGACATCACTTCATAAAAGATTGTAGTGAAAAAGGTTTAACTGAAGTGAAAAGAGTTGATAGAAGTGACAATTTGACTGACCTATTCACAAAACCACTTGATAGAACCAGGTTCAACTTTCTTCTGAAAGCCCTGGGATTGATCAACTCTAATGAAGTCTGATTTATGATGTGTGCTTACTGTGCAAACTGACTATCTTTTAAAAGTCTTGATGAATGTTGTTTATGTGTATGTGTTTCAATATGATACTTCTCATGTTAACTGATATGTGATTCATTAACAATCTGTGCAAATCTGGTATGTATAATGATGATGCTTGTTTATCAGTTGATGTGTGATATCTTGATAAGTATTTTGAATTGAGTTATTTAATTATGCATGCTTATCTGACATTCTTGATTAAGTGTTTAAATATGTGTGTTATCTGATAATATGATGTTGTTAGGATATGCTAGACAATGCATTTTAGTAATGTCTTCTTGTTTTGATGATGTTATTTATGATTAAGATTTGAATATGTTACAACTGTGTGTGTCAAAATTTGTCCTTATGTCAAAATTAAATGTTCAAATGAATTTTCAAATGAATTTTGCATAATCACAAGAATTTTGATCAAAACATGAGAAATTTGTTAATGGTGTAGAGATATGATAAGACTATTCAGTTCAAGCTTTGAAGAAGCTTAAAAGGACTTTCAAAGAAAGTCTCAAAAGAAATTATTTTTGCTGAAAATTATGTCATCTGCCTAAGTCTGAGGAGCATATACTTGTATATGTTTGGTCCTATCATCTACTTGTAGATTTGAAAGGATAGCCATTAGTCCAAAAACTAAAAGCATTTGGGGCAATTGTAATTTATTCTTTCACTTAAAACTATGTCATTGACCCTAAGCTAAGGGACATATACTTATGTGTGTGTTTGGTCCTACTGTTTCCTTGTAGATAGTCAGGATAGCCATTAACCTGGAAGCTAAGAGTACTTGGGGTGATTGAATCTATTAATGGGAAATGATAGTACATTGACTACTTATCCAATCATATGGATTTAATAGGCTGAAAGGGCACTTAGTACAGTCATTAACATGTATGGGCTTTCCCATGATGTGTAAAATCTAAGGTGATATAAACATAAAGAAACTGCTAAGATTTATGTGGAGTTACATTGTTGTCTATGAATGTTCCAAGATAAATCTTTCCAAATGATAGGCAGAAAAGTGATTATCCTGCCATACACGAGCCTGTTGGTATTTGGTCATCAAAATGAAGTATCTTATTAAGAATGACAAAGAACAGATGTGAACAAAATTTCTTTAAATTTTTAATCAACCAAAAGTTGATAAATGTTCACAAGCTTTTAAGAAAAACAAACATGAGGGTTAATAATATAACTACAGGGGTGGAGGCAATAATATAAGTCCTTTAACATCCCAAATGAAAGGCTTGTTAATTTAAACTGTAAGTCCAACGTTCAACCTCAAATATGTTTGCAAATTTGAAAAGAAAAATCAAATAAATAAGTTCTGTCATTAAAATCTTTTAAACCAAATCCAGGGAGTCACAGTCAAATCGGGTGATATGGAGAAATCCAAATAAGCCTTGAGAATATATATGGAGCATCGGAAAACAATATGTGTTATACATTAAATATTATGCATCTTAATTGAACATTAATCATATCACCAAGGAAATGAAATTCATGCTAAGTCTAGACCTGCTGTTAACCTGTCTATACTGTCATAATAATACTGAGAATGAAGTATTGAGGACAGCTACTTAGTCAGTATGATCCCATTCCTGAGATCTTTTCAGTAAAAGAAGGAAACTATTTTGAAAGGAAACATAACTGAAATTTGATCTCTAAACGCACCATTTGCTCTTAACCAATGATCTTTAATGGAAAATACGTTTGATACTTGGTTTAAGTCAAAGAGTGTTGCATTTTGCCCAGCAAAAGGGTTGAATATGTATATTCGGGCAAGGTTGTAGTTTTATAACCTTTCCGAACACAGAAGGTTGAATATGTATTTTCGGAAAGGTTTGTAGTTTTATAACCTATCCGAGTATACTTAGACATTTGGGTCTAATTTCATGATTTTCGAGCATACTTTGAAATGTTTATACTTTTTGGGTAGAGTTTACTATTTTATCTAAAATTTACCTCTTCCGAGTAGGCTCGATATCTGATTGTGTATTAATAAGTTTTCCAGCAAGCTTTAACAAGTACAAGTGTTCTTCAAGCTCATTTAACTGATATAATTTTTGTTTCTAGCAAGCTTTGCATCTTAAATGCTGAATATGATGTTTCAAGCATGTTTTTATTTAGTTTGTATTGTCTAACAGGCCTAACTAATTGGTTTAGAAATACAACTGTTTACTAGCAAGCTTTTTGATATGTTACAAGAAAGCTTTTAGTTAGTTAAGACTTTCGAGCATGCTTTTTGTTTTTAAGTGTATGCTTGAATTAGTCTTTGAGTAAACTTCATGTTCTAGCACACTTAATGTTTATTGTGAATATGTTTCTTTGAAATTACAAGTGTTTTCGGGTAAACTTATTTTTCCGGACACACTTTATGTTTCGAGCACACTTTGTGTCTAGAACTCTACTCTAGCACACTTTGCTTATTGGAAAGTGTCTCGAGCACACTATGTGTTATAGTCTACATATGATTATTTTCTAACTGTTTCCATGTTCGGGCAAGGTTTGTAATAAGCTGTGTTATGAAGTGTGAGCAAGGTTAATATATAGGAATGTGTTAAATATTTCTTTGGGGTTCTTAATTGATTCCTAGCAAGGTTGCCTACTTGTTATTTTATACTTGGTTGTTAGTCTTGTGATTTATTTCTTGAGCAATCTTGTATTCCGAGTAAGCTTCTTTCATTGTACTTAACTCATTTCTAATACACCAAATCGAGCAAGCTTTATGAAAGTGGAATATACCGAGCATAATTTGCAAAAACTGACTTATCCGAGCAAGGTTTGCTAAACTTTAAAGTTAGGTGTTTTTAGATGTCAATACTTTTAAATGGATAAGCTTGTTGTATGTCAGCTACTAACTCACTAAACGACAAAAAGCATTTAAAACCCATGTTCAAAAGGTTGTATATAAGAGGGAGTGAGAGAAGTTTTTCAACATTATTTTCCCTCTCTCTCCCTCTCCTTCCACTGATTGCTCTAAGAAAACCTAAACCAACTTATCGCATTCATCATAATCCAAACCCTAACTTATCAGCCCTCTAATTTCGACTCGGTAAGCATTAATTATGTATTTTCCGACCATGATTAGATGATAATGGGCTTCGATTATGTATCTGTACTAACTCTCTGTTTTGTCTGTAGGTTATAAACTTGTCGAAGAACAGGTTCTTAATTACATTTCTTTCATTCTCTATCAAATTTATAACTTGAAATTACTTAAAATTGTGAACTTTAGGACTAATATCTACTTTGAATGTGTTTGATTATGTTTTTCAGATATGGCGGATGAAAATAAACTGACCTATCCCTTTGAGCATAGGCACAATATGTGCGCTCTGTTGCAAGTAATACCAAATAATGAAGAAGTGGCTTCGATAATAAGATGGCTGCAGCGGTCGAATATCAGTTTTGCTTTGACAGCTAATCCTGTTATATACAAAAATCACTCACTTGATTTCTAGAGATCGGCGAGATTATTTGATGATGTGAATGGAAGAAGAATTGATGCCACAGCTGAAAATCAGGAGATAAGGGTGAATGAAGCTGTGATTCGAAGGTGCATGCAATTGAATGATGATAACCCCAACCCAGTTCATCTTACAACCGAACAACTACTCAAAGTGTTTGTTAAAACCATGGGTGATGTTTCCCAATATTTACAAGTTTTTGATCCATCACATCATACATGGATTTGCTCCAAGAAAGGGATCATGGACCCTTATGATTAGGGATTTAGCCAATGCCACTGTTGCGGTGCTATTCGATCAACCATTCAATTTCTCCAGAATGATCTTTGAAAGAATGGTTCAGAATATGAAGAAGACAAACAAGCAGAAGTTTTTGCCTTATCCCAGGTTCTTACAGATCATATTTAATCAAGAGTTGGAGGGATTACCAACTATTGGAACCACCCCTGTACTGCAGAACCCTGTTGCATTCAAAAGAATTGAGAATCTGGCTAGTTCAAGCAGATTCAATCCTAATGCAGTGTATGAAGATTTGCCATGGTTGTTTGTTGATGATATCGAAATTCCTCATTTACATTAGTTATTTTCTGAGGATGAAGAGGATGAGTAGAGTGATGATGTTGAAGGAGATGATGGGGAAGATGATTCTGATGATGGTGGGGATGATAATAATGATGATGCTGGCAATGCAGAAGGGGGTGATGCAAACTTTGATGACAATATACAACCTCAAGGGGAGTTTCAGATTATACCAACACAACCGTCCACACCATTTGGCACTCAACCACAAACACCACCCTACCCACCATCACCTATTGTCCAAACATATCAAACCCCACCACAAACACCACCTTACTCTCTACAACCAAATTACCAAACCACTCAATCTCCACCCAAACCTATCAAACCCCACCACAAACACCACCTTACTCACACACCCATCATAAACCTAACTCGAACTGAACCATTACACCAAAGCCCACCTCAAACCACAACCCAAACCCCACCTCAAACCACAACCCAAAACCCACCCTAGACCCAAACCTCAAATCCAGTACCTGAACCATTTCACACATCACCACCTACCACCCCTCCCCATATTTCCAATCTTTACAGAAGGAATTTTGACTTTATTATTGAAGCAGTAAAGTTGAGGAATGAGAAAGAGGAGCTGAGAATAGAACATGTGGAATTAAAAGCTAGTTGGCTATTTCTCAATAAAGAATTCAAACCCTAGAGCTGGAGGTTGAGAAGACCTCAGCTGTCCCAAAACAAGAGGAGAATATTCATGAGCCAACTGATGCTGTTGGTGCTAGTGATGAGGCAATGGTGGATGCAGGTATGAAAACAACTTATGAGAATGTTTTTACTTGTATTCTTAATGCATATGATGAAAGTGATAATGCAAACAGTTGTCCAAGATTGATTTTGGAGGATGAGTATGAGGCTGATGAGTCTGAGGGAGATGAGCAGAACTATGATGTTAATAATGAAATGATGAATGTTGTGATAAGAGATAGAGATGATGATGAGGTGAGAGGAGAAAAGGAGACAGAGGATGGAGTTGAAAGGATAAACATTGATGAGATTATGCTACCACTGATGTGGCCACTGACATTCAAACTGATGTATTGACTGATGTCTTAACTGCAACAGAAGTACAAACTCATATGATACATGATGATAATGCTGCTACTGAGGAGCTGGTACTTACAGAACTTGAAGCTGATCAACAAAGCTGCAAGAGGGTAGAGCATGATGAAGAATTGGATCAGTTGGACAGAGACATTGATGAATTTCCCGCTGAAACTGAACGTTATTTTAAAAGAAGACTTGATAAAGGGAAATATATTATTGATGAAAAAGAGGAGGAGAATGAGCCTGAAAAGGAAGATTTTTAGGAAGAGGAGGTAGATGATGAAAGTGCTGTTGCTGCAAGGAGACTCAATCAATTTGTGAGAGAAACATGGGAAATGGAACACATTGGCCAAACCCTATCAAAGGAGGAACTGATAGAGCAGGAAACACTTATTGAGCAAGCCAACATTAGCAAGGTTCTAAAAGAAGAAGAGGCAGATGATCAAGTGGTGATAGAAACTTTGATCAATTTGAAAAGAGCTGAAGAAGTGGACAATTCCCTAGCCATAGTGGTAAGTATGTTTGCACAATCAGCAAGCCAACATCAAAAGGAACCTGAAAAGGAACCCGAGAGACAAACTGAAGAAACATTTGAGGAAATGATGGCTAAAGCTTCAAAGATTCATGAAAATGTGAGCAGATTTTAAAAGTTTTATTCAAGGAATAGAAAAGCTTATAATCAGGCTGGAGGAACTGAATCAAGGAAGAAGGGGAAATGGGATGACAAGAATCAATACTTTGTTGAGACCCTAAATGAGCAAGCAAGTCCACTAAGGCCAGTTCCTCTACAAACCTTAAGGCCAGATGAAACTGTTCAAGGAGTTCCAAATGTTCCACCACCAAATGTCCCACAGCCTGATGATGAAAAGATAGATGTTGTTAATGAATCCACAGAAAAAGAAGACTCTACTGATGATGATGATGATGATGATAATCAGAATGCAGATGAAAATGTTAATGTTGTGTCCCCTCAAGTAACAATGACTGAAGAGCAAAGGGCAAACATTCAACAAAGCTTGATTGATGGTAAAAGGAAAAATCCTCTAGTAATCAAGCTGATGGATCATGGAATTAGTTTTGAAAGTTTAGTTTCTTTGAATGATGATGAGCTGCAAAAAAAATTGGACAAAGAATGGGACATCATTAAGAAAAAGATCCAACAAAAGAACAGAGATAGTCAAAAGTATAGAGATTATCTGAGAAAGCATGGCTACTCTGAAAAAAATTTGACTCATTTCAAGTTTGAACAGCTCAGAGATGCATACAATAACACCAGAGAAGCTATTGCTCAAGATGAAAAGGAAAAATTTGCAAAAGAAGCTGATTTGGTCAAAAAGATTAATGAATTGAGAAATAAGTATACTCGCAAGTGTGGTTGTTGGTGCATAATGTCAGTAGTTCAGTATCTCGTGTTTTGTATGTGTCTGTAATCGTGTTAGATTGTTTGTTTTGGTTTGAATATTGTTTTACACAAGTTCTCCTGGAATGTAGGCGAACTTGGAGATAAGCGAAGTTATGACAACTTCGCCTAGTATGTTAGGCGAAGTTGTCGAGGTTATATAAACCTCACTTCGGCTTATCTTAAGTGTTAGTTTTTACGAGGGTATTGGTGATTATCGAGATCACGTGTTGAAGTGTTGCAATACAAACGTGTTTATTAGTATTGTGACGTGTGTTTGTGTATCGGTTCAACGCATTATATATCTTACGCTCGTATCGTATTACGTGGGGATTCCGCACCCTCATGTTACGATATACTCCTGTGTAGATCCGGCTGGGAACCTACAATTGGTATCAGAGCATTTGCTCGTGATTGTGTGGTTCGGGATTATCACACGGGTTTAAAGATCGTTCCGTTTGACTATTCGCGGAACGAGTATACGTTGAAATACCTAGCTTTTGTGTCTTGCCCATCTCCCACCATCAAATATACCCCAAAACACCTTCGCATACCTAGCAATACATCCAATTAAAACCTGCAAAAACTCGTGTTCATCAGGCGAAGTTGTCGTCACTTTACGTAGGGTTTAAGCGAACTTATAAGGTTTAAGCGAAGTTATAGTGCAAGCGAAGTTAATAACAAGCGAAGTTGAGTATAAGCGAAGTTAAGTCCAAGCGAAGATAAGCTCAAGCGAAGTTAAACACAAGCGAAGTTATAATAACTTCGCTGTCTGATCGCTGTTTAAAAAAAAAATACTTTCTTTGTATTTCGAGTCGTGTGTCTTTCAACTATGACTTCAATAAACATTACAGAACTGGTAAAAATGGAGGTTGAAGCCGGTTCAGCAACCAAAGCTCCAAAAATGCTTAAGGGTACCGATTTCGTTGCATGGAAAGATCGGTTTGAACAGTATGTGAAGTATCAAGATGCTAAGATGTGGGTTTGCATTCAAGATGGATACATTCCACCAACATCCTTGTTTGAAGGTCGTGAACAAATTAAGAAGTACAGTAAGATGGAAGAGGAGGAAAAGAAAATGTATGAGGCAGAGAGTAAAGCTCATGCAACAATAACAATGGCTCTTCCACAAGAGATTCTTCATACCTTCAAGAAGTACAAAACTGCTAGAGAGCTATGGGAAGCACTAGAAAATCGATATGAAGGTAATGTGGGGATACGTGCTTCCAAGACAAAGCTGCTAAAAACCCAATTCTCTGTATTCAAGTATTTGAAAAATGAATCACTTGACGATATCATCACAAGATATTATCATTTGATGACCGAACTTAGTAATTACTCCATTGAATACAAGGAAGAAGAGATAGTAGAGAAACTCCTTGATGCCCTTCCACCGAAATGGGAAATGTACACTGTTCTGATGAGAGAAGATAAAGACATTACCAAGATTTATTTGGAGACAGTGGTCAATAAGTTACGAAATTTTGAACTTAACATGGTTCAGAAGGAGACGGGAGAAAATCAAGCATATATGGCAGAAGTGAACGATCAGCTCTCCGAGGTAAGTTCTAAACTTCATTGTATACAATGTGAAAATCTGTCTGAACAATTGAAAACAATAACTGATCAGTTTGTTAGTTTTAACACACAATTTAAAACCTTAAAAGAAGATCATCACTATACTAAAACTAGAGAAAACAGTTACTCGGTAAAAATAAAAGCTAGTGAAAAGGATATCAAAAGTCTTAAAGCCAGTCTAGCTGAAAAAATACAAGTAATTGATCTTAGTTATGAAGTGTTAGAAGAAAAAACCAAACTAATTGCTGAAAAGGATAAACAGATAGCTGATTACCAGGTAAAAGTGGTGGAACTAAACAGAAATATTGAACAATTTAGAAATTCATCAGCAATGCTAGATCACATCATAAGTGTTCAACGTTCCCCGGTTAACAAAGGGGGAATTGGATTTTCTTAAGTTCCACCACCGTATAACAATAATATACTTATAATCCTAGTAATTAGCAATCTGCGAATGTTGAGATTAGTCAGACAGTTCCTATCAAAATTTCTACTAAAGAACCTGAAGTTAATAAGAGCGAGACGAGCAAGTCAAGTTCAAACGTTGCGATCTATGTCCCTAGCTCTGTCTCATCAAATTCGGACAAGTCATCCGAATTGGGAGAGATAAAAGAAGAGGTAGTGTTACTAAAACGTGGGGAGGAATATAAGCCCGATAAAAAGAATTCTTCCCTAAATCCGTCTGTCCCACCATATGTTAGACAAACGGGTAGTAATGCAACCTCGACATCTGCAACAACTGTTGAGACGAAAGTTGAAAACAGAAGTTGTTTCAGATGTAATCAAGTAGGACACCTTATTGCTGATTGTCCTCTAAACCAGAAAAAATTTATAGGTATGAGGCCTCTGAAAAACTGACAATACAACGAATATTAATTATGATACTGGTACGAATGCGAACACAATAAATTTCAGACATTGGACTAATCCAAGATTTCAAAGAAATCGGTCTCATTTTTTCCCAGTTAACTACCAAACCAACAATTATAATTCAGTTAATTCACTAAGGTTTGGATGGCCTCATAGCCAATCCTCTAGAAGGTTTCCTTTTAGAACTTACAGAAATCATCCTCAAACTGACTTTGGACAACCAAAGTACTGGATGCCGATCAACAGATTTAATCGACCCAAGACCAGTAGGTCTTGGGTCCCCAGATTTTAATCTATTTCTTTAATTGTGCAGGAACAGTCAAACATGGCTGTAAACAATATGTGGGTTGTTGACAGTGGCTGTTCCCGGCACATGACTGGTAACAAGAAATTGTTACGTAACTGGAAATCTGTTCAAGGAGGAAGGGTTAGTCTCGCTGGAGAGAGTGGAGGTAGAATCAGTGGTATTGGAACTGTGTCTAATGGAAGAATGAAGTTAGAGAAGGTGAATTTTGTGGAAGAGTTGAAGCATAACTTGTTGAGTGTGTCTCAAATTTGTGACAAAGAATACACGGTGCATTTTACTAAAAATAAGGCAATCGTTCTTTATCCTGGTTTCAAGATACCAGAGGCCTGGGTGGTGATGAGAGCTCCAAGAGAAAAGAACACGTATGTAATGGATATGAGGTCAACTGAGATGACAACAGAAGAGTCATGTCTTCTATCAAAGGCAATTGAGTCTGAGTCAGAGTTATGGCATCGAAGAATGGGACATATACATCTTCGCAAAATGAATTACATTGTCAAGAATGGGCTGGTGCTTGGAGTTCCCTTGAAGAATTTTAACTTTGAAGATCAATGCTTGTCGTGCAAGAAGGGAAAGCAACACAAAAAACCTCATCACTCCAAGAAGGTTAACTCAATTGTCAGTACCCTAGATCTACTTCACATGGATCTCTTTGGTCCTGTGAATGTAAAGAGTCTAGGTGGAACGTCATACTGCTTGGTTATAACCGATGATTACTCTCGATACTCTTGGGTATACTTTCTGAAGGCAAAAGATGAGACAGTTTAGTTGGTAATTAACTTGATTACCAAGGTTGAAAATATTGTTGGGAGAAAGGTTAAGTACATCAGGAGTGATAATGGTACAGAATTCAAGAACTACCAGATGGAGATGTTTTGCTTACAAAAAGGGATAGAACATCAGTACAGCGCCCCGTATACTCCGCAGCAAAATGGGGTAGCTGAGAGAAAGAATAGAACGCTAATCGAAGGAGCCAGAACCATGCTGGCAGATGCTAAACTTCTCGTGGTGTTCTGGGCTGAAGCTGTTGCCACAGCCTGTTATATCCTTAATCGTGTTTTAACTGTGAAAAGATTAAATAGAACTTGTTATGAACTCATGCATGGTAGAAAGCCAAACTTGAATGGTCTCGAACCTTTCGGGTCCCCATGTTAGATATTAAAGACAAACTCAAAATTTGGTGAGAAAGCTGACGAAGGTATTTTAGTCGGATATGTTGTTGGGACTCCCAACAGAAGAGTCTTTAATTTATCGAACAGCAAGGTTGAGGTGGTATGTAACACTGACATTACGAGTTACAAATCACCAAGGCCTAGCATGGGACCCGCTGAAGCTTTCGACTATGATAAACTATTCAAATCTTTTAATATGCCTTACTTGGATTTTGCAGAAGTTGATGAGAAAATTGCTTCACAGATTCTGTATGACGAGGAGGAGAATATTGTGCAACGTCCGCGATACGACGAAAGTCAACCTTCCTCGTCAAGTGCCGTTGATACTCCTGCTGCCTCTACTGAAGAAGAATTCTACAATCCATTTCACTCTCAACATCAATCACACACTGATGAACTCTCTTCGAATTTAGAAAACAATCTGGAAGTCGTTCCGGTTCAGACTACTGGAATTCACAAAAATCACCCTTTGGAGAACGTGATAGGTAATCTGTCTGACGGTGTTCAAACAAAAAGAAGTTTGGATGAACACACATGTGTTTACGCAAGCATTAAAGACAAGGGTATCATAAATGAATGCTTGTACACCTGCTTCATCAGCCAGATTGAACCGAAGAATTATCAAATGGCTCTAAAGGATAGCTCGTGGGTCGAAGCCATGCAAGAAGAATTAGCACAGTTTGAGAAGATGGAAGTATGGAAATTAGTTGAAAAACCACAGAATGTAATTGCTATCGGTACAAAGTGGGTTTTTAAATGTAAGAGAGATGAGAAAGGGATAATCATACGGAACAAGGCAAGGCTGGTAGTAAAAGGGTTTAATCAGCAAGAAGGAATCGACTACAACGAAGTGTTTGCTCATGTGGCAAGATTGGAGGCAATTCGACTATTTTTGGCATTTGCTGCACACAAAGAGATGAAAGTGTTCCAGTTAGATGTGAAAAGTGTCTTTCTTAATGGTAAAGTCGATGAGGTGGTGTATGTTGAACAACCTCCGGGATTCCCTGACCAGATTTTCCTGATCATGTGTACAAACTGAGTAAAGCTTTATATGGGCTACATCAGGCACCTCGTTCCTGGTACGCAACCTTGTTCGATTACTTACTTGAGAATGGATTCGAAAGAGGAAAGATCGATAGCACGCTGTTTGTCAAGAGAAAATGGGGAGATTTTCTACTAGTTCAAGTCTATGTGGACGACATCATTTTTGCTGCATCAAAAGTCGCCATGTGTCAGGAATTTGAAGCAGTCATGAAAAAGAGGTTTGAAATGAGCGTCATGGGCGAATTAACTTTCTTTATGGGATTGCATGTAGATCAGAAGAAAGATGGGATGTTTATTCATCAAACAAAATATGTCCATGATGTGCTCAAACGCTTCTAGATGGATGATAGCACCCCATTTGATACTCCAGTTTGCGTCAACCACAAACTGGGTGCTGTTTCTGACAGTGTTGAAGACGTTGATCCCACCCAATATCGAGCAATCATAGGTTCTTTAATGTATCTAACTGCATCTAGACCTGATATTATGTTTGCAGTTTTCTTTGTGCTCGTTTTCAGGCAAGCCCGAAGGAATCTCACATGAAGAGAGTGAAGAGAATATTGCGGCATCTCAAAGGCAAGCCTAAGTTGGGATTGTGGTACATGAAAGAGGGAGACCTGGATTTGGTAGCTTACAAAGATTCTGACTATGGAGGTTGCAATCAGAATAGGAAGTCAACAACCGGTGGATGTCAGTTTCTGGGAGGAAGATTGGTGTCATGGCAGTGCAAAAAGCAGACCTCAGTAGCCATTTCCACCTGCGAAGCAGAGTACATGGCAGCATCGAACTGCTGCTCCCAGGTTCTTTGGATACAACAGCAATTGCGCGATTACGGTCTGAATTTCACCAAAACTCCTATTTGCATTGATAACACTGCTGCAATCTCAGTAACTAACAATCCCGTCAAACACAGCAAAACTAAACATATTGACATTTGTCATCATTTTATACAGGATTGTGCTGAGAAGAAATTAATTGTGCTTGAAAAGGTTGATTCTTTGGATAATTTTGCCGATCTTTTTACTAAAGCGTTTAACCGATCCCGTTTTCAAAATCTTGTTGAGCTAAATGGGATGATCAATCCCGAGTAACCTTGTTTTTCGTTTTTATTTAAAAAAAAAACATCACTATCGCTTAGAATTATGTTGGTTGCTTCAGTTTGAAGGACACATCTTCGGATATGTTTGGTCCTTACTTCTACTAGTAGATTTTGAGAATAGCCATTAACCAGATGACTGAAAGTGACCTGGGCGATTTATGATGGGTTTTTATTCTTTCGCTGAAAAATAGTCGTTCATACTTAATTAGAAGGACACATACTCGTATGTGGTCGGTCCAGCTGATCCTTTGGATCTTCAGGATAGCCGGTTACCTAAAGACTTTGACGTGATCGGGGAGATAGAATTTATTTTTTTTATGGGAAATGATATAATTTTTTAAGTCTATAATTTCGTAAGAAGTTTCAATACAATGTTTTAAAGAAAATTGATCCAACCATGGAAAGTGATAGAAAAACTAATTCTGTGTGCCTAACTGGTGAAGTTATTAGGCCTAAAAGACTCAAGAACAGCCATTGTATGTTAGGGTAGCTTTCTATGGTGCATAAAAGTAGAAGTGATACAAACTAAATATCCTCGATTTAATGTGGAGAATCATTCTAAGTTGTACATGTCTCCATATACATCTTTCCGAATGATAGGCAGAAAAGTGATTACCCAGTCATACACGAGCCCGTAAGTGTTCTGATTCCCGAGAAGATAGTGTCAAGTACCAGCAGTGATCCAGCTTCGGGACTTGCATTTGTCTATATTTTGAAGTTGTATTAATATCTTTATTAAAAAAAATAAAAAAAATAATAATATATGTTGTTAAGCCTTCGGAAGCTTAGGTTGTTTCAAATATCAATAAAGTGGCAAGAAAGAGAACGGGAAGAAGACTATAAAGATCGATGTGTGCTTACTGTTTAATCAGACACTACGGGTCGAAGTCAACTCGGGGTGACTTGGGGAAAGCCAAATACGCTTTGAGAATAGATAGGAGGCATCACAAACTCTCATTTGATGTCCATCTAAAGTTTGAGCTTAATTGAACCTAATCCGTATCACATAAGCGATGAAAACCATACTAAGTTTTATACCTGCTTACAACTGTTTCTTTATGTCATAATATCGCTGAACATGGATCTATGTGACAGCCACTTAATTAGTATGATTCTTGTTCGGATCTTTTCTAAAACATGCAGGTCCTCGTCAAGACTGAAATTTGATCCCGTTTAATTAATTATCTTCACTTAATTTTACGTTTTACACCTTGGTACGTTTTAATAATCACTTTGTTACTAGTTTTGATTCCTTTCTCTTTAATCTATTTTAAGGCGATTTTGTTTATTAAGAAGTTGGATCAGGCGAAGTTATTATCACAGCGAAGTTGACCAGCGAAGTTGTTACAGTGGCGAAGTTAACCTTAACTTCGCCCATGTATTTTCAAACCTATATAAGGGGTCAACTTGGTCAAACTCTTTCCAAACTTTCAAACTCTCAGCGAACTTATAACTGCACTCCTAACCCTCGGCGAACTTAATCCTTGAATCAAACCTCATTATTATCTATTTCTTGTCCGTGATCAAGGTGTGTAGGATCGGTTTAACCTGTAACTCATGTTAATGGTGTTAATCAGAAGCCTTTGTAGTCCGATTCGTGACTTAGTTCATGCAACCCTTTAAACACCCGATAAACTATCTGTTTCTAATGTGTTTGTAACCCATTTAGTCTTCTAGATCTCAATAGAACTATCTTTTCATGTTTTGACGCTCAAATACGTCAAACAAAACCTTGATCGGATCACAGTGTTACGCCGTTTCAGTTACAAGCAAAGTTAGGATTAGGCGAAGTTGTTCTCAACTTCGCCTTAGGTTTAACTTCGCCTGTTCAAAATTTTTTTTAATCAGGTGTTCGGGTTTGTTCTCATGCGAAGTTATGGTTTAGGCGAAGTTATACTCAACTTTGCCATAGGTATAACTTCGCTTGCTCCACCTTATTTTATTTATGAGTTCTGGTTTGTTCTCAGGCGAAGTTAGAGTTTAGGGCGAAGTTGTACTCAACTTCGCCATATACTTAACTTCGCCTGCGCATTACATGTTATCATAACTTCGCTCATGGTAACAGGCGAAGTTATGATCTGCTACGAAAATGTTCTAACTTAGACCGTTTGTTGTGCAGATATGTCTGCTGTGGCAGGGGCTGGTGGTGCTGGTGGTGACGAAGGTGGTGACAAAAACCGACAGTTCTTTCCGGGTCACAACATGTATATCACTTTGGATCCGGATGCTAGTGGTATCGACGACTATCGTGAGATCATATCCTTCCTCGTACGCTCACGTATTTTTCACGCCATCACTACTACTCTACCCATTTCTCTACCAAATATTGAAGATTTTTGGCGAACGGTAGAATATGACTGTAGAGTTGATCCTCCGGTTATGCGCGCTACTGTGAACAATCAGGTGGTACAGTTCTCGGCAGATCAAATCAGAGTCGCTTTGCAGTTCGGGGCTGAAACTACAGATGATCCAACAGATTTTCCGGCTCCATTTAGAGATGGTGCGTTTCTACGTATGGGCTATTCGGGTTCGTTGGGTGACACTCAAAGGAGAAAGGGATTTTATTAGATCAGTGGTGTTTTCTGATGCACGTGATGATTGTGTGCATGTCTGGTCGTAAAGCTGGTACTGACGGTATGGGGGCAACGATGCAATCTGCAATGACAGGCCTGACTTACAACAAGCCCTACATCTTTAGTCACATGGTGTTTTATGAAATTAATCGTCAAGAGACGCGCGGTCGCCAGGGAAAGATTTTTAATGTACCCGAGATTTTTACAGATGATTTTGAATCATGTAGCACCTACGCTGCCTCAACGACGTCCTATCCGTTATGTTGAGAGTATAAGTAAGAGAATCTTTGCGCAATGTAGGTCGTCAAGTGCTCGTAGCAAACCAGAGCTTCGTCCGCGGCACACTGCATTGTTTGGTTATTTGGTGAACCCTGCTTATATTGCTCCTCTAGGAGATGAATTTCGTGACCCAGCACCGCAACAGGCTGATGTTCCTCAACCACCACCTGTGGTACAGCATGCACTGCCTGCTGATCCTGTTGCAGCTCCGAAAGAATAGGTCGATCTTGAAGCCGCCTTTGGTGGGCAAGGGTTCTTTGACATGGACAAATTGATCCAGCTGCTGAGGTTCGAGCCCCAGTAGCTGAGGCTTCTGGTGTGAATGTTTCTATGGTCGCTACGTCTGTAGCGGATTCTGAGAGAACTGACTCTGTCTCCTCCACTGATGATATCGCTGAAGCACAACAGATTTTGGTCAGACAAGAAAGAATACATGGCAAGAGAAAGAGAGACTCGGATGGCAGTGAATCTGACTATGAGGAGGAGTTAGACAAGTTGATACGAAGATCGAAAAAGGTCAGAGCTGGTGAAAGTTCAGGAGTTGGTGAAAGCTCACGGGTGGTTCGTTTCTCTCCACCCTCGTTATCTGGTATGACTATGGTTCCTGCTTCGATGACTGTGACAGTACCGATCACCTCAAGTGTTCCCGTGGTGCCAACATCATCATCATTTGGTATTCCTCTTTCCACGTTTCAGTTTACTGCTCCGGAGATAGTCTGCTTGCCACCTCGTACTGTCACTCCATCGGAGGTTGTTGCAAGATTTTTTGAGTCAACGTTGGTTGCTACTGTGGGGTTTCCTGTTTCAATACCACCCGCAATTACTTTTCAGACTACTTCTGATATTCCAGCTAGTTTGGGAATACCTCCACCTTATGCTCAAGACGTTTCTCACATGCGTTTTGATTTTGATGCTACATTGTCTGATTCTGAAAGGATAGCTGCTCTTGAACGGGTAGTTGCTGAACAGTCAAGAATCAATCTAATTTAGACTCAAGCTATCCAGCGACTTGTAGCAGAAAATCAGATCCAATCGTCCCTCCTTGTTGAACACGGTAAACTATTTGATGCTCTAAAACAGTTCTTAGCATCTCAGGGGGAGACGAGCTGCAAGGGCGACGAGTTGAGAACCAAGAAGAGACAGGATAGAGACGATGATCCCAATGCATCGGAAGGTGCAGGTGGTGAGTTGCCAAGAACTGAAGAAACTCTTGGGACTTCCACAACTCAGGGGGAGTCAACTGGAACGGCACGTGGATCAGGTGGTGAAAATGTCATAGTTGTTGATGATGAGGAAGTGTTGGGTGATGATGATGTGCTAACTATTGAGGAGATTGAAAAGATAGGAGAACAGATTGTGATTGATAGTGAGATAGAAGAAGGTGAGATTGTGGATGATAGTGTAGAACATGATATTCCAGACGTTGATAAGGTGAATGTGAGTCAAGATATGGATGTGTCAGATGAGTATGAGTGGGAAGAACAGCCGAGAAGGAAAGAAGGCTACGCTCAGTGGTTTGTTAAGATAAAGAAGCCAACGGTTCCAACAATGTTCAAAAAGAGTTACAATATCAAAGGTTATGCCGAGTCGAAGAAAGGTATTATTTGCTGGCTGTATGACGAGCAGTTAAAGTTATTTGTGATTAAACGCTTTGATGGGATTCAATATTTTAAGAGGACGTTGAGATCTCTCAATACCTTGCCTGATTGTGAGGTGAAGGATTTGGCTAGATTGAAATTGATTAATAGGAGTGATGACAATATGGCTAGAATAATTGGGAAGATTGTGTGGAAAGAAAGTGTGAAAGAGAAGAAGTTTGAGTTGCTAAAGCCTCAGAAAGGGAAGTTAGTTGAAGATAAGGAAAGGGGAATGCGAGCTGATGGCAAACCTTGGATGGTGATGAAATATAAGCCGATTCGGTGTTTGAAAGAAGTACCGATGAAGATAATGCCCAAGGATGTTATGGAAGATAATGCCCAAGAGTCTCAAGTGGTGGTACATTGATAGTCAAACATCTGAAGCTGTTATGGAAGATGAAGACGAACAGGAGATTCTGAGAGTGTATGATCCCATGCACTTGGTAAATTTATCTCAAGCTGATTTGCAGATATTCTACATTCCTGCGTGGAAAGATGAAGCCAAGAACTACCAGAGGGTGGTCTCTGTCTGTGTAAGACAAGGCGTTCATGCTTGAAGACGGGTGATTCGAGATTTTTGGTATTACTAGACACGAGAATGAAGATAGAGATATGAAGCTACTGCCAATGGGGAGTCTGTTGGTGCATAATGTCAGTAGTTCAGTATCTCGTGTTTTGTATGTGTCTGTAATCGTGTTAGATTGTTTGTTTTGGTTTGAATATTGTTTTAAACAAGTTCGCCTGGAATGTAGGCGAACTTGGAGATAAGCGAAGTTATGACAACTTCTCCTAGTATGTTAGGCGAAGTTGTCGAGGTTATATAAACCTCACTTCGGCTTATCTTAAGTTTTAGTTTTTACGAGGATCACGTGTTGAAGTGTTGCAATAAAAACATGTTTATTAGTATTGTGATGTGTGTTTGTGTATCGGTTCAACGTATTATATATCTTACGCTCGTATCGTACTACGTGGGGATTCCGCACCCTCGTGTTACGAGATACTCCTGTGTAGATCCGGCTGGGAACCTACAGTGGTTACTTGTTGGATAAAGGAATGGCACCAAAAATGGTGGAAAGCTTATCAAAGGCTGTTGTTGAGTCACACAATAACAAGCTACAAAAGAAAGATCAGTTGAAAAGAGTGCAGCCTGCGCCTTCCACTGTACCAACAATGGAAGAACAACAAGAAACCCTAGTAAAGAAAAGAAAGATCATGACTCTAAGGGAGAAATTGAAGGCACAAATTGAAAAAAGAAAAATCAAAAGGGTCAACAGCTGATGATACACGGATCCCAGTAGAAGTCAAAGATGAACCAGTGGATGAACCTATAATTCCATGGGAGAATGAAGAAATGATTCAAATTCTGAGGGGTATAATGGTGAATTAGAAAGGAATGGATGTAAATGCCTTTATTGCATTAGATAAATATCAATTGAAAGAACTATTTTACATGCAGAAGGCTGAATGGGAGAAAGTACTTTTGGAGGGTGAAAATCCCAGAAGCTTTGTTGAAGGAAGATTTGTGCCTGCAGGGTTATTGAATAATCCAAGGATAGTTAAAATGATTACAAGACTTCACAAAGATGCAAGTGAAAACATTGCAGATCTTATCAACTATCCAGTTGAGCTAATTGAATCTATGTATATGAAAGCTTTTGCTATATCAGGGACTAGCAAACCAATGAAGTCTATCCCAACTAGGCCCTCTGCCTCGAGGCAACACCCATCAGCAAGCAGGGGTGAGTCAATTAGAGCTGGATCCCAAAGAGAGACAAGACCACAATCTGATATGGATCTACCAAGAACTCTCTACTATGACTCAGTCTCTCAATCTTTGAAAGTAATTATGCAGAGCAAACAGTTGAGAGATATCATATTCAGAGATGATTTTGCTTATTACACAAGAGAACAGTTGTAGAAAATGGCTAGTCTCACTTTGTATGACTATCATGATAGCAGAAAGTTGACCGGAAGACAACCAAATGAACTATCAAAGTATCTGAAAAATGTAGCTGAAAAGGGATTTCCTCTACTGAGTCAAAGGAAGAAATGGCAACTTACCAAGCATGAAAGGACCAGAAGAGTGACACGTATGAGAAAGATAAGGGATGCAGAACATACTTATCTATCAAATCTCAGAAAAGACAATCCCTTGTCCAAATTGAATACCTGTATCAGTATGAGAAGGAGGATGGTCAGATCCAACTATGAGGTTCAAAAGAATGGCCAAATAACTATGGTTGAATACAAAGAAAATGAAGGCTATTACATTCTACGAAATTCAGATGGACTCATCTTGGGAATCATCAAAACTGATAAAGATCTGACCTATTTGCATGAAGAATACTTGAGGGACATTTTTGGACTGAGAAATCCAGAAAATCACCCTCATAATCAAATTTTGTCTGTCTTCCAGCAAAGAGTAAGAACTGTCAGAGTTGAAAGAAGACAAGCAGCCTACAATGCAAGAAGAAGATGATTCTTAGAATAGGCTTTGCTTTGTAATGTCTACGAACAACATTTTGAATATGTAATAGTTTAACGTTTGATATGTAAAAGTTTGATTTTGATTTGTTGTCAGTGCTGTTCTAGCCAAGGATCATGAAGGACAACAGCACACGGTATATTATGTAAGTAAAAGCGTCTTAGTGCAGAGGTCATGTATTCTCACCTTGAAAAATTAATTCTTGCTTTGATTATGGCCTCACCCAAGTTGAGACACTATTTTGAAACACATACTATTATTCTAAGGTGTTTAGTCAAAGATTTGACCTAAAAGAAGTATAGGAAAGACTGGAATCTTCTCAACCTCCTCAGAAATCGCTAAGTATGGAACCGAACACACTTGAACATCTGAGCAGGGTTTTTTACTTGGTCGAGCATGATATTTTGCCTATCGGGCAGAGTTATCTTCATGAAATCTTCTTTAGTGTATATCCGAGCAGGGTTCACTATGTCTAGCAAGGTTGTTCTTCATGGCTGAGCACAGTTTGCTTACTAGCAAACCCTTGGTCACACCAAGCTTTTGAAGCCAAGTACTTGGAAGATCTAGTAAGGTATTCATTAATAAACAGTGGTCCGAGTATGCTTAATGGAAGTTAATGAATTATCCTAAGGACTCATCGGGCTAGGTTCAACTCCGAGCAAGCAATAGTATCACCAAGCACACATTGCTTTGATAATAAGTTATTCACTAGCAAAGAATTGAAAGGACCTCAGAAGAACAAGTTTGCTCGTATGACCATATCGAGCAAAGTTTTCTATGGTCAAGAAGATTGAAGTCTGCTAGGTGAGTATTTTCTTAGGAAAATACTCTAAGTAAAGTCTACTCGGAGAACTGTTCCCGAGCACACTTCAAGGTTACCAGGTCTACTCGTAAAGGACAACATAGCAAAAAGCCTACTCGGAGAAGACAAATGTTACAAAGTCTACTCGGAATACCTGTTTTTACACCTAGTATAATTTTGAATATGTAATTTGAATATGTATCAATCATTAGGGTTTCTATAAGGAATGACAGCTATTAGGAGGTGGCAGGCCTATAAAAGGAATAATTTAGGGCACGCCTCCATACGGAAAAAGAGACGATTTGTGCTTTACACTTTTTAGAGAAGATCGAATATTCCTGATTGAGTGTGACAGTGGTCCTAGGTTATTATTGACAATACATTCCTTACAAAATCCTAATCTATTAACATTTGTATGAATCAGTTTATATAAATGGAAATCTTTTGAGTTATTGTTTGTGTCTATTACCTTTATTAACTTATTTATCAACAAGCTTGATTGTTTCTGATTCTGCCTTTAACAATCAAGAATCTTTCCTAATTTAGCAATCCGTCATTAACCCTCTTGTCGACACATTTAATGTGTGGGTTATGACATTGTTGTGAGTTTTGAGTGACTAATCGGGACCAACATAAGAACTAATTATCCTGCTAAGAATGTGCTTAGAAAACCAGAATTGTCTGTAAGGATGGCCAAATGGGCTGTGAAACTAAGGGCATATGATATTCAGTATGAGCCCAGAACAGCCATCAAGTCACAAGTGCTCGCAGACTTTTTGGCTGACTTCAGTAGTGACATGCAAAAGAAAGCTGACATGGAGGTTCAATAGTTTGAAGAAACCAAGGATCATTGGATCCTCTTTACTGATGGAGCTTCCAACGTGAGAGTAACAAGATTAGGTATCCTACTGAAATTGCCACAGGGGGGACATAATACCCCAGTCCATTGCATGTGCATTCCAGGCCACCAACAATGAGGCAGAATACGAAGCACTTATCGGAGATTTACTGTTAGCCAAATAGATGAGGATCAGGTATCTACAAGTTTACATAGACTCTTTACTTATAACTAACCACTTTTAACGGTTCTTATACCGTAAAAGGTGAGAATATGGTCAAATATTTAGAAATTGTGAAGGAATTAGCAAAATCCTTCGAATTGTTTAGTATCATATAGGTACCAAGAAAAGAAAATGCTAGGGCAGATGCCTTAGCAAACTTAGCATCATTATTAAAAATCCCGGATGATGTAAATATGCCTATCTTTCATATATTGTCTCTGGCAATTGAAGAACAAAAAGTTGTGGAGGTAACAGTGGATTGCACAGGAGAACTTAAGAATCCTTCATCCTCCCCAAAAGCAGGATCTTGGATCCTTCCAATCAAGAAATTCCACCAAGATGGAGAAATCCCTACGGGGGAAAACCCTAAAGCTTTCAGGTTGAAGGTATCATAATTTATTATTTTACAGGATGTTGTATGTAGAAAATCTCTTGCAGGTCCCTATTTGAGATGCGTCGAGGATCCTTAAATACAAGACGTGCTCCAAGACTTCCACGAAGGTGATTGCGGAAACCACACAGAGGGGAGAGCATTATTCTCCAGGATACTTAGGACTGGATACTTCTGGCCAACAAAGAAGAAGGATGCAATGGAGTACTCAAAGAAGTGTGATGCTTGCCAAAGATATGGAAACATCCTACACCAACCAACAGAACATATGTATCCTATATCCTCATCATGGCCTTTCATGAAGTGGGGCATGGATATCGTGGGTAAGCTACCTAAAGCGCCAGGAGGAAAAGTATTCATGCTTGCAATGACTGATTACTTTTCAAATGGATAGAAGCAGAAGCTTCTGTTCAAGTACGCGAAAAAGAGGTGATATCTTTCATTAAAAGGAATATTAATAATAGTTTTGGTATCCATTCGGAGATTATTTGTGCCAATGGTTCCCAGTTTATCGGGAAAAGAACCACTAATTTTTGTGACAGTTGGGGCATCAAGATGATTACCTCCACACCAGTTCATCCTCAAGCTAATAGCCAAGAAGAATCAAGTAACAAGATTATCATCAACAACTTGATTGAAGACCATATCAACAGCTCTTCCATCTTGCAAATAAGGCATATATTGTCTAGGTAAATATTTTGAAATGATACCCTTATTTCCATGTCTTCCAGCTACTTTATCGCCTACTTTTATTTCACGTTTCTGTAAAATATATACACGAATACTTATGGTTTTCTCTGTCTCATCTGTCTTAGAGCTCTGGACCCATCTCACATCAATAACCCGACCCATGCCGCCTATAGGTAGTTTTAGACAAGTTTCTTTTGAAGTATATACCCGCATGCCAAGTATGGTTCGTAACAATCTATCTTCCGGGGTATATGATGATTAAGAAGAAATTAGGATCCAATAAAGGCAAGTGGGCCGAAGAGCTACCATATGTTCTTTGGGCTGACAAGACAACACCCAAGAATGCAACAGGTCAAACACCTTTCTCACTGGTGTTTGGCTCAGAGGCTGTAATTCCTACAGAGATGGTGGTTCCTACAGCCAGAACAAGCATCCGTGATCCTGAAGCCAATAACGAAATCCTTCTTGAAGACTTGGATAGTGTTGAAGAGCTTAGAGACCTAGCCAAATTCAGAATGGCAGCATATCAAAAAAGGGTAGCTGGGACATACAACAAGAGTATAAGGATTATAAGATTTCAAGAAGGAGATCTAGTCTTGACGGATGGAAAGCTGTCACTTTAAGTGGGAAGGTCCCTATCTGATCGAGTCGGAGGCAGGAAATGGGGCATATCATTTGCTCACTATGGAAGGAAACAGGTTACTGAGAGCATGGAATGCAATCCAACTGAAAAATTACTTTTTCTGATCAGGATCAAGTATCCTCAAAGGATCGTGTATCCTTAAAGGATCTAGGATCCTAAAACTGGTAATATCTATCTGATCGCTTATCCCTTTCAGATTCTTATTGATTTAAGGATAATATATTTTTAATGTTTGTTTTTTCCAAGCTTCAAGTAATAATGTAGATTTCTATAAAGGGTTCAATGACTAACAGGTTAGCCACATCTTCCTCACACTTAAGGTACACTACTATTTCCTTTGGCTTAGCCCAGGATTAAGATGTGACCCCCGATGGTCATATCTAACTTTCTTATAAATTAGAGTTTCTACACTCTCGCCTGGAGCGCACGTTATCCAACATATAGTTCGGGCAGCGGGACTAGTACACTCTTAGTGGATGACAATTTCGTTGTCTTCGGCTATATGGAGGATCCTACGATTTATGGTAGACGTACCATACCATCGGTTTATAACATTTTCATGTTATCTCAAGACGAAGGTTTCTAGCATTTTCATGCTAGCTAATGTTATGGCATTTTCACATCACTTAAGTTTGGGTAATTGCCCAGTTGACATCCGAACTTTTGGGCCTGTCACCAGTTTGTTTGGGCTTGTCCCCAGTTTGTTGTGCTTTCCCCTAGTTTATTTAGGCTCGTCCCCAGTTTGTTGGGCTTGTCCCCAGTTAATTAAGGCTTGCCCCCAGTTTGATGGGTGTTAGTACACGGTTTTGCATCTCAAGTCTTTGTAATTATCGTTTTAATTTATCGTTTATTAATGTAAATGTTATTTTCATTAAGTTAAGTTAGTTCGTTAGAGGAACAGTCTAGTTCATTAAGGATGTTTAACGAACTAGACCTTAAGTTAAGTTTCCTCCTGATTCGTTAAGAATGTTTAAAGAATCAGGAGGCGGTTCGTTATTGTTTATTATTTAATGTAATGTAACGAAGCAGGAGTCTAGTTCGTTAAGGAATGTGTAACGAACTAGACCTGTCTTCTATATATAGTGGGTTCCTCCACTGTTTAATTTAAGTTTTGAGTTAACCTATTGAATTACTGGGCCAAGTTTACTCTCATTCAAAGCTTTATCTAATTAGTGATTCAATAACATATCTATACACCTACATACAACTAATACTAATATATATACATAAGATATAATCATTAAGAGTAACAATGAACTAGATCCGTTAATAGTTTATTAAGCTTTAGATCTGAGATCCTAGGCTTTCACAAGTGGTATCACAGCTTTTAGGGATTCGATTGCTCTTGATTTGTATCTTAATTCGTTATTTGAGGACTGATTAGTATAAGTTTAATATGATTTCATTTTCGGTTTGATTTTGATCAAATTCAGTGTGATTTTAATTGAATATGGATTGAATTTGGTTGAATTGTGGTTTGTTAAGGTATTGGGAAGGATTGGTGGGTTGAGATTGTGAATTGGACTGGATTTGTAGTGTTTTGGCTTGGATCTGAGTTTGGTCGAAACAGAGTGTTTGTTTTTGTTTAAATTGGTTACGAGTTAAGATGAATTGATTTACGGGATGACTTGATTTGGTTTCGCGTTAAGTTTCCGAGTAATTTAATAGGTTATTTGGGCGATTTGGTGAAAGATTGGACGAGTATTACAGATTTGGGATTTGGTTTTGTGTTCTTAGTTTTTCCATAAATCTGGAAAATGGTGATGAAGATTTGAAGATCTTCATCACACGTTGAAGACACTTCTTCGTTAACCTAATTCGTTATAGTATTTCGTTAATTTTAATCAATTCGTTACTAAGTTCGTTACTTAGTTTGTTGTCTTTCTGATTCGTGTTCTCCAATTCGTGAGGCGCGTGGTTGATTCGTTAACCTTGAATCTAACAAACTTTTACCACGTGTCAAAAGTTGTCAGAGTTTGTTATAACCATTTTAACAAACTGATTCATTATACTTTGAGTCAGAGATTCGTTATTTGATTCGTTAAGTAAACTTAGTGATTCACTACCTTGATTCGTTACTTTGAATTTGGTTTCGTGAACCTGATTTGTTAATCTAACTCGTCAAACTGATTCGTCAATTTGACCAGATTCGTTGACTCAGTTGGTGTGACACTGTTCCAGATTCGTTAACACTATTCCTAATTCGTTACTGTCAATTTGTTATCTTGATTCGTTCTAAATACTTTTCACAATTCGTTAAAGTTATTGTTCACAATTCGTTACTGTTAATTTGTTATCTTGATTAACACTTGAAGTTTGATTGTCTTGTTACTTATCAAGATGGCTGGTTTTTACGCGTTAGCTTCTTAAAACGTGCTAATGCAGTAAATGTTACAATTGGACATGAAGATTGGATCTCATTCGAAGTGTCCTCGATTGATGTAGTTTAGTGACTTTGCTAAATGGGAACCTCGTTTTCGTGCTCATTTGGGTTCTATTCACCCTGATTGTTCTTACTGTTTGGATGAAGTGTATACTGTTCCAATGATCGGAGATGAGACAATTGGATTCACACCTAAAGCTATCTCACAGTATTCTCAAGATGAAAAGAAAGCTTTGGAGATTGAAATGAAAGCATACTCAACGCTTACAATAGCATTACCTGAAAACATATTTCATCACCATGGTAGCATCAAAATTTGTGCTTCGTTGTTTCAACACATTCGTATGAGAAGTATGGGTAATACTGCAGAAAGTAAGAAAGTGATGTTAAAGTTTCAATTTAGAAATTTTAATTTACTTAAAGGTCAGCCTGTTGAAGAAATGACAACACGATTTAATCATCTGATAGCCGAAATGGACAAGATGAAGTTGGAAACTTCTGAAATTGATAAGATTGATACCATCAAGAGTGCTTTACCGAGTTCTTACTCAACATTCTTAATGGTATTGAAAGAAAATAATTATTTCAGTAATGAAGATTTACTGCGACTGAGTTTATGCAAAAGATCGAAGCTCATGAATATGATCTTAGGTGTCAAAAGTCTTCAAAAGAGAATCAAGATCCAGCTTTTTATGGTGGAAGTATGCCTTTGAGTTCAACAATTTCTCCAATCACCGCATTTCTGACACAAAATGCAAGTGACAATGCTACAACTATCTATAGTGATCCACGTGCTTGTTTCTACATTGCTGGAAGTTCTGGGTCACCTGGTGCTTCTGGTTCTTTTGGAGGGTCTGGAAATTCAACTCCTGCAAATCAATTCTCATCACAACCAAATGTGAACCTAAGGGAGGCTGAACAAAACTTTGCTTTCTTATCTGCCTTCATGACTTCTTATGAGAATTTGGTTAGTAGTAAAATTGCCACAAGTGATTTAACTGATGAAGATTATGACCAAATTGATCCTGATGATTTGGAACTCATGGACTTGAAATGGAATATGGCAATGATCGCCAGAAAGGTGAAAAAGTTCATGCAACGAACTGGCAAAGATCTTCCATCATTAAACAAGAAGTTGGTATTCGATAAACTGAAAGTTAAATGTTATAATTGCTAAGAGTTTGGACATTTTGCCAATGAATGTGATAAGCCAAAGAAGGAGTATACTGGTCCTAGAAAACAAGATCAAAGTTCATCTGAGAAAAATGGAAATGATGTTGGGAAGTCTTCTGGAACTAAATCATCTTCTTCTGGATCACAAGCTATGCTGTCCAACATGGATGGAACTGATTGGTCACAAAGATATCTATGCAATGATAATCAAGCTAATCTCGTTATGTTCGGGTTAAATGGAAATTTCCAACACGCAAGTGGGAGTGAGCTATCTTCTAATAATGATACTGAGTCTGATTCTGATGACTCGTGTGAACAGCTTCCAACAACTTTTGCTTGCATGGCCAAAATCATTGAGGTTAGTTCTGCTGTTTCTTGTATTGAATGTGAGAAAAACAAGCCTAAGTTAGAATCTTTGAAAAATCACAATGAATGTTTAGTGAAAGAAATTGCTTCACTTAAGGATACTTATCAACAATCTTTAGAATCTCAGATGAGATCTAGGGAGAAAATTGAAGCCTTGTCGATAAGTAATCAGGATCTCAAAGCTGAGTTATCTGTCAAAATGACAATTAACGATCAAAAGTTTCAAGAAATCTTGAAACATTGTTCTAAGATAACCGAGCTTGATAATGAGGTTCTTGAGTTTCAAAACAAGTTGGCAAGTTTAGAAATTCATCATATTTGCTAAATGAGATAATCGAAGTATCTAGTAAGCAAAAAGACTCTAGAAAAAGTATAGGTTTTGTTGAAATTCCACCACCGTTTTACAATGATTATACAGCAAATCCTTTTGCTACAAAAGAAGAAGATGTGATTGTGAAAGAATCTGTAATTTCAGAAAAACCAAAACCATTATAATCTGAAAATGTTAAAGTCCAAACTTCAACTCAAAAACCTCATGTTGAAAGCAACAAAGTTTTTGTTGAAATTGTTGATAAAGTCATCATTGAGGATGTGTTTTAACCCGAAGTGATACATAATAACCAGAACATTCCAAGTTTTAATCACATTCTTTGTGAACCTCATGAATTCGAGGAGGCCGTGTATGGTTCACACACAACTCAGTTGAGAAAAGAAGATCAAGTTAAAGTTAAACCGGTGAAGGCTAAGAAATCGGAAAAACCTAAAATTTCTGATGAGGATTTGATGCGTTTTATCAATCCTACTGTTTCCAAGCCATCAACTGGTCGTGTGTTCAAATTAAAAGGAATAGACACGATGTTCACTGAGAAAGACATTCCGATTAGCATTGTCAAACCGGAGCTGATTGAAAGTGTCTTTCACAATGAAACCTCTAAAATACAAAATCTTGAACATCAGTATGCTTCTGCCAAAACATCAAACACATCAGACCCATTGATTAAAGCTAAACAAGTATTAATGAATACTAAGAAAGTTTAGTTTGTGAAATCTACTAGAACTGACACTTTGCAAAGTTTTTCAAACTGCTCTAATCTTGATTTCTATTTGAAAAAGAAATCAGTGTCGTCTGATGATTTGGTCAAGAGTTTTACTACGAACGTGAGTCATCAACCTTCTGTGGCATCTGTTTTTGCTTAATCTCAAAATGATCGTGTGGACATGCGAAGTTGTTTTCTTTGTGGTCAACAAGGTTATGTTGTGAGAAACTGTGGTCAGAAAAAGACTCAGAATATCCATACATTTGTCAAGGACCAATCGAAACTGGTTCTTGTGATAAAGGAGATTTTGAACCGACCTTTGTCGTGTGATGATGATACTGACATCGTGTTTACATATGTGAATCGACGTAAGGTAATTCATGTGAATGAAACTTATGGTCATGTTAAACCGACGTTTGTTCCAACTGAGCCACTATGCTAGAACGTGAACTCAAATGTCGTTCAAGCAGCCTAATTGAGACGAAAATCTAATAGGCCTGTAAGTTATTGTCAAGTTGCTGAACAACAATTGAATTCGGCTAAATTTGTTTCTTCTCATGAAACTCAAAAGGTGCCCAAGACTGAGGCCTGGGTGGCCTTTTTGACCTAATAACTTTTACTTTGTGTGTAGGGTACATCCAAGACCGTGTCTGGTGAAAACTGGATAATGGATGGTGGATGTTCTCGTCATATTACTGGAAATCTCTACCTCCTAACAAATGTGAGAAATATTCAAGGGGGTTATGTGGCTTTTACTGGGAATTCTAGGGGTATGATTACACAAGAAGGTGAAGTTTCAAATGGTCACATTACATTTAGAAGGCCAATTACTGTGACAAGGTATACCATAACTTATTAAGTGTGTCGCAAATATGTGACAAGAAGTACACTACAATATTTACCGATAAAGAATGTCTGATTCTGAAACCAGGATACGTAATTCCCGAGGACATGGTTGTCATGCGATCACCTCGATCGAATGATATTTATGTCTTAATTATGAGTTCTAAAGTATCAACATCTATCGAAACATGTTTTGTCTCAAAAGCAACTGAGAAGGACTCTATTCTATGGCATCGTAGAATGGGTCACATTCATGTTCGGAATATTAATTATTTAATGGCGAATGACTTGGTCGAAGGTGTTTCTTTGAAGAACTTTAAATGACCACTGTGTTGCATGCAAGAAAGGCAAACAGAAGAAAAAGTCACATCCGTCTAAGTTATTTAATTCCATTGATACACCTTTAGAACGACTTCATATGGATCTTTTCAGTCTAGTGAATCGTGCTAGTATCTCTGAAGATTGTTATTGTCTTGTAGTTACCGATGATTATTCAAAATACTCATGGGTCTTATTTATGAGCTCGAAAGATCAAACACCTATTCTTTTTCAAAATTTAATCACTAAGATCGAATCACTATACAAGCAAAAAGTGAGAAGAATTCGAAGTGACAATGGTACTGAATTTAAAAATATTGTATTGGATTTCTTGTTGTGTTCAAAAGGGAATTCATCGAGAATACAGTGCCCCATATGTACCACAACAAAACGGTGTTGCTGAAAGGAAGAATAAAACTTTGACTAAAGAAACTAGAACTATGCTCGCAGATTCTAAACCACTTGTCCAATTCTGGAATGAGGCTGTGAATACTGCTTGTTATACGCTTAATCGGGTTCTAACTGTTAAGAGACTCAAGAAGACGAGTTATGAGCTTTTGAACAATTGGAAGCCTAACTTAAAGTATTTGGAACCATTCGGGTGTCCTTGTACGATGTTGGAAAAGGATGTGGGTAAGTTTGAAGAAAAAGCCATCGACGGGTATTTCTTGGGTTATGCTTCTCCAAAGAAAAGGGTACTTAATTTCACTTCCAGTTGTGTTGAGGAGTGGTACCATGTGGACTGTCAAAAGTACACCACACCTCCTCAAGGGAAAGGTCCCGACTGGATGTTTAATTATAATGGCTTATTTAATTCACTTACTCAAACAACTGAGCAACCAGATAAAGATCTGGTTCATGCATACTTTGAAGATCAATTGGGAATTCCAAGGTTTTCAAGTTCTAATGATATTGAAGCTCCAACTGTAGCTTCAACTGAAGATCCTAGTGATGATCCTCTAGCTTCTTTTGATAATGCTTCTACTTCTTCTGATGATAATCAAGTAGTTGATCAAGTTATTGAACTTGATAGTGATGATTCATATCATGAGCTTGGAGAACATTACACTAACTTATTCGAAAATGTTATTGTTCATGAGAATCCCACTCTTAGGATTCATAATCATCATCCAAAGGAAAACATCATTCGGGAACTTGATGTGGGCGTTCATACACGTCATCAAGTTTCCTCTTCGAGTGAGAATAATGTATTGTGTGCTTATGCAGATTTACATTCTTCTGGAATTGTAAACGTTGCCAAATTCACTTGCTTTCTATCCCAAGTTGATCCAACAACGACTCGTATGGCACTTCAAGATCCTTCTTGGGTAGAAGCTATGCAAGAGGAATTGCAATAATTTGCACATTTGGGTGTTTGGGATCTTATCGACTAGCCCGCTAGAGTTAAGAAGCCTATTGCAACTAAGTGAGTATTTAAATGCAAAAAAGGACGATGTGGGGTGATCGTGAAAACAAGGCACGACTAGTGGTGCAAGGTTTCCATCAGCAAGAGGGTATGGACTACACTAAGGTATACGCTCCGGTTGCAAGATTGGAAGCTTTACGTATTTTCTAGCTTATGCGGCTTATAAGAATATTAAAGTCTATCAAATGGATGTTAAAAGTGCTTTTCTCAATGGTGAACTACATGAGGAAATTTTTGTGTTACAGCCTCCTAGCTTTGAAGACCCTGACAATCCAGACCGAGTTTATCGCCTAAACAAGTTCCTGTATGGTCTACATCAAGCCCCTAAAGCTTGGTATGGCACGCTTGCCGACCATCTGACTGATAACGGCTTCAAGCGAGGGACGGTTGACTGCACTTTATTTTATAAAAACATTGGTGATGATCTTCTCCTCGTTCAGATTTATGTCGACGACATTATCTTTGGGTCAACAAATGACGCGTTATGTAAGAATGGGAGAAATGAACTTATTTTTAAGGTTGCAGGTTCACCAGTCTACGAAAGGAATCTTCATTCACTAGACTAAGTACGTGAACGATTTCTTGAGCCGATTCAAGATTACTGCCGGAAAAATCCATTCAACTCCTGTCCCCGTGGGTCACAATTTATCACCGGATGAATTGGAGTATACAAAAAAATTTTTGCATACATTCGCTAAAAATTATGTCAATTACCTACATTTGAAGGACATATACTTGTATATGTTTGGTCCTGATTATTTCTTGTAAATGTTCGGGATAGCCATTTACCTGATAATGGAAAGTTTTTGGGGCGTTTGTTATGCGTTTTTACTTTATTCTTTCGCTGAAAACTATGTCGGTTATTTAATTTTGTGAAACATGCTTGCATGTATTGTCCTGTTATCTACTTGTAGATTGATAGGATAACCATTAATCGATAGACTGAAAGTGACTGGGGCGATTGAATTTATTTTATATGCTCCTCAAAAGTTTGAGTTTTTGAAGCAAAAAACAACGAGGGAGAGAGAGAGAGAGAGAGAAAATGATAGTACATTGATTGTTTGACCCCAAATCCAACAAGAAATAAGCTTAAAAGACTGAGAGCTTAATTGCATTGGTGCATTGGTAGGTCTTAAACAAGCCATTAGAGTAAAGTATATGATATAAACATAAAGAAATGCCAAATTGAAAGAGGTATTAGTCTCTAGCAAAATTCTCGGTGAGGATGGCAGAAATGTAATAACCTGTCATACTCAAGCCTTATAGTTGTTTGATCACCCAAAAATAAAATAAAGTAAATAACAAGAGTTAGGCTTCTGGACACTGTGAGTCTTTATGTGGCTTAATCATCCAAGTATTCATATGCATGAATATTTCACTCGCTTTTAGAGCAAACCCAAGGTCATTAAACTTGGTCACTACTGTACTTCGTATAATTTAAACTACTGACTTGATCAAAATTCGCTATTAGTCATACAATTGTTCCTCCCTTACGTGCGTCTGAATACCAATAAGAAACGGACCCTAGGGGATACAATGTATGTAAGCCGACAGATGGACTCGTGCATACTCACTCACAGTAAAGGAAACTTGATGCATTGCTCAATGGTTCTAAAAACTTCAAAAATTTTGATCGACACTATAATGGTTTAAGTCAAGTTGTGGTGATATGGAAAAAAAATCAAAATAAGCTTGAACCGAGATTAGAGGTTGATAGTTTATGATATTTTATGCGCTAATTGAACCATTAAACATATCACAAAAACACTTGAAGGTTTGTTATAAGATTTAAGTGGACAACAATATCAATGACCGACTTAACACCAGCCACAATACCGCTAAATATAAAACTGTGATGGAATGACAATCTAGTCAATATGATTCTCTGCTCAAACTCAACAAAAATCCAAAAATATGTACTGCTTTTGAAAAATTATGCAAAAACACAAAATCATTTTCTGTTGTATGTTTTTATTTTCGGATATTTTTCTTGTAAATATTTTAAAAGTTCAAAATACCAAAAAGATTTTCCTTTTTCGTTTTACATATTATTTAATTATTTTTTAAGTTAAGTGTTTCAAAGAGTAAAACACGTTAAGGTATTTGATCATCGAGATATGGGTTCTCATTGATTTATTTAAGTTAATAATTGGTATTACTATTTAATTGTTCTTTTATTTAATTATTTAATTAATTTATTTAATTATTTAAGTTAAAATTACATATGTGTAAATCGTTTGGTACTTTTAACGAATCGAAGTCATTTATAACGAATTAGATTCTAATTCGTTAACTTAATTCGCTTCCGCAACTCTGTAACGAATGACTTCTAATTCGTTAAATATAACTTAACGAATCAAACACGAATTACCGCTAATTCGTTATTGTTTTGTCTTAAACTTTCACGATATGACTCAAATTCGTTATACCACGTGTGCATAAATGATAACGAATCACCCGATAATTTATTTCAAAATTCAAATGAATCAAATTATTCGTTACATTGAAAACCGTGTCGTGTCAGACTATATAGGGATTCGTGAAGGCGATTCGTTTACACTATTCATCTTCTTCATCTCATTTCTACTGTTACTCTGGCCAATTTTTCCAAAAACTATGATCATCGTTATGTCGTGTTTTGATTATATATTCTTATTCACAAGGTAACTACGATCATAACGTGATGATTTACGTCAACTATGATGACGAATGGGTTAATTGTTGGATTTTGTTATCGGGTTTTATGCTTTTTATAAACCCTTAATTTAACCAGGTTGTACCACGATTTGGTACATAAGGTCAATATACACACATTCGCGATGTGTTTTCGAGATCCTTGTGATCTTTTGTTCGGTTATACATCGATGAATTTGGTGGAATTTATTTCTGAATTGCATTGTTGACTTATGTTGTTCTTGGTGATTTTGACCTTGACCAGATTAGTCATAGATTAATCTTAAAGGGCCATTCGTTAGTGTGTAACGAATTCGAACTAATTCGTGTCCAATTCGTTATACACATTAAACGAATCAGGATAACGAATCATAATTTATAACGAATCATATTTTCATTCGTTATTTATAATGAATTAGACTATAATTCGTTAACCTTTATTCTTGATTCCGTACGACAAAAAGCATAACATTTGTGCTTCCGTACGACAAAAAAGCATAACATTTGTGCTTTTGTCTGTACGAATTTTGCAAATGAAGACGTCTTTGGAGATTTATTGAAGTTCATTAGACGCTCGGCTATTCACTATGATGTGACTGCACGACCGAAAGTCTACTTCAGCATTATACGTTAGTTTTGGAATACAGCTAGGTATGTTGAAGCTGGCAACCACATTGAGGCTACGATCAACCGAAAGCCTATTATTATTGACACTGATGTTATTCGATGGGTGCTTCGATTTGGAGACACTAATGATAATCCTTGTGAGTCTCACAAAGGATTGATCAAGGGTCTATTTCGTCGAGTATTATATGGTGGTGACCTTGAAGCTTCTATGTATAATAAGAATGGACTATGTCCCACTTACAAGTATTTATTGCACGTATTAATCCATTGCCTAGGAGGACGTAAAGGTGGCTTCGATGAATGTTGGATTATGTTACAATCGGCATTTGTTGCTTTGATTTTGAACAAGCCATTCAAATTCTCTGAGCTGATTTTCTATCACCTTAAAGAACAATGCCTTACGGTGATTCAACGTAAGAAGTGCCTGATGTATCCTCGATTCCTTCAAATGATCATTCAAGATTTGATTCCAAATTTGGTTATTGATCAAGCTTTAGTATATGATGTGTTACTGCTTGAGCATATATCTGCTGACACTGTACGAAGGATGAAGATTTATAGGAAAGATCCTCCACGGACCAAACGTTTGATTGGTCATTTGGTAAATCTAAATTATGTATGTCCTGACAATGATCGCTGGATCCACGATGACTCGGATTCTGAGCGTGAGGAAGGAGCAGGTGGGAACGAGTGTGATGATAATGATGATGATGGTGGTAATGGTAGTAATGGTGGTGATGGTGATGCTCCAGCTCAACAACAAGCTGCGGTTCAGGCTGCTTTACCTGCTGCTATAGCTGCTCAACGTAAAAGGAAAGGGAAAGAGTTGGTTGGTGAAGGGTCTTCTAAGCGACGTGTGTCGGCTGGTGTTGTCACTCATTTGGAGTTCAACCTCCAAGGTCGTCCATTCCTCAAAGACAGGCGGTGCCGCTTACTACTAGCACCCTGGAATTAACTTTGACGACCACGCTTACGTCGGATCCTAGGCTTGGCATGATTCCTTTGTCAAGACCCTCTGTGGCAACATCGGCGGTTTCTCCAAAACCGATGATGATGCCTCCACCACCAATGGATATTTCATTTATGGGGCTAAGTCGTCCTCAAGATCCAGTTCAGCCTATCCCTCCCTCGTTTAATGCTATGATTCAGGATCAGCAGACGAAAATGCTTTTGACTTTACTTCATCTTTATGAAAATCAAATGTCTGCTGATCGTCTGAATCAAAAGGGCTTAATGGAGAATCAGAAGAAGCTGCTAAGTTATGTTTCCTTCTGCCACAAAGGCCCTTCGTGAGATTGTTACGTCTCAGGGGGTGAAGATAAAAGAGCAAGAGGATCTTATCTTGCAGCTGACATGAAAGGATGACGCACTGAAAAAGATTAAAAACGATGATGAAGATCCAGATGCGTCTGGTACTGGAGGAAGTGAGCCGAAACAAACTCACGTCTCGTCCTCTGGTGCTGGTACCAGTGCTGTCGGTGATTCGGGAAAGCATATAATTGTTTATCGTGATTATACGACTGCTAAACCCATTGAGATGATCAAGGCTGATACTGCCATCTTTGTTGATGGTACGGGGGTGGTTAGAAGCATTGTTAATGCTGATGAGATTGAAGCGGGACAGTTTGTTGAAAGGTCCCTAACACGAGATCAGATTTCCACACTGCTTGGTCTAAACGATGATGAGTTAACCGTGTTAGAGGCTGAGGACGATATGGAGGTTGAGAACGATCAAGAGATCTTAAATAATCCTACTATTTAGATGAACACGTCCTTTATTTATGAGGATGAGGAGGTGGAGATTAAGAACATGACTACTGAGGAATACCCTAATTTATTTCAACACACTAATGTTGATCACTGATCAGGGTGTTCCTATATTTACTGACGAAACCGTCAAAGCAGCAGAAGATCATCTAGAGAAGGTTTCAAAGGGCAAAAGCGTAGTTGATACAAGATTTGATTCGATACGAGATCCGACTGTTACTGATATTCAGAGATGGTTTGGTTATCGGGACAAGAAATCTCATAAGATTATTGAGGCATACCGGTATGTGGATAAAGAGAAGAAAGTTGAAGCTGTCGCTCGTGCTCAAGCAAATCATATGACATCCTTCAAAGCTGTATCTAAAGTTCAAGGTGATATTATTTCGTGGCTCTTTGATTATGATTTGAATGTTTGTATTATCAAATGGAGAATGTTGTTAAGTATTATGAGAAGATTACTGACGCTCTTTCGTTACCAAGATGGGACGTACGGACTCTAGCGTACCGTCCTTTTATAAAACATGGGAGAAATCAACATGCAGAATGGTTTCATCAGCATCTGCTTTTCGAGGTCAATCATGGGTTTAAGTTCTTTAAACCTCATATTCCAACCCGTAAGCGTATCGATGAGATTGATCCAAGGACAGGTTGGAGGAAGTTGGTACTTAAGGTAAAGCCACCAAAAACAATGAAGCGTGTACCGGTGAAGACGCTGAACCAACACATGTATTTATTGTTCAACCGCTGTTACTATGACAACCGAACTGGCGAGCTTATTGTGTTGGGTAAAGGATTAAAGACCGAGCTGATAAAGATCATTGATCCGATGTGGCTCGTGAACTTGACAGATACCGACAATGACGTGCTATTCAAGAATAAGATATTAACTGAGCGTCGTGAAGACTATGACCGAGCAATGAAATTTCAACGCGTTGTTCGTGTGTGTCATGAACATGGTATTCACAGCTGCAGAGATTGGCAGACTAAGCGCTTCAAGTAATTTAAAGACAAAGAGCTCAAGACGAGGGGGTGTTTGTTAGTACACGATTTTGCGTCTCGAGTCTTTGTAATTATCGTTTTGTATTTATCGTTTATTAATGTAAATATTATTTATATTAAGTTAAGTTAGTTCGTTAGAGGAACCGTCTAGTTCGTTAAGGATCTTTAACGAACTAGACCTTAAGTTAACTTTCCTCCTGATTCGTTAAGGATGTTTAACGAATCAGGAGGCGGTTCGTTATTGTTTATTATTTAATGTAATGTAACGAAGCAAGAGTCTAGTTCATTACGGAATGTGTAACGAACTAGACCTGTCTTCTATATATAGTGGGTTCCTCCACCGTTTAATTTAAGTTTTGAGTTAACCTATTGAATTACTGTCCAAGTTTCCTCTCATTCAAAGCTTCATCTAATTATCCGATTCCATAATATATCTATACACCTATATACAACTAATACTAATATATATACATAAGATATAATCATTAAGAGTAACAATGAACTAGATCCGTTAATAGTTTATTAAGCTTTAGGTCTGAGATCCTAGGCTTTCACAATGGGTTTAATCTCGATTAATATCATAAGTTGTTTGCATCAGGTATCATAAGTTCAAATTTCTAGAATCACAGAAGGATCAATACTTATGGATTCGGGATCCTTAACTCATTTGTTGTAGAAGAATCAACACGTATGGTAACCTAGGTCCACTTAGATCTTATGGTATGACTTCTACTTATTGATTTCCATTGACTTAATTTAAATCTTCATAAGTTCTTTTTATGAAAGGATCCAAGATCCTTAATCTGTTTTTACAAGGATATTCTATCCTAAAGCTTCTTACTCAAGAATATTCCTCAAAACTTTCAACAAGACTAAAGCTATATCAAACTTACTATCAAAATAACGAATAACGAGCAAATAGTCAAAAGATTTAAGTTATTATTAATCATAAGTCACCTATACTTACCCAAAATCCTTAACCCGGATTTCACTATACGAAAGATGAACCATCCACCCGGGTTAAGCAGGTGTTACTAACTATTTATAGAGTGCACGAAAATAAAAACAGGGGAATCAAAGGCTTCATACCCACAAACAGAGGATCCATCCACCTTTGTTATTATCCTAAGGATCAGGGATCCTTCATCCTAGTTACTATTATCCATTACAAACCATTATCCAATATCCATAGAAACATCATCAAAAAAAAAAAGGGGGCTCGGGCCTTGTCTTTAATATCTTTCATCGCCCGCCTAAGTAGCTTCTTCACTATCTGCTACCCCCTTCCCTTCATCATTCTCAACTGCATCCTTCGCTCCTTTTGTCCCAGCCTTGTTTCCATCAGCCATCGTTGTATCCTCTTCACCATCAAGCTCCACCAAAGTCTGCTTCCACTTTTCCACATTCCAAGCCGATCTGTCGAAAGAAGGATCAGTAGCTTCAGCAACCATCTTAATTCTGGCCTACAACACCGATCTTGCAGCCCACATCTTCGTCACCTCAGTGGCTTGCTTCACCTCCTCTTGGTGTTGAGCTTCTATGGTGGATAGTAGATCCTCCAAGCACACTTGTCCTTGATGAGCTGGGCTATAGCCTTATCCTTCGCCACTACTTCACTCCTTATTCCAGTAAGGTTGTCACTCATCTGGCTCACGATCTTATCATAATGATCTTCGGAAGCATTCACAGCCTGTACCAAATAATTGTGCAAAAGTTGGAAGAATACTTGATTGTCAAAGTTAGGGATACCAAGATAAAATATACTTACATCAATGATCATGTCAAAATGAGTCTCATGCTCTAAAGATCTTTTCCTCTTGGAAGCTACCGATTTGGCCCTGGTGGTTGCATTTCTTGGCTCTGAAGTGGTAGCTGCCTTTAAAGCTTCTTTCTTGACGTTTGAGGGGTGATCAGACTATCAATTTCCTCCAGGGAAAACTTGCTGACGGATTGGTGAGATTTCCGAGCACCTATAGAGAACAAGAAACAGATAAGAATTCTATTCTATCTATTATACAAATACAAAACTTACTTGACATGTTGCTGTTGGAATCCGAGGAGATTTCACAAAAAGCCTCAAAAAATTTGGCCTGGAAGGTTCGGACTTCGGAATCCAGGGCAAGAAACCTTTTTGCTTTATCTTTTGTTCCAGGTAAATTCGCCAAAGAAGCAAAGTTGTCCACTGCAAAGAAGGATAAACAAAAATAAATAAAAATAGTTAAAGGAAGGATCAGTTATCCTAAACTGTTTCTCTTTCAAGGATCTAGAATCCTACCCTTTTTAACCCACTTTAAAGGTAAATAGACCCCACCAAGGATGGAGTTTTGCTTAACAAAGATGAACTTATTCCTCCAAAGAGAACCATTCTGGGTTACTTTAGAAATTGGAATGGGTTGCCTAGGTTTGGACTTCAAGATGAATCAGTTTGAGCCATGGGTGATTAAACTGTAAAGGCATGACAACTCCGGAACACTAAACTCGATGCTTTCCTCCTCTATCAATCTCTCAACGGTACGTAAAGCCCTCCAAATCATCAGCGTGGCTTGGATATAAGACATCCCGGTGGTCTCGAAGAAACTTTCGGTAAAAGAGGGAAATGGATATGTATAGCCAATTAGGAAAGGACAAGCACGGAAGCTTATCCAAGTCTTTGAATAGGTGTCGCACCGAATCAAGGAATCGAACGGCCGGAAAACGGTTTCCGGCAGGAACAGTGGACGGAGTTCATCGAGTTCAGGATCGGTAAACTTGCAGATCTCCATGGATGGGTTGGTTATAAGGTTTTGTGATTGCATCTCCGATAACTCAGGCTGGTCAGAATGATCGGAATGTTCAGAGTGGTCGGAAGGAAAAGAAGAGGCGGTAGACATTTTTTCAGAATATTAGATAAAGAAAAGAAAAAGAAAGAAGAAGGATACCTGAACGGTCTGCCAAGATGTGTGGTAATAAAAGGATTGAAGAGATCACATATATAGGCGGCCAGAAGTGATAATAGGGTTAACAATAATAATGATATATGACAACCGTTTAATCGTTCTATCTTTTGCAGGGATTCAAAAATCAAAATGATAGTTGTATTGCATAAACACCCGCCATTTTGGGGCAATTGTTAGGGCATGGAATTTATGCTGAGGATCCTCTATCCTTGAGTAACTTATTGATCAATTATCCTTGTGATATGTTCCAGGCTGTGAAAGATCAAGGATCGTCGGTATTATCTGTTTACTAATGATTGTGTTTGAGTGGTGTTGTGTTTGATAGGTACAACGGCTCTATGACTAAGTGCACCTTATAATTCGATACTGAAGACTCCTAGCACGTGGTCAAAGGAAGTTGAAGGGGTTAGTGGAAAAGTGGCGGACTTGTAGGAATAGTTGTTAGTTGTTACTTTTATTTATATAAAGATTATGATCAACTAGGTCTTCACTTGTTATCTCACGTTCATAGACATCACTGAGAATTCTCTCTAAACAGTACACATACACTTAGCTTTATTGTAATCGTTGATCATAATCTCCACCATTTGTAACCCGATTTTTACATTAATAAAGTGGTGATAGACGATTTTCCATCACCCGGGGTTTTTGTGCCGATGATCCGAACAAGATCAAGGGCTTTTCCTCGTAACAATTCCTTGTGTTCGCATTTGCAACTGATTTATTATCGTTCATATCAAATTAGCACTAATCCTCACCAAACGAATTTGGTTATATTATCCTTAGTAGATTTTTGACCAAAACATCGGTGATGTGTTGTGAGCATCCACTATCCATAATTCATTTGTCGCTTGAAATAGTCTTGGATGTACTCTACACAACAACGTAAAATTAGTTTTCTTTTTTTTTTTAAAAAAAAAAAAAAAGGCAACCCAGGCCTCTGTCTTGGGCTCCTCTTTTCTTTCCTTTTCATGAGCGATAATCATAGGTTTCATTTGTGATTGATGACTTCAATATAAGTCAAAGGTTTCTTTGACTTTCTTCAAAGCTATGCATCCTTAATCACGTTTGAATCCCTGTTATTACTAATTGGTTTTAACAGGGCCAAACGATTTGCTTTTCACATTAGACTCTTTTACATTAACATAAACAATATTTCTTGGATTAACATCATGAAACATAATGTGAGTGTCATCAAGCTTGACTTGTGGTGGTTGTCTCTTCAAAATCTACTTAACCACTGGAACTTGTTCCTTGGCTAAGGGTTCTCAGTCGTTTCAATCCCAAATACACATTTTCATACAGCGTGACCACGTTCACCACATAAGAAACACGTTCTCATATCCCCAAAAGTGTGTGGTGTTTCAACAATATCATGTGAATCCTCGAGTTGAAAAGATGCAACCTTTACATTAAATTACCCATTTGATTAGCACGTTTGTTTTTGTAAAACTCTATCTTAGAACAATTAGAAAAACTCTAAAGTGTATCTGATACAGTTGAACTTACAAATGTTCCATTTCAAATCCATTAACTCAAGATCATCTGAATCGATCTGGTTATAACCTTTATCAGTCAGTTCACTTGTAGCAATCTTGCTTCCCACCAGTTGTTCATAAGATGTCATAAATGCACTCATGAAGGCAAATTTTGTTCAGCCTCTTTCATGTTTACTTGTGGTGGTTGTGAAATCTGAGAGCTTTTCCCCAGCATATGAAATACCATAACCAGATGCCATAAAGCATACATTACGAATATATTCACCTTGTGGAATCTCTTGAATATTTTATAAATAAAAAGCAGTGATTGGAACATACCCGCTACACAAAGAAAGTGATCCACCATATAAGGTAGGGTCTTGATTGTCCTTTGAGGAATTTTGGCACTTCAAGTCATATTCCCTTTCTTCAATCTTTTGAACAAATTCCATGGCAGTAGGGTTATCATTTTTTAAGAAGCCATTCTTTTTAAGTACCAGCAGAAAGGTAGAATATGACAGCGGTAAATCATTTTTCACAATGTCAATTTGATCACATTGACTTGGTTCCATCTTTAAATTGTCATTTCAACGGTTAAATGAAAAAAACTTGTTAGCATTTCTTCAACAGTTTCCTCTTTCAATAGGCTAAGTTTCTGATTGGAAACTTAAGCATGACTTTCTTGTTTTCCTAAGTAATTCCCATACTCCTCATCCTCAGACGATGTGTAAATACGTTATTCGACGTTATATGAGCCAAGATCTAGTCGCTAACACGATATATCAATAAGATACATGATATAATACTTTAAATGAATACTTTATTGATATGTTAAGGATGAATACGTTATGGAGAGAATCTGCATGGTAACGACATGAATACATTAAGCCCGAATATCTTTATTACTGTGAATAGGAACTGCCTATTTATAACGAATGGGGTGCAATCCCTTTAACGAATGAGCTTTCATTCGCTAAAACCCTTAGCGAATGTGCTCCTAACTTAACGAATAGGCTAGTTAGTCTAATGAATGGACCCCATGTGCTATACAATCCCTAGAGAATGGGCCATATTACATTATAACCTATTGACTAAACTACCCTTAACTTATTCGTTCAGCTGTGGACAACAAATGACTTCATCGTCTATGTATAGTCCGTAATATATTGTTAATGTAAGCAGTTATTATTATTATTGTAAACACCTCGTTATGCTGCCAAAATTCTCTCTCACACACTAGCCTAATTGTATTCAAGTATACCTAATCATCTAATCATATCAAGTGACTAGATCTTGATCGTAATAGTATAATCAGTAATCATAATCATACGAATATGGTTTCTCAAGTGGTATCAGAGCCACTATATGATTATTGATTAGGTGTTGTTTAACATCAACTGAATCAGTAATTAAGTGTTAACTGTATTGATTTTCATTCCAAAGTTGTACGGAACATTTTTCATTTAATTACTCACTGATTAGTTGATAAATGATATCAAAATGAATCTCGGACTCTTCGTAATCGATTCTTGAGGGTGTACGAGTTTAATTGTATTAAGTGTTGTTCAATTCAACTGAATTGAGATTTTGTGTTTTTGGCGGGAACAGAGTTATCGGACTGGTTTTTGGTGAGATTGCTTGTGTTTGGATTGATAGTCAATGTATGGAATGGATTGTTGAGGTACAGAATGTTTAGATGAGTATTTTGAGTATTTGTTTATGGTATTTGGAGGTGTAATACAAGTTTGATGTGGTCTTGATTGATATTTGAATCAGGAATTTACATGAAGATTTGAATATACGTTTGTATAAGATGAATGCACATCCGTTACTTATAACTCTCCATTCGTATAAATAGTGATAACCGTTTTTGCCACGTTTCATTCTGTTATAACAACTTATTCATCAACAAAGCCACATTCGTCAACAGTTAAATCATATTCCTGATCATACTTCATTTGTGAGATCATTCGTTAAAGTACCATTCGTTTAAACAGTACTCACACATTCCCCATCATTCATGTATCCATTCGTTACTAAAACACAAGCCCATTCGTTACCAAAATCATATTCTCATTTGTTAAAGTATTTCCCACATTCGTATACCAAAACTTCCAACCTTTGACTTATTTCGTTTCATTCACTGTTGGTATGTTTGGACCATAAATTGCTTCTTCAAACTCAGGCGGTTCAAAATGTATGATTAAAATGAGGAATGTTCTTTTATTTTTATGTACCACATCAGGTTCAAACACATCTTCAATTACAACACCATCAACAGTTTCAAAAACACCCTATCATCGTTTCAACAATCATGGGAGGATCAACAGTCAATGGACTATCACTTTCAACTTTCTCATGTTCTCCCGTGAATGGATTGTTTGTATATTCATTTTAAAATGGTGGAGGAACTTCAACAAAACATAAACCAATTTTAGTTGCCTTTTATTTCCCACTCACTTCAATTATCTCATTTAACAAAAACGATTAATTTCTAAATATCTCTAGTTCTTTGAATATGAGGTTCAAGAGTTGACTTTTTAAGAACTGGATTTTCCTGCTTAACTCGCTTAGATTCCTCCTTTTTTAATATGTTTTTCAACTCGAGAACCTCATTTTCAAGTTCAGTGATCTTAGTTCTAGATTTCAAAATCTCCTAAAACTGTCGATCAATAATAACTAACTGAACTAAAATTTCAGCTTTGAGATCATAATTACTATTAGACAAAGCCTCAATTTTTTACTTTATATTTTTGTTCAAGATATCTTGCTTGTCTATATTTATCACGAACCGTAGCTAAATCTTTCACCAGTTTCTCATTATAATGACGAATAGATTCATGTTAGACTTGCTTTCATCACATTGAGAGCATTATGAAATTACAGTTTCACTCACCAATTCTGGTATTACTTTAACAGATTCAACTGACATAGGAATAGAAGAGTTAGAATTAACCTCTTCAATTTTGGCCATGCAAAAAAAATATTCTTGTGGCTCCTAGCTTGAAACATTTAAATTAGACTCAGTTTATGATTCATCACTCTCGTCGGTCAATCCTTCACCTCTAGCATCCTAAAATTGCTCAACCGTCTCAAACATAGCCATATTTGCTTGATTACCATTATCTGTGTTACCTAACAATCTTTGAGGCCAATCAATGTCATCATCTGCAATCAAGGCTTGTGAACCTCCATTTTTAACTGATTCGCCCCAGCTGACTTTTCTTTTAACTCAAAATTATAGTTCTTGCTTGAACTTCTTTCTTGAGTTTGGGATCCTGAATATTCCTTCTTTGGTTTGTCACATTCCTTTTCAAAGTGACCAAGCTTTTGATAGTTGTAGCATCTAACCTTTAACTTATCAAATCAAACCCTCTTGTTAAGTGTTGGCAAGTCCTTTCCAGTTCTCTACATAAAGTTTTTCACCTGAGTAAGAAGATTATTATTGATGTGGATGTTGTACGCAACGTGCTACAGTTTCCTGATACTGTAGACGACCGTTGTGAATTTGATAAGAAGATTATCAAAGGATTTTTTGGACGTTTGAAGTACAAGGGTGATCTCGAGAAGTCGTAGTACAACAAAGCTAATTCATGCGACCATTATAAGTACCTACTCCACGTACTTATACATTGTCTCAACGGGCGAAAAGGAGGTTTCGACCAGATCCTGATTATGCTACAATCTGCATTTGTAACCTTAGTACTGAACAAGTCGTTTAACTTCTCTGAGCTTGTATTTTATCATCTCAAGGAGAACTGCACCACTCATCATAGGAAGAATAAGCTCCTCATGTACCCGAGGTTCTTGCAACTGATTATTGACCACTTGGAGCAGAACTTGGTGAGAGATCCGGAGTTGATGGAAGATATCATGGTGTTAGAACACATGAGTGAAGAAACGATGAGGTGTTTGAGAACTTATAATGGTCAAACTTTGTAGAACATGCCTAAGTTTAAAATATTGATAGGTCTCATTGCTCGACCAGATTTTGTATGTCCAACTGGTGATCGTTGGATCCACAATAATTCTGATTCTGAACGTGAAGGTGAAGAAGGAGGGAACGATGGTGGTGATAGTGGAGATGGTGGAATTGGTGGTGATGTTGCAGCTTGTGAAGCTTCCTAGCGTAAACGTAATGGCAAGGCAAAAGTTTCTTATAGGTCTGCTAAACGTTGAACCCGTAGAGGTTTAGGTATGGAGATTGGTTATTTCATACCAAGATCGACTGTTAATGTATCTACACAACAAATGTAGGTGGTTACTACTCCTCCTAGTACCCCGGTGGTTACATTATCAACGACAGTCTCATCAGATCCGAGGTTTGCATCGATTACTCAAGTCGTATTATCTTAAATGATGACTCCTCAACAAGCTACTGCAACTACAAGTCCTACACCGAGACTTCTGCAACCATTGGATTACTCATTTATGTTATTTAATCGTCCAACAGGTCTGATGCAGCTAGCTCCTCCGTCCTTTCACAACATGCCAATTCAACGACAAATGTTCCAGTTGTTGAATTTGGTACATTAATAGGAGAACCAGATGGCCGATGATTTTCAATTTCAAGAGCATATACGTATGGATAAAATAAAAATGGTGAGCCACATCTCGTACGTACAACATGAAAATCGTGAGTTGCGTGGGTTGGTTACTGCTCTGGAGGAGAAGATTAAGAAGCAAGAGGTGATCGTACTTCAGTTGACGTGTAAAGACGATATGTTAAAGAAACTGAAGGGAAATTATTACGACAAAGACCCTAAGGCAGGTGCGAGTGGTGGTGAGCAGCAACCAAGTGTCAGTGCATTTGTTGGTAGTACTGGAGGTAAAGGTTCGGATATGCAATTAGTAGTGTACACTGATACTACTAATGTGCAGCCGATAGTCTCTGTGAAATCAAACATGATCTTATTTATGGGTAATGAGAAGGGTGTAGTGATGAGTATGGTAAACGCGGATGAGATTGAGGAAGGCAAGTTTGTTGATTGTTCATTATTGAAAGAATAAATCGCTTTGCTGCTGGGTTTGAATGAGGAAGAGGTTGATGATCTGGAAAAAGAAGATGATGTGGAGGTTGTGGACGACGAGGAAGTAAGGTTTGATACGAGTATTCCATCCGGGAATATTCCATTTAATTATGATGATGTTGAAGTTGAAGACGTCACAGCCAAGGAATACCCTGATTTGTATACTCGTTTTAATATAGATGAAGGAATTCCATTCTTCACTACTGAGCATTATAAAGCGGCTGAAGAACTTTTGAATAAGACAAAGAAAAAACTTAAGTGGGAACACGGCATCCATTATGATTTTGAGCTGAAGGTTTGTATTATTAAGTGGGAAGACGACATCCAATATTTTCAACATGTTGCCGATATTCTTACTTTACCAAGTTGGGATGTGTGGACACCGGCCAATAGACGGTTCGTGAATCATGGTGGAAACCAGATGGCAGATGGGTTTTATAGGCATTTATTACATGAGGTACGTCACGGTTTAAATTTTTCAAACCACAAGTTCCGACTCGGAAATACATTGATGAGATTGACCCGAGAATCGGCTGGAGAGAACTTGTACTTTAGGTAAAGTCACCACGTACGTTGAAGAGAGTTCATGTTAAGACGTTTCCCCAGAGTCTTTATAAGAAACTTAATCGGTGGTATAATGATAACCGTACTGGTGAAGCCGTGATCATGCTTGTAAGTCCCGAATCTGGATCACTACAATTATGATATCAATATAACAAGTATTGGAGCGGAATACCAATACTTGGTGATTCAAGAACACGAGTAAACACTTAAGAATAACACGGGATTGCTTTAAAACACACGTATATTAAGATACGTCGGGTGCTTAAGCACTTACAATACACGATACCACAAGAAACAAGTGAATGAACAACCTGATCCCTATACATGACATGAACTATATATAGGGAAATCAAAACACCTAAGCCCAATAAACCAAAAAGCCCACCGAGAACTCTTTTAGAGTTCTCGGCTTACATTGACAGCCCGTAGCCCAGCCCAATAATGAATACCAAGTACAAACCATACAAAATTAAGCCCAACAATCTCCCTCTTGGTTTGTAGCTTTGTCTTCAATCATGCTCCATGTAGTCAATATCAGCATCCTTTAACGCGCCTGCCCAAAACTTGCACCTGATAATTGATGCAACCGTGCTCGTTTATTCTTTGGCGGCCGTTTCAAATAGTGGATCAGCTACTATCTGGAACATACTGAGTGTCTTGATGTCCTTCTCTCCAAACTTCAACAAATCCTTAGGATCAACGAATCGGTATTGACCCTTTCCCTTTTGCAGCTTGATAATAACGGTGGCAGTCAAAGTGTCATAGAACCAAACCTCATGTTATCTAACGTGCCATCCGGAATCGCATCGGGTAAAGGAATATGAGTGGCTTTCTTTGTGGGAGGCCACATTACATTCACCATTGTTTTCCCAGTCTTTGGATCCATGACTCCTTTAGCTTTCTTTAAGAATGATTCTGCAGTTGTCATGTCTGGAAAACCTCTGTCAACTTGACTTCTCAGAAAATTCCAAAAATCTCTACCACGTTTGTCATTTTTTGGGTTGGTGAAGGGAGAATTAATCAGGTCACTAAGATCCACGTTGGTCCAGGAACCAAAGTCTTTCATCTTCTTGTAATACTCAGTTGAACCTGACCTTCTCTTTACCCACCACATATTCTTATCCGCATCAAAACCCCATGATAGAACTCCCAATCGATCACCGTATTTATTAGAGAACCCCTTTTGAAAAGTAACCACGAACCTGTCTGGATGATCCGATGATTCAACGTTCTGATTTGAGTTCTTCATCACCAGCACTTTCTTCTTTCCTTTTTCAAGTAATTTCTTATGAATTCTGTCAGATTTCTCTTTGGTGATGGGGGGGTGCATCCATGTACTGCTTTAGACTCTGACTCATCAATGTTGTCAGCTGAACGAATAGGAGAACCTTTATCTTGATCAATAATGGGAGTTTAAGATGCTACATCATCGTTGCTTTTAAACTCATCTCCAAATTTTTGAAATGACTTTTGTTGAAGGTCAAGTTACACTGCTGTTAAGCCTCCCATACCAGACTGCAACTCTTTAATGTTGGAATCCTTGTCTGAGTTTCTTGCTTCAAGTTCCTGAATACGGACATCTTTAACTACCGAATCTTGTTCGAGTTCAAATACTCGACGTTGTAGTGCATGAATGTCTACGGGGGCATTCTCAAGAACCACACCTTTACCCTTGTTCTGAAAGTAACTCTCTTGCATAGCAAGGATTTGGGCAACCTTGTTTGATGTACCTGGGCTTGACTGACCCTGAACAGCTGGGCCAGATGAACCAGAGGGAATATCTGTAGTGTTGGTGTATGGAGTGTCTGTCTCAAAGTCAAACTCACTAACAAAATCACTGGACAACAAATCTTGAAATGATAGCTCTGTAGTAGATGTATCTCGTTCAGCTTGTGTTTCTGGAGCATATGACTCAGGTTGAGCAGTTTGTTGTTGTGGGCTGGTGGTTTTTGTTTGTGTTGGTGTTGCGGTTGTTGTTTCGGCTTCACTATCCAACACGCTAGATCTCGGATCAACCCTTTTTCATTTGCGATGGATGAGATCAGCGGTTGGTTCTTCACTCACGTCTTCCTCAATGTTTTCAGTAACTGTCTGAGGAGGTTTCAGCGCAGTTGACAGAAATAAAGCTTTGGCAGCTTCAAGAGCACTTAACTTTTCAGCATTTGAAAGAGTGTCTGTCTGATGGTGTTCTTCTTCATCTTCTTCGTCATCAGAGATTTCAAACGTTGCAGCACGTGGTTGAGCTGGTGCCACGTGCTCATCAGCAACCTGAGCTATGACTGGCTCAGCTTCAGTCTCAGTAAAACGTCCAAATTTCACCAGAGCATTTAAGCCCCGATATACAACCTTGGCCCCTTTCCTGGACTGTTTCATTAACCCAAAGGTGTTGGGTCCCATTGACTTCATATCCAAAGTATCAACAGATCTTACCAGGTCAGTGTAATGAGAATTGAAAATCATCTATAAAAATCTTGGATACATAACGAACATCTCCTTATTCTTTGCTTTCAAATTGCTCATCATTTCATTGAAAACAAACTTGGAATAATTGTAATTCCAATCCATGATCAGAGCAACGATAGCATACATCTGATTGTGGCTGATTTCGTCTGATCCTCCCTTCCACCCCGAGACACACGTAAAGAACGTGTGTATTAGATATCTCCAATACGGATGAAATAGTTTCTTGATTGCCGGAGGATAGGTGCCTTCGTAACCCATTCTGGTGAGAACCTCAGTGACTTCAGCAACAGGGTATTCTGTCAGGTAATCAGACTGATCCCCAAACATAAGTACATCTCTTACAATGGCCTCTGTGATAACAACTAGCTTCATTTGTACTTTGGAGTCTATAGACACGACTCCGTCTGGCCCTCTTGGATTGATTGATGCAATGTTCCAAAAATCGATGACCATCTTCTTGCATATGACAGGGTTCTCTCATAGTGCATGAGATATCCTGCAAGTGTTGAGTCCGACTATCATTGACTTCAATTTCTTTTGGGCCATGGGTGGATCAAATAAGTGACCAACAATATTATGCGTATCAACAAACTTTAATGGAGTCTGATCAGCCATTTCCGCACCAAACGTATCAAGTTAGTGATCATATGGATTTATTTGATAATATTTAAAATTAGTCCATAATTTAGAAGAGTTGGGCCATAATAATCAACCGAAAACACTTAATTAACCCTAAGGTGTCCACCAAAACCCCTAATTACTCATGAATCCACTTTTAATTTATCAGACCATCCATGAAATCAGTTCATGGCAGCATCAAGCATGCCTCTGTCGATACATAGATCCCATATGACTTTGTTCAATACTTGTGAAGCAAATAAGTGAACACTAATAGATGATTAGTGACGATGGTTTAGATTTCGGCTAGAACACTTGAGAGAAAGAGTTAAGGTTTTTTAATCAGATGAGGGTAATAAGAGTGATATAAGAAAACTTGAGATTATTTATACTGTAACCAAGGCAGGCTGAAAACCCTTAATGGGCTCAACACAGTGGTCAGCCCAAGTAGAAACATACCCAAACAGTTAGGTGACCCAAAAACCTTCAAAGCCCAAATTAAGCCCAGTTTATACAAACGTTTCGAGGAGAGTAGTTTCAATGAAAAATAAATAAATAAAATAGATAAAACTAAACAAAAATGAACACAAAAACCTTTATTAACATACACAGGAACTCCCTTGAATTTTAAACAGTCGGGATCAAATTTCAGCCTTAGTAAAAACGCCGCCCTTTTATAAGAAGATCCGAACATGGAATCATATTGTTTGAGAGGCTGTCACTAGGATTCATGTTCAGCGTTATTATGACATAAAGAGACAGGTTGATAGCATGTATAACATACTTATCATGACTTTCATTGCATCAGCGATATGATTAAAGTTCAGTTCGGCATAAAGCTTAGATGGACATCACTCATGGATTTGTGATGCCTCCTATCTCTTCTCAAAGCGTATTTGGCTTTCCCCAGATCACCCCAATTTGACTCCAACCTCCTAGTGCTTGATCAAAAATTTTATATAGATAGCAAACATTTTTAAGCTTTAAGGTTGAACGTGGGACTTACAAGCCATCCGGACTTACAGCCTTTCATTCGAGACATGATAGGACTTATTTTTGTGCCCCCATCTCTGTAGTTCTAGTTTGACCCTTTAAGCGTTTGAAAACATAGATTTTTGATAGAAATAAATGAATAGGATAAAAGGAAACTCTTCACATAAATTTTTTAAAATTTATTTTTTTTATCGAATAATATAATACAATGTTTTTGGTGATCAAGACACTAACGGACTCGTGTATGACTGGGTAGTTGTTTTTCTGCCTATCATTTGGACATATGTATCTGGAGACATGCACATGTCTTCAAAATGACTCTCCACATTAAGTTTAGTAAATTTAGTGTATATCACTTCAACTTTTACGCATCATGGAAAGCTTCCATACAAATCAATGACTGTTCTAGAGCCTTTTAAGCTTAATAACTTCACCCGTTAGACACACAAAAACAATTTAACTATCACTTTCCAAAGGTTGAATCAATTCTCATTTGAAAATATTTTGAGCTTCTAAAAAGCTGTTATCTGAATAGTAATATCACTTCCCTGGGAGTTAAGTAAAACACACATGTTAGGAATTCAGTCACCCCGGTCACTTTAAGCTTTCAGGTGAATGGCTATCCATTATAACCACAAGTGGTTAACCGGACCCAACATGCATGAAAACACATGTCCATCCAGCTTAGAGTTACCGACATAATTTTAAGTGAAAGAATACGAAACACAAAACACATCATAGTCGCCCCGGGTGCTTTCAGTTGTTAGGTAAATGGCTATCCTGTGAAACTACACGTAGAACACCGGACCAACCATATACAAGTAAATGTCCTTCAAACTTGACCAACCGACATAATTTTAAGCGAGAATGAATCTTGAAAATCAAAATTTTAATTTTTAATAATAAAGACAACGCATACACACTATTTTTTACATTTTGTTTTTTTAATAAAAACGCACCCACACTATTTTTGTCTTTTTGATTTTTTTTAATAATAAAAACGCACACACACTATTTTTGTCTTTTTGATTTTCTCCCCCTAAATTTGTGCAAAAATAAACAACTATGTACAAATTTATACCCAAAAAGACTCAATCCTCGAAACGAAGCATTTTAAGAAAACTTACAAGCACATTAAATTTTGTTGTTCCGACCGGGTTGTAAATAAGTCCGCCACATTGTTGTCAGTGTGGACTTGTTCAAGATGAATCAATTTCCGATCGACACAGTCACGAATAAAATGAATTTTAATATCGATGTGCTTGGTTTTAGAGTGTTGAACAGGGTTTTTCACAATTGCGATGGTCGCATCATTATCACAGAAAATAGGAGTGTCAAGAAATTCCAAACCGTAATCCAACAACTGGTTTTGCATCCAGATAACCTGAGAGCAGCAAGCAGATGCGGCAACATACTCTGCTTCGGCGGTCGAGGTGGACACTGTCTGTTGTTTCTAACACTGCCATGAAATGATACGGTCTCCTAAGAACAGGCAACCAGGTGACGTGGATTTCCTGTCTATGTCATCTCCAACATAATTGCTATCAGTAAAAGAATAAAGATCAAATTCTGATTGTTTGGGATACCAAAGACCTAACTGTGGTTGTCCCTTCAGATATCTAAAAATACGTTTAACAGCAATTAAATGAGAGAGTTTAGGGTTAGCCTGGAAACGAGCACATTGGCATACTGCAAACATGATGTCAGGACGACTGGCTGTGAGATACATCAGAGACCCGATCAACGATCGATAATACATTTGATCTACGGGACTCCCTTCAGGATCAGATGACAGTAGCGGTCTTCCTGCCATGGGAGTGTTAGCACTCTTGGAATCTTGAAGTTCAAACTTTGCCAGCATATCTTCAACATACTTTCCTTGATGCAGTAAAATTCTCGTCAAGCTTTGGCGAACCTGTAGCCCCAGAAACGTTGTCATTTCACCCAACGAACTCATTTCAAATCTCTTCTTCATTACACCCTCAAATTCTGTGCACAACTCCGCACTGGTGGATCCAAAAATAATATCATCGACATAGATCTGGACGAGAATCAAATATTTTCCGACAGTTTTTCTGAACAAGGTTTGATCGATGGTTCCACTCTTGTAGCCATGATCAAGAAGATGTGCGGTCATTGTAGCATACCACGCTCGAGGAGCCTGATGTAATCCGTACAAAGCCTTGTCTAGCTCGTAGACGTGATTTGGTTTCTTAGAATCAACAAAACCCGGTGGCTGATCAACATAAATCTCCTCTTTGACTTCACCATACAGAAACGCGGTCTTAACATCCATTTGATACACCGTAAACCCCATGTATGATGCATATGACAGAAAGATTCTAATGGCCTCAAGTCTAGCCACTGGTGCATAGACTTCAGTGTAATCTAACCCCTCAACCTGGCAAAACACACGAACCACCAGTCGTGCCTTATTTCAAACAATAGCCCCGGTGTCATCTTGCTTGTTTCCGAAGACCCATCTTGTATCAAGAGCTTTCTTTCCTTCCGGCAGTTTAACCAATCTCCAAACCTTCAACTTATCAAACTGATTCAATTCTTCATGCATAGCATCAACCCAACTAGGTTCCTGAAGAGCCATTTCAACATTTTTTGGCTCAATTTGAGAGATGAAGCAGGAAAACATACAACAGTTTATGTGTCCAGTTTGACTTCTGGTGGACACACCCGCTTCAGTAGGACCTATGATATTTTCAATCGGATGATTCTTCTGGATTCTCGACGGAATTAAATGATCAGAAACATCATTGTTAGGTTGAAGTTTTGACACGTTCTCACCAGAATCAGTAAGGGGATTCTTCCAGCTAGATTTCGTCGTACTGTGGGAATACGAAGTACCGACAACGTATTCATTTGGGATGGCATCGGGAAACAGTGTGCTCCCGAATATCTGACGAATGGAACTCTCCCCCTCAACAGTAGCAGCATCTTCAGACGTATTCGACGGACAATTAGTTTTTGAAGATTCCTTGGGCTGAGTGTCAGTTGTAGGTGAATTATTACTTAACTTAGCGACATCATCATCCAGTAACGGAGAAATATGAGACACTACCTGTGATTTATCTTTCCAAGCTTCCGCTGTGGGACCACTTGGAGATTCTGTGTTAATGACTGGAAACACGTTGAACGGTTTGAAGAATTCGTTGTAATCAAATAACCAGTCAGGACCAACACGAGCGTCTGTCTCATTTTCTTCTAACCAACGAACTTCATAGGACTCAAGAATCTGTTTAGTTGATTTGTGGTAGACCTTGTAGGCTGTATTACCCACGTAACCAACAAAATAGCACTCATCGGCTGCGGCCCCGAACTATGGAGTAGACTCAAGATTCAGCAGTGTGCATGGACAACCAAACGCTCTGAAGTGTGCGACGGTGGGTTTGTGACCATACACAATCTCGTATGGAGTCTTCATTTTGGACTTGTAGATAATAACCCGATTCTGAACATAACATGCTATATTGATAGCCTCTGCCCAAAAGAAAAAGGCAGTTTAGAGTCACATAACATAGTCCTTGCTGGCTCGATAAGAGTTATGTTTCTTCTCTCAGCTACACCGTTTTATTGTGGTGTTTGAATGGCTCTATACTGACGAAGTACTCCCTTTTCTTAACAGAAATGATTCAATGATGCATTCTTGAAATCCGTTCCATTGTCACAACGAATTCCTTTCAGCTTCAAGTTCAGTTGGTTCTCCATGAGTATCACGAACTTCTTGATTAAATATGTAGTTTCACTCTTATTTGACAAGAAAAATACACATGTAAAACGTGAGTAGTCATCAGTAATAACAAGACAATAAGAGCTACGAGAAATACTCAAAACATGAACTGGTCCGAAAAGGTCCATGTGGAGTAATTGAAAAACGGATGATATAGCATTAATTAACTTTGTCTTGTGAGACTTTCGATGATGTTTTCCCAAAGCACAAGCTACACATTTCTCAATAGTCACAAATCTTTGATTGGTAAACCACGAACCAAATTATTTTTAGCAAGACGATTCAGATTTCTAGTATTAGCATGACCAAGCCGACGATGCCAAAGCATTCCATTATGTTCTGACACTTTTGAAAACAAACAAGTTATTTCGTCAGGAACATTTTTGTTCATGTCGATCATATAAGCATTATCTTTTCGTTGTGATCGAACAAGAATCCAGTCTTCTGGTATAATTATACCAGGTTTCAAAATCATACACTCTTTCTTAGTAAAATGAGTTGAAAATTCTTTGTCACAGATTTGTGACACGCTCAATAAACTATGCTTCAATTCTAGAACAAAATTAACATTTCAAATTTAAGAACAATGTTACTTACAATACCCTTTTGAGTGATCTTTCCCTTTTCTCCTCCCGCAAAGTACACATACCCACCATTAAATGTTTGAATGTCATGTAGTTAGGTAATGTCCCCTGTCATGTGCCTAGAATAGCCACATCAACATACCAAGGTCTGATGATATTCCTCCATAGATGTCCCTACACGAAACGCGAGATTAGTTAGTTTTTGGTACCCAGTCCATACTTACACTGGGTGACCCTGATTCATCTACAGTCGTCACGGATTGCCATGACATGTCCTTTTGATCATCAAACATAGATTTTGTAGGAGCTTTCGCCGGAGATTTAGGCAACCATCTGTGTCTGTATGACTTGGAGTTATAGGTACGAATGGTTGTCGTAACCTCCGGAGTTTTAGATGTGGAAGGATACGAATCAACCTTTTTCTCTTGTTTAGGCCTAGACTTAGCGTTCATGTTTGAATTTGAGCTCGAAACACCTTTTCTGACATTTCTTTTAGACATGTTAGGTTTGGTTTGATGAGGACTAAACCTGCCAGACTTGTTTCTATTCCAATCATCGTCAAAAGAACTAACCTGATAATGCCTGAATCCTTGCCTGAACACGTTATAAGGCATGTAGGGCATATTCCTTTGATAGAATCCATAATCAAGAACATATGGACAATGTGGACAATTTCTGGCAATATGACCAGGAGTGCCACAATTGAAACAAGTTTGATCATTTATAAAAAAATCAATTTGAGCAACTCCTTGTCTGGACTGATTGTGTGGACCAGTTTGCCTGAATCTGGGAGAACTCCTGTTCTCGTCTTTGAATTTATTACCTTGTTTGTCATTAGAGCATCCCTCCTTGACAAACATAGGCGCAACATATTTATTGACAGTTTTTTGTTTTTTAATTTTATTAGAAATCAAATTATTAGAATTCAAAGTGTCAACTGAATCAACCACACAAAAATCCTTGCTCTTAAAAGTTGAGCCCACACAGACAGTCGGAATAACAGAATTCAAAACAGGAAGTTTTAAAGAAACATCAAAAACAAAACATTATTAAATTCAAAATAAGGGTCGACATCCTCATCAGTCCACTCCTTCATAATTACTTTTTCTACACATGAAGTAGATACATTAGAATCGTTCATATTTGAAGTGGAGGGACCAGTGTTCACAGAACTGGTTTCGTCACCTTTATCTTGTTTACCATATTTCATGTCCTTTATCTTTTCTTCCTGTTCTTTGGTAACAGGAGTAGGGACATAATTCTGGTTGTAGGGTGGGGGAACTTGACTGTATCCTATTCCCTCACCCTCATTCTCTTTCCACCACAATTGGTTCTCAATCATTGAGTTAACTACTTTACTGGAACCATCGAATTTTTTAAAGTCAAGTTCAGCCTTTTCAAACTTACAAGTTAGATTCAGGATTTCTAACTTGGAGGCTTCCAGTTTAGCAGTTAACTCGGTAATTTCTTATTTAGCATCTAGGTGATGGCAACTTTTTACGCTAAAATCGGACTTAAGCTTAGAAATGTCCTTCTTTTGTGCTTCTGTTTTTTCTAGAAAGCCTTTTTCATGTTTCTTAAGTTTAAAATTTTCTGATTTTATAATCTCCATATCTCTAGTCAGGTTATCGTTGTGAAGCTTATACATTTCTATTTTTTCAACACAATTCAAAGAACATGGTTTGAAACTTACCTTAGATGAATCTGGAGAAGTGAACGCCATATATGCAAACTGAAGCTCCTTGATCTTCTCCTCAGTAGCGTCTTCTTCTCCAGTGCCTTCAACATTGACAAAGTTTGCAATCTAGTTTTCAATGTTGAGTGCAGCCATCTGACCTACCCAAGAGAACTGTTAAGCAACCATACCCTTTCACCATTACCAGAATTACCTCCGACCTCACCTCTGGCATTCCCAACAAGAACCAAAGCTCTTTCCATATTTCCATCCTTTGTTGGATTAGTTCATTCTCGAGCAAAATGACCCGGCTCGTGACAGTTGTAGCACCTAAGAGTATCCTTGTTAAAACTCACTTTTTGATTATTCGGCATGTTCTAGTTGTTTCTACCCGTCCTCTTAGTGAACTTCTTCGCACGAAAAACCGCCACGGCAATTTGCCACGAGATGTCCATTTCTTCGACATCATCAGGATGGATCTGATCTAATTCAGCAGCAACTACTGGTTGAACCAAGTCTCCAGCCAAAAATACATTATAGCAATTCATGAATCACACCATTATAGCGATATTCTCTGAGGTTTGTAGGTAATCCCTGCTGATCTCATGTCAGTCACAAGAGATATGAATCTTTGAAGTTGGGATTCCAACGTTTCTCTCAAAACATGATTAAATATATTGAACTTTTGTCGCAGCAGATCTTGGCGACTTCTCTTCATATCTTCACTCTCTTCATAAACTTCTATCAGTGCCTCCCACAATTCTTTATCAGATTGAAGTTCTCTAAACTGAAGGGCAATCTCTGGTGAGAGTGCCATGTTTAGAGTGGAGAGAGCCTTTTCATCTTCCCCAACCTTAGCAAAATCATCTTCATCATACTGTGCAACTGTTTCACAAGAACTTCGTCTGAGCCATCCTTTTGATAGGTGATTCTTTGAGGTTCCCTCACAATACTTTTCCAAATTTTAGAATATTTCATCTTGGCATAGTGTTCAAAACAAAATTCCCATTCACTGAACCCCTCATGAGATAGGAGACGGGGTATACGAGTGGCAGTTCCCATGATGGAATCAAGTTCTTGATGAAGTGCTGAGTTGATTGAGTTGTAACCATTTGTTAACTGAGCCATTTTAATTAGTACAGATTTATTTTGGGTCCAAGTAACACTTAAGTCCAACTTAAAGTTCAAGTTCAGATTAACAGGCCCTAACAACTAACTGGCTGACCGAGAACCACCAAAAGTTATCAAACAGTGACCGAGAACTCAATGAGTGATCGAGCTTTGACCGAGAACCCTAAAGTTGACCAGTCTTGACCGAGAACTACCAAAGTTTGACCAACAGTTGACCGAGAATGCTAGTAAGCCGAAAACAGGGTATAACCGAGATCAATGTTGACCGAGATCCTACTTTCTTGACCTATAACTCTGTTTTGACAGAGAACCCTTGATTGATAGGCCAAAAACACTGAAAAGCTGCCGAGAACACTAAAAACTTAGTTTGACCAGTTGATTTTGGTAACAATTGAATCCCTATTTTAGTGGGATGCAAATTGTTTCCAAAGATAAAGCAATCTTTGGTCAAAATTTCCACTGATCTTCTTCTCCGATCACGCACTCGCCGGAAAAGCACCAACACCACCAAAAAAATCTATTCCTGAATCCTTGATATCACAATAACGAGCCTGAATAAGGTCTAAGGCTCTGATACCAATTGTAAGTCCCGAATCTGGATCACTACAATTATGAAATCAATATAAAAAGTATTGGTGCGGAATACCAATACTTGGTGATTCAAGAACACGAGTAAACACTTAAGAATAACACGGGATTGCTTCAAAACACACGTATATTAAGATACCTCGGGTGCAAAAGTACTTACAATACACGATACCACAAGAAACAAGTGAATGAACAACCCGATCCCTATACATGACATGAACTATATATAGGGAAATCAAAACACCTAAGCCCAATAAACCAAAAAGCCCACCGAGAACTCTTTTAGAGTTCTCGGCTTACATAGACAGCCCGTAGCCCAGCCCAATAATGAATACCAAGTACAAACCATACAAAATTAAGCCCCACAATGCTTGGATCGAGACTAAAGACGGATTTTATTCGAGTAATCGACCCGATGTGGTTTGTTAATTTATCTGAATCTGATAACGACGCATTATTCAACAATAAGATCAGGTGGGCCAAGATTAAAGATTAGGATCTTGCTATGAAATTTCAACGTGTGATACGTGTTTGTCATGCGTTCGTAATTCATAGGTGTGCATATTGGAAGACCAAGTGCTTTAAGTGATCAAGACAAAGAGCACGAGACGAGGGGGTTTGTTAGTACATGTTTTTGTCGTCTCGGTCTTTGTTTATAATGTAAAGGGAATTTTGGTAAATGTACTTATGTACACTCGTTATGTATATGAGCCATTCGTTAGAGTAGATAATAACGAATGAGGACAACGAATGGTTTATTCGTTTGGTCTTAAAAGTATAGACTAGCGTATGATAATGAATGAAACTCATTAGCTCATTCTTATGATACTATGATGGGTCTGACAAATGAAGCTCATTAGATCATACTATTTTTTCATATATAGTATAAATATGCATCTGTGTAAAAGAGTAAAGCACAATCTCTGCAATAAAATTTGTTACTCTCCTATACAATTATCTTCATAGTTCCATATTCATATTATTAATCTTGCTATAACTAGTGATAAAATCTACGTATATAATAAATGAAGAACATTTTGGACACTTACCCCCCCCCCCTTTCTCATTGTGCTTAGGTGTCACTCACTGAAGCAATCAATGTGATGTTGCAAGCATTGAAAACATGTAGTGAATTCGCAAGTCTTTCCCTAAAAGCTTTAGACTAACTTTATTCACAATCCAACCTAACCTTTTAATAAAAAAAACTAATTTCTTTCTCGTCCACTAACATAACCTAACTTTTCACTTTTATTCTCAACCAACCAAAACCAATATTTTGTTATCTACATATGATTTTGATTATTTTATTTCAAAAATACGTTACAATAATTATTTCATTTCATTTCTAATAAACTATTTATAACTTTGAACCAAAAATAAAATTTTCTGAACTCGTACGAAAACACATATTTTTTAAATAACTGTGTTTTTGATTAAAATGCATATCGGAATGTTAAAAAAGAAAATCTAAACAAGATTATGTTTTTAGATTTTTTTTAAAAAGTTCGTTATTATAACTAATAAAAAATTAAATTTTATGTGAAAGAACAACTAGAAAAGAAAAATAAATAACTGACATGATAAATACGTCACTTGTCATGTAAATGGGTCGCAAGCTAGGTTGCAATGGAGACCCAGGTTGCTATGGGTTATGTGCATCGACAATAAAAATTAGTTGCTTTTTTTTGTGCCACTTGGCAACCCACCTCAAATGAGGTTGCCAATAAATGTAGTCTTATAAAAAAAAAGGTATATCCGTTTAAAATTTGAAATCAAGATCTGATTTTCATATACATCCTATAACTCAATCTTCTCCATTGGCCTCTTCCCCTAAACACCCAACATCACCATCTCCGTCACCTCATCTTCAATTGATTTTGTAAATCGTTAAAGGTACATTTGAATCTTCTGTTTGTTAAGGTTAATATTCTCCTTCACAAACCCTACACTCTTTGCCATCGTTAACGAATTTTGTGTGATTATGCTTTTTGTTTCAGATCTGTTTTGATTTGCTCCAATAGAATTCTAAATTTTATGATGTGAAATTCTTTTCCATAGTACAATTGAATAAGCAAGTATATCCCCCTCATGGTCTGTGCAATTATGGAATATTAGGTGGCAATCAAGGTATATTAGTGTATTGTACTTAGTGCTAATTTACCCTCATTTTGATGTGAACACATTATATGCATAGTCATCTTGCTGATTCTCTCGTATTATGTAGTAAGCACCACGTATAACTGTGATGCATTTCTCATAATTTAAATGAAAATTGTTTATGGTTTGACACAATTCATTTATGTGTAGATTATACAGTGTACCGTACAACCATGTGTTGAAAAAGTTGAGAAACAAAAGTGAGCTTTAAATATTATATAGGTGATGGTCTAATAGTAATTAGTTATTGATGTGTTGTAAAACACACTTACTTTCCTTATGATTTTATCATGGTTTTTATGCTTAATTGTTTATTTTATGAAAGTATTGGGGTTTAAGTGCAATAATTTACAAAGTTTAAATGTTAATTGTAGGTTTATGAAAGATGGTGAAAAAAGAGTTAAGTTGGAAGATTCTAGGGGCCTTTTTAGTCAAGTTTCAAAACTACAACTCAATGCCCGACCCAAGCCCACAAGTTAGAAGCCTTACATGATATTATATTAAGTTAATTAACTTAATTTTCTGCCATAGAACAGCCCTAAATCCTGAAATTCAGCAGCCCCAACCCCCTAGGCAGATTGCGATCGGCAGCAGCAAGGAAAAGGAAGAAAAAGCTTGTGGCGGCTAGGGTTTGGTGGTTGTGACGGCTGGAAGAGAAGAAGAACACCAAGGAGGGTTTTATACAGCAGCTAAAGGTCTTATAAATCCATAATCTCAGCCATATAACCCTAAGTAATCATCTTTAAACTTTGTTTCTTGTTCAAGAACCCTAACTTGTTTAGTTTGATCTTTTTGTTGGATTGTTTTGAAAGTTACTTAGAGATTGATTTGTGTTTGATTGTTCTTGATCATTGAATGAGTTTTCTTATGTTTATGATGAGTTATATGATGTTTAATTCGAATGTATGCTGCTGTCCAAAATCAATGAGTAGCTAATCTTGTTTGTTCTACCTAGGTTTGATGAATATTGTTAGGTTTTGACTAGTAATATGTATTGTTAATGATCATGGCTTAAATTGTTGATGTAAAGTTTGATTTAACAGTAAATTAGATTATTTTTAGTGGCTGTGTTTTGTTTGATTATACCTAATAACCTCGTGCTTTAATTAATTGAATCGGTTTTGATTAGTTGTTGCATGTTTAAGGCTTTTTACTTTGTGTTTAGGGTTTTTTTGCGGGAAGTACAACCGTAGGGATAAGTGGGTAAATTAATTAGATAAAATCAGTTGTGAAACATCTTTTTAGAGACCGAGAGGTGATAAGAAGTAAACTCGTCTCATTACTTTTACTTGTTAGAATTAAGATCGCGCGAGAGCGGGTTTTGTTCTTGTCGGGTTTGGGTGTTTGAGTGATTTCTGGTCTAGTTTAAGTTAAGTTGAATTGTTCCTCTATCCTTGGTTGCATAGTATTCGTTTCCTTTAGGCTAGTGTGTCGGTGAGACCGAGAGGTGAGTCGGCATTAGAACACGTTAATAATTTGTTTTCCCGGTTTGTTCATAAAATCAACTAAGATAAGTTAGAGTTTGTTAGTGAGACCGAGAGGTGATCTGACCTTCTTGAGCGAACCTTAGTTGTGTCATCCTTTAGAACCGGTGTCGTGAGAGTTTTCAATCCGTTGTCTTGTCATCTCCTTCAATATGATTCTTATCTAGGTAGACGTTTTTATCACTGCAGTCAAAGTTTCCTAAGTTTTGTCAAAAGTTTTCATTTATTTAAGTTAAGTAGTTAAATCAAATCTAAAAAAAATCAATTAAATATTTTGGTGAGTCTTGGTTAGAGTTTAGTGATTATAAACGTTTTCACATGTCTTCGAGTTCGATATCAGGACTTTCCTCATCTGTGCTATACGCGACCGGTACACTTGCCGTTTGTGTGAACTAGGATAGATTGTTTGGTTTTAAAAGCTTAGTTGCGACTTGTGTTTTATTTATATATATATTTTTTCACACATCAGTTATTTTCACCATTTGTTAAATTTCCTGATATTTACACTGGTACAAACAAAAAAATCAAAATTCTCAATCAAGTTATGATAGTTGACTTTATATATAGCTTCCTAACTTTATTTCCTCGATCCTTTTGTTATCAATATCAAGGTTGTTATCATAGAGCTAGAGTTGGGCCTCTTTGTATAAGCCTTAAAAAGTAGGTCATGGTTACTTGTGTTGGATATTTCTGAAACCATCTTATGAGTTATCTGCATTTTCATTTGTGATGTGTTATATGTCTTAAAGTGTTTATAAGCTTAGTTTTGAAGTGTTTATAAGATAGATGGTCGTGTATGGGCAATTCGGTCAACCCTTGATGCCACTCGTATCGGTTTTTGAAAAACGGTAAGTATTAGTTCTTTTAGACATCCATGCATTTTGACTATTAAAGTCAACCTTGATAGATGATTTGGGTTTGTTTGATCATTAAATGATTTACAAATTCATTATAAAAAAATGCATTACAGATTTATTATAACAAAAGATGTTGAATGATACAGTTATTTGTGACAAACCGAGGTTTGATTTCCACTAAATACATGTAGTACTAGCTGCATCTGCTTCATTTGTTGCACATGCTCCATCAGTTACGATATTAATGCTTTCTCATTGCCTCATTATAGACTTGTAAATGAACCGAACAGACACAAACAAGGGCATGTTTGTGTTCGTTCGTTTAACATTAAACGAACATGAACACAACACGAATAACTAATCGAACAAATATTAGTCATCATGTTCATTCAGTTAAAAGTGTAAACGAACACTAATAAACATAAGTTAACTCACTTAAGTGAACACCAATGAACAAATATGAAAGTTATGTTTCATAAAAAAACACATCCAAAGTGGTTATTTAAAATATTAAAGATAAATGAGCATAAATGAACATATTTCTAATGACCAGCCATAAACGAAGGTTTCACGGACATAAACGAACGAACAAAGCAGGAGTTCATTTTCGCTCTTTTTAGTGAAACCAACAATGTTCGTATTTGTTTGTTTATTAACTAAATAAAGAAACATAGACAATCTTCCCTCGATAAGGAGACAAACTGCTTTGGCATGCGCTTTCATTTTTTAGTCATAAAATACAGCAACAGAGATGTCAAAATAAGGGAGATAAACACTAAGGAAATCGGGTGATGATAATTCTACTTCAAGGTTGCAAAGGGCCAGTTTGAGATAAATCACAACCTCACATCAAGCATAACTTTAAATGTCATTTTTGGCTTATAAAATACATGGATAACTAGAGTTTATGCATTTTGAATCCTTTAAATTCTCTAAATAAATTCATGTAATATTTCAATGCGATGGCTACGGACGGGTGAATAGTTTGCTATTATGTAGCAATTTGTAACGAATCAACTATCTGTAGGTTCCCTGGACGGATCGCACGAGATATCTCGATCAACTCAGGTGCGGAATCCCTGCGTAGATCGTTACGAGTGTAGAACACGAATCACACGAACACACGAAACGAACACACGTTATATATTATAACTCAAACACGTGATGTAATATCACTGTTACAGACTCTCGTCCTCACGTTACAATGAACTTGAACAACTGACACGAACTTAAAAACAACGATTACAAACCAAGCCGTAACCTAGGACTATTTATACACGACAACTTCGCCTGGCATGTTCAGGCGAAGTTGTCCATAACTTCGCTTGACTAACAAGTTCGCCTGTTAAGCGAACTTGTCAGTAACTTCGCTTAAACATACAAAACATAATTAAACATTACAGACTCGATTACAGACACTAGACTATGAACTACTGACATTATGCACCAACAGACTCCCCCTTGGCAGTAGCTTCATATCTTGATCTTTAAGCACTTGTCTTGTAATCTTCAATCTTGTATCTTCACGCATGCACTCCTTCTCTAACACAAACTGACACAACTCTTTGATACTTCCTCGCTTCGTCCTTCCAAGCAGGAATATAAAAGATTTTCTTCTCATTAAGCACCTTCAGATCAGCTTGCGATAAGTTTACCAAATGCATCGGATCGTAAACTCTTAGGAGCTCTTGTTCATCCTCGTCTTCCATCACCACCTCTGCTGTCTCACAATCCACATACCACCACTTTAGGTCTTTAAGCACATCCTTGGGCATTTGCTTCATCGGTACATCTTTAAGGCACCGGATCGGTTTATACTTCATGACCATCCAAGGTTTTCCATCAGCTCTCAAACCTCTATCCTTGTCTTCAACAAGTTTTCCCTTCTGCGGTTTCAACAGCTCAAACTTCTTCTCTTTTATACTCTCTCTCCATACAATTTTCTCAATGACTCTAGCCATATTATCGTCATTTCGATTGATTAATCCCAATCTGGCTAAGTCTTTCACTTCACATTCCGGCAGTGTATTCAACGACCTTAACATTCTTTTAAAATACTGAACGCCGTCATACCGTTTAATCACAAAGAGCTTCAACTGCTCATCATAGATCCAGCAAATAATCCCTTTCTTCGCTTCAGCATAGCCTTTAATATTGTAACTCTTCTTAAACATTGTAGGGACCGCTGGTTTCTTCGTTTTGACGAACCACTGAGCATAGCCTTCCTTCCATCTAGGCTGCTCCTCCCATTCTGTCTCATCATTTGCCATCTCATTACCCATCTCGGCTTTCTCAACATCTGGGATCTCGTGTTCAACATTTTCCTCAATTATCTCACCCTCTTCAACATCTTCTTCAATCACAATCTGTGCGCCAATCTTCTCAATCTCCTCAATTGGCAGCACATCATCATCAAACAACACATCATCACTAAACATATCATCATCTAATTCTTTCAAAGCATCAACCATCACCACCTCATCACCACCAGAACTGCCAGCCGCACCTGCAGACTCCCCCTGAGCTATGGAAGTCCCAAGAGCTTGAGTAGTTCTTGGCAACTCACCACCTGCACCTTTCGATGCATTGGGATCATCGTCTCTATCATTTCTCTTCTTTGTCCTTAACTCGTCGCCTCTACAGCTTGTCTCCCCCTGAGATGCCAAGAACTCCTTCATAGCATCTATAATTCGCCCATGTACAACCAGGAGGGACGACTGTAGTTGATTCTCTGCTACAAGGCGCTGAATAGCCTGGGTCTGGACAAGATTCACCCTTGATTGTTCAGCCACGACCCGCTCAAGTGCAGCTATTCTCTCCGAGTCTGAGAGGGTTGCATCGAAATCAAATCTCATGTGAGATGTGTCTTGAGTATACTCAGCAGGGATTTCGAATGAAACCGGGACATCAGAAACAGTTGTGGACGTAACCGCAGGTGGTATCGTGACTGACAACCCTGCAGTTGCAACGACTGTCGACTCTACAAATTGTGCCACCACCTCTGAAGGAGTAAGCGTTGGAGGTGGTAAAGACACAATCTCCGGAGTCGTCATCTGTAGTGTGATGGATGGGATGCCGACAGCTGATGTAGCCACCACGGGAACTTCCGCGGCGCTTAAACTTGTAACCTGTACAGATGTAGGAACAATCGACATACCTGACAGTGCGGATGGAGCGAAACGTACAACTCTTGAAGTCTCTCCAGCTCCCATACTTGCACCTGTCCTTTCCCGTCTTGAACGTCTAATCAACTTGTGAATATCCTCTTCTTCTTCTTCTGACTCAGTATTGTCAACTGTCCTCTTTCTCTTCCCTAACGTCCTTTCTCGTGTCACCAACATCCTTCTCGCCCCATCCATAACATCATCAAGATCTGAGTCAGCCACCGTCGTAGCTGCTCTAGTAACACGCACAGTCGAGACACGTTCAACAGGGATCTGAACGTTCTCCTCCGGATCCACCCGATCCATATCGAAGAATCCTTGACCTCCGAATTCTGCATCAAGGTCTACTTCCTCCTCCGGTGACACAACAGGAGCAGCAGGTATAGCTTGAGATACTCCTGCCTGTTGTGGTGCCGGGTCTCTGAACTCATCCCCACGAGCTGGCACATACCCCGGGTTTATTAAGTACCCAAAGAGTGGAGTATGCCTTGGACGCAGTTCAGGCTTGCTCCTCGCGCTGGATGTTCGGCATTGAGTGAAGATACGTTAGCTCACACTCTCCACGTATCTTATTGGACGTCTTTGAGGCAACGTGGGAGCAACATGATTCAAGATCATCTGAATGAATCTTGGATACATGATGAACCTCTCACGAGCCATCGCTCTTCTCTGTCTATCGATCTCGTAAAAGACCATCTGACTAAAGCTATAACGTTTGTTATAAGTCAGAGCAGTCATTGCTGACTGCATGGTCGCACCCATACCATCAGTGCCCGCCTTCCTCCCTGACATGCAGACAATCATTACGTGCATGAGGAAGCGCCACTGATCGAGTAGGAAACCCTTCCTCCTCTGAGTATCACCTAATGGACCAGAATAGCCCATTCGGAGGAACGCTCCATCACGGAACGGAGCCACAAACTCTGTAGGGTCATCCCTAGTCTCCTCACCGAACCGTAAAGCCACCCATATTTGTTCAGATGAGAACTGAACCTCTTGATTGTTGACGGTTGCTCGCATAACCGGGGGCTCAACGCGGCAATCGTATTCAACAGTCTGCCAGAAATCCTCGATATTAGGTAAGGATATCGGCAGAGTCGTAGTGATAGCGTGGAATATCCTCGAGCGAATGAGGAATGTGATTATCTCGCGGTAATCCTCAACACCGCTCGCTTCCGGGTCTAAGGTGATATACATGTTATGACCCGGGAAGAATTGCCTCTGATTATCTCCATCGTCACCTCCAGCACCTCCAGCACCTGCTACTGCAGCCATATCTGCAACAAACGAACCAAGTTAGATAAACGTTAAGGCGTACCACAAGTTCGCATGTTACCATGTGCGAAGTTGTGATAAAATCTGTATAGGCGAAGTTAAAGTTGGGGCGAAGTTGGGAACAACTTCGCTTCATCTTTAAGTTCGTCTAATAATTAAAAAATTAAAAGGTCCAGGCGAAGTTAATGATAACTTCGCCTCACCACAACATCGCCTCAGGCGAAGTTGAGCCTCAGGCGAAGTTACGGATAACTTCGCCTAAATCTTAAGTTCGCCTGAATCTGAAACGGCGACAGTAAGGTTGATTCAATCATCGAAAATCTGGTGTGTCGGTCAATTTTGACGATTTAGGAGACTAAAACACATGATATTAAGGCAATCCGGACGATCAGTTTGCTCATGAACGCGTAAAAACAGGCTTTGAAATCGGGTATAAGGTTCGAACGTCCGAGGTCGCTAACCGGGTGTTGAAACAACCTAGGGTTAACAACATTGAACATCGATTATAAGATATAGAACCCAAACACACCTTGAATACTGATTGAAATCGAAAAAAAGATAATCAGATGATAATCGAATTAAGTTCGCTGTGATATTCGAGAATAAGTTCGCTGATATATAAAATAATGAATGAATGACCTTTGAAAATCCTTATATAGGGCGGAGTTATACAGGCGAAGTTACGGTTAACTTCGCCTAGGCGAAGTTATTCACAAGTTCGCCTGTTTAACAACTTCGCCTATATTTACAAAATCAACCCTTATAATTTGAACATTTTGCAATTAACTTTTAAAATTTCCCTTTAAGAGTTAAATAACACGATCAAGTCCAAGTAACCAGTTATAAAATCATAAACTACCTAAGTACGAAAAACTTTTAAAAAATTAAAGTACAAGGGATCAAATTTCAGTCTCGATAGGGACTACTACGTTTTAGAAAAGATCCAAACAGGAATCATACTAACTACGTGACTGTCACATAGATCCATGTTTAGCTGTATTATGACATAAAGAAACAGGTTGTAAGCAGGTAAATAACTTAAGATGGTTTTCATCGTTTCTGTGATACAAGTTAGGTTCAATTATGCCTCAAAATTTAAGTGGGCAACAACTCAGAGATTATGATGCCTCCTATCTATCCTCAAAGCATATTTGGCTTTCCCCAAGTCACCCCGAATTGACCTCGACCCATAGTGTCTGATTAAGTTTGTAAGTACTCTTCATCTGCTTCCCGTTCTCTTTCTTACTCCATGATTGAGAAGTCTTGACATTTTCAGCTCTAGAATGTTTTCATAACTCATAATAAATTTTTTTTTTTTTTTTTTTTTTTTATGATAAACATTTACATAGACTTCAGAGTAGTAAACAAATGCAAGTCCCGAATCTGGATCACTGCAGTTTCTTCACACACTATCTTTACGGGAATCAGAACACGTACGGGCTCGTGTATGACTGGGTAATCGCTTTTCTGCCTATCATTCGGAAAGATATATATGGAGACATGCAAAACTCGTAGGGAGTTTCCACGTAAAATCAAGTAGATTTAGTTTGTATCACATCTACTTTTACGCACCATAAAAAGCTACCATGACATACAATAACTGTCCTAAAGCCTTTTAAGCCTAATAACTTCACTAGTTAAGCACACAGAATCAGTATATTTATCATTTTTCAAGGTTGGATCAATTTTCTGTTAAACATAGCAAACGAACTTCTTACGAAGTAGCAGACTTGAAAAATAATTTCATTTCTCTTTTAAAAATTTTAACATTAATCGCCCCGACCAAAACAAAGTCTTCAGGTAAACGGCTATCCCGAAGATCCAATGGATCAGCTGGACCGACCACATACAAGTATGTGTCCTTCTAACTAAGTATGATCGACTAATTTTAAGCGAAAGAATGAAAACTCATCATAAACCGCCCCGGTCACTTTCAGTCCTTTGGTTAATGGCTATCCTCAAATTCTACAAGTAGAAAATGAGGACCAAAACATATCCGAAGACAAGTCCTTCAAACTGAGGCAACCGACATATTTTTTATACGATAGTGACGTTTTTTTTTTTTTTTTTTTAAATATAACATGAAAAGCATGGTTACTCGGGATTGATCATCCCATTCAGCTCGATAAGGTTTTGAAATCTTGTTTTGTCAAACGCTTTAGTATAAAGATCAGCGAAATTATCAAGCGTATCCACCTTTTCAAGCACAATCAGTTTCTTCTCAGCACAATCCCGTATAAAATGATGACGTATGTTAATATGTTTAGTTTTACTGTGCTTCACGGGATTGTTAGTTACTGAGATAGCAGCTGTGTTATCAATGCAAATAGGAGTAAGTAAGAAATTCAGACCATAGTCGCGCAACTGTTGTTGAATCCAAAGAACCTGGGAGCAGCAGTTGGATGCTGCCATGTATTCTGCTTCACAGGTTGAAATTGCGACTGAAGTCTGCTTCTTGCATTGCCACGACACCAATCTGCCACCAAGAAACTGACATCCTCCAGTTGTTGACTTCCGACTCTGATTGCACCCTCCATAATCAGAATCTGTGTAAGCGACTAGCTCCAAGTCTCCTCCTCTCGGGTACCACAACCCCAACTTCGGCTTGCCCTTGAGATACCTCAGTATCCTCTTCACACCCTTCAGATGAGATTCTTTTGGGTTTGCCTGAAAGCGTGCACAAAGACAAACAGCAAACATTATATCAGACCTAGAAGCAGTTAAGTACATTAAAGAACCTATAATAGCCCGATATTGAGTTGGGTCCACATCTGCATCACCGTCTGACTCAGCACCCAATTTGTGATTGACGCAGATTGGAGTGTCGAATGGAGTGCTGTCCTCCATCTTGAAGCGTTTGAGCACATCATGGACATACTTGGTCTGATGAATGAACATCCCATCCTTCTTCTGATCAACCTGCAATCCTAAAAAGAAAGTTAGTTCACCCATAGCACTCATTTCAAACCTCTTTTTCATGACGGCCTCAAAATCTTGACACATGGAGACTTTTGATGCAGCAAAGATAATGTCATCCACGTAGACTTGCACCAGCAGGAAGTCGCTTCCATCTCTCTTGAAGAACAACGTGCTATCTATCTTCCCTCTTTCAAACCCATTTTCAAGCAAGTAATCTGATAAAGTTGAATACCATGGGCACGAGGTGCCTGATGTAGTCCATACAATGCCTTGCTTAACTTGTACACGTGATCAGGAAAGTCTGGGTCAGGAAAACCCGGAGGTTGCTCTACATACACTACCTCATCAACTTTCCCATTCAGAAACGCACTCTTCACATCCAACTGAAATACCTTCATCTTCTTATAAGCAGCGAACGCCAAAAACAATCTAATGGCTTCCAACCTTGCGACAGGAGCGAACACTTCATTATAATCAATCCCCTCTTGTTGATTAAAACCTTTAACGACTAGCCTCGCCTTGTTTCTTATGATAATCCCTTTCTCATCTCTCTTGCACTTAAACACCCATTTTGTGCCTATCGCATGCACATGCTTCGGTTTTTCAACCAAAGTCCAAACTTCCATTTTCTTGAATTGAGCCAACTCTTCTTGCATAGCTTCGACCCACGAGCTGTCCTTGAGAGCCATTTGATAATTCTTCTGTTCAATCTGGCTGATAAAGCAGGTGTACAAGCATTCATTGATTATGCCTGTCTCCTTGATGCTTGTGTAAACACAGGTGTGCTCATTCAAGCTACGTCTTGTTTGTACACCGGAGGACACATCACCAATCACATTCTCCAAAGGGTGATCTTTATGAATTCTCGTGGTCGGAACAGAACCGACATGCAAATTGTCTTCCAAGTTAGAAGAGAGCTCGTCAATGGTTGTTTCATGCTGAGAGTGAAATGGATTGAAAAATTCTTCTTCAGTCGAGGCTGCAGGGGTATCGACAGCATTTGATGAGGAAGGTTGACATTTATCGATCAGCTGTCTTTGCAATAGGTTTTCTTCCTCATCAAGGATCATCTTCGTAGCAACTCTCTCTTCTTCTTCAGCAATATCCAAATACGGTATGTTAAAAGACTTAAAAAGTTTAACATAGTCGAAAAACTCAGTAGGTCCGTTGCTTGGTTTTGGCGGTTGGTAACTTGTGATATCGGTGTTACACACCACCTCAACCTTGCTGGTTGATGTATTAAAGACACGTCTGTTGGGAGTCCCAACAACATAACCGACTAAGATTTCTTCATCGGCTACTTCACCAAATTTAGAATTTGTCTTTAAAATCGAACAAGGGGACCCGAATGGTTCAAGACCACTCAAGTTGGGCTTTCTCCCATGCATAAGCTCATAACACGTTTTACCAAGTCTTTTAACAGTTAAGACTCTATTCAGAACATAACAGGCTGTAGCAACAGCTTCAGCCCAAAACACCACAGGAAGCTTCGAATCAGCCAGCATTGTTCTGGCTCCTTCAATTAATGTTCTGTTCTTCCTTTCAGCTACTCCATTCTGTTGCGGTGTATATGGAGCGCTGTATTGGTGTTCAATCCCTTTCTGAAGGCAGAAGATCTCCATCTCAAAATTCTTGAACTCCGTTCCATTGTCACTCCTGATGAACTTAACCCTTTTATCCATAACGTTCTCAACTTTGGTAATCAAATTCTTCACCATCTGAGCCGTTTCGTCTTTTGATTTCAGGAAATATACCCACGAATATCGTGAGTAGTCATCAGTGATCACCAAGAAATAAGAAGTACCTCCTAGACTTTTTGCATTCACGGGACCGAAGAGATCCATATGAAGCAACTCTAGAGTACTGACAATAGAATTGACCTTCTTGGTGTGATGGGATTTCTTGTGCTGCTTTCCCTTCTTGCACGCTATACATTTATCTTCAAAAATTGAAATTCTTCAAGGGAACGCCCAGCACAAGTCCATTTTTGACAATGTTGTTCATCTTCCGAAGATGAATGTGCCCCATTCTCCTATGCCACAATTCGGACTCCGATTCGCTCGCTTTTGTCATAAGGCATGATTCTTCCGTGGCCATTTCAGTTGACCTCATATCCATAATATATGTATTCCTTTCACGTGGAGCCTTCATCACAATCCACTCCTCTGGTATCTGAAAACCAGGTTGTAACACAATCGCCTCATTCTTTGTAAAATGAACGGTGTACTTCTTATCACAGATCTGCGACACACTCAGCAGATTGTGCTTCAATTCTTCTACAAAGTTAACTTTCTCCAATGTCATCTTTCCGTTCGACACCGTTCCCATTCCTGTAATCTTGCCTCCACTTTCACCGGCAAAGCTCACTCTCCCTCCTTGAACAGGTTTCAAATCGTGTAACAAGTATTTGCTACCCGTCATGTGCCGGGAACAGCCGCTATCCACAACCCAAAGATTGTTGGCAGCCCTGTTCAACTGTTCCTGCACAATAAAGCAAAAGATTAGAATTTAGGGACCCAAGACCAATTGGTCTTGGATCTATACATCCCAAACTTTGGCTTTCCAAAGTTAGTACTTTGATAATTCCTGTAAGTCCTACTAGGATACCTCCTTGTAGATTGATTGTGAGGCCTTTCAAACCTTAGTGAATTGAAAGAATTATAGTTTGTAGTTTGGTTATTAGTAGTGTAAAACTGAGATTTGTTTCTATGAAAACCTGAATTAGTCACATATTTGAATTTTGAATGGTTTTCACTTTTAGCAGTATGATAATTACTATTAGGCTTATTCTCAGTTTTAGTAGGTCTCACACCTCTGAATCGCTGCTTCAGAGGGCAATCTGCAACAAGGTGTCCTAATTGATTACACCTAAAACAACACCTATGCTCAACTTTTTTATCAACCGGTGTTTTAGATGTCGAGGCTTTATTAAAGCCCGTTCGTCTCACATATGGTGGGACATACGGGTTTAGTGGAGTACTCTTTTTATTCGTCTTATCTTTCTCTCCACCATTGGGTAATACCACCTCCTCTTTTGCCTTACCAGACTCGGATGACTTATCCGAATCCGATGAGACTGGACTTGGATCAGAAATTATAACACTTGAAACAGGCTAACTTGTTTCGCCTCCACTAACATTTGGTTCTTTACAAGTTACTTTAAATGGTACTGTCTGAGCAACCTCAAAGTCAACAGATTTCTGAACACTAGGGTTAATAGTGTAATTGTGATTATAAGGTGGTGGAACCTCATGATAACCGATTCCTCCTCTCTTAGCAGAGGAACCTTGATCACTAACAAGGTGATCAAGAATAGCAAAGGAATTTCTGAACTGCTCTAGTTTTCTATTCAGTTCCACCACTTTTACCTGGTGATCAGCAATCTGTTTTTCTCTATCAGCAATCAGTTTGGTTTTTTCTTCCAAAACTTCATAGCTTAAATCAATCACTTCAATTTTTTCAGCAAGTTTTGTTTTTAAACTTTTAACATCTTTTTCACAAGCTTTTATTTTGACTTTATAGCTATTTTCTCTTGCTTTTGTAAAATGATGATCTTCTTTAGGGTTTTAAATTCAGCATCCAACCTAACATACTGATCGGTTATAGTTGCTAATTGCTCAGACAAGTTTTCACATTTAGAACATGTAGGTTTAGAACATACCTCGGAGAGCTGGTCTTTAACATTTGCCATGAAAGCTTTTTCTTCTTCGGTAACCTTCTCACTTTCTTCAGTTTCAACCTTCGCCAAATTTGCCTGCTCAAAAGTTTCTTTAGTCTGCAGGTTCCAGTTGTATTCACCAGCTTCTCTGGACATCATGGCACTATAATCTTTAGAACCCCCACTTTGCTGTGTAGACCTGCCCTGACTTCGTTCTACACGCTCATTCCTGCATTCCTTTGCAAAGTGACCGTTTTGCTGACAATTGTAGCATCTTACCTTCGTCTTGTCGAACCCTGGCCTTCCACCGACAAAATTTCTTCCGGTCTTATTCATAAACCTTTTCACTCTTCTCACGATCATGGCCATCTGCCATTGTAGATCCATTTCTTCCATATCATCAGCATCAATCTGGTCATAGTCTTCATCCAACATAGCTGGATCAACAATCTTCCCCTGAATGTAGTTCTCATTGGAAGCAATAAAAGAAGCATAGAGACCAAACTGCTCTTCAGCAGATTTGACACTCATAGGCATCTTAGAGTAGTTGTTGCTGGGAATACTTGGAGAGAAACTACTCTTGCTTACCTGGGGTTGAGAACCACTCGATCCACCTGCTACATAGCAAACATCACCATTTGTGTTGACTGACACATGACCCTCATGTGATGAGTTTGCGCCCGACTCTCCCTTCGAGTAGTAGGCAGCAGATTCAGTCTTCGATCCTGAGCTAGTGTTGACTTTAGCTCCATACATACCTGGATCTTGAACCTGATCCATAGGTGTCTCCTTTCTGACCATGTTAAGCTCAAAGGTTCTGAGCTTGTTGACTGCCGTTTCTAGATCATATGTGGGAAAGTCTTTGTCTTCCCTCATCAGCACAGTGTACATCTCCCATTTTGGTGGGAGAGCATCTAGAAGCTTCTCAACTATGTCTTCTTCTCGGTAGGAAATTGAATAGTTGCTTAATTCAGTCATCAGATGGTAATATCGAGTGATAATATCATCTAAAGATTCATTCTTCAAATACTTGAAGACTAAGAACTGGGTTTTGAGCAATTTTATCTTTGAAGCACGGATTCCAACATTCCCTTCAAATCTGTTCTCAAGAGCTTCCCAAAGCTCTCTTGCTGACGTGTACTTTCTAAACGTATGAAGGATCTCTTGTGGAAGAGCCATAGTAATAGCAGCATGAGCCTTGCTCTCGGCCTCATACATCTTTTTCTCTTCTTCTTCCATTTTGCTATATTTTTTGATTTGATCACGACCTTCATACTCCATAACTGGTGGAATATAACCATCCTGGATGCATACCCACATCTTCGCATCCTGGTACTTGACATATTGTATGAACCGATCCTTCCATACAACGAAATCGGTTCCCTTCAGCAATCTTGGGGCCTTAGTAGCTGACCCTGCTTCAACTTCAATCTTTACTAACTCAGAGATGTTAATCGACGACATCTTTCCCGAAAAGTAAGAAACCCGAAAAATTAAAAATTTTCTGAAAAGTACTGTAGGCGAAGTTACCGATAACTTCGCTTAAGCCTTAACTTCGCCGCTGATTAACTTCGCTGAAGAACTTCGCAGATGATTAACTTCGCTTAAAGTAAGCGAACTTAGGAGGTAGGCGGAGTTGTAGAGAACTTCGCTGAGTTAGGCGAACTTGAGAAGGTAGGCGAAGTTGTGGATAACTTCGCTTAACCTTATATCTTCGCCGAAGCCCTACGTATCCTAACGGTAACTTCGCCTGATGAACACGGACGTTTTTGCAGATCTGAAATCTGGATTTTACGAGGTTTTTGACGGTGCAAAGGCTTGAATACGATAGTAGGAGGTAAGATTGACTCAAAAACACAGAAAACACGTCCCGCGAATAGTCGAAACGGGACGATTTCTACACCCGCGTGAATATCCCGAACCACACAATCGAGCAAATGCTCTGATACCAATTGTAGGTTCCCTGGATGGATCGCACGAGATATCTCGATCAACTCAGGTGCGGAATCCCTGCGTAGATCGTTACGAGCGTAGAACACGAATCACACGAACACACGAAACGAACACACGTTATATATTATAACTCAAACACGTGATGTAATATCACTGTTACAGACTCTCGTCCTCACGTTACAATGAACTTGAACAACTGACACGAACTTAAAAACAACGATTACAAACCAAGCCGTAACCTAGGACTATTTATACACGACAACTTCGCCTGGCATGTTCAGGCGAAGTTGTCCATAACTTCGCTTGGCTAACAAGTTCGCCTGTTAAGCGAACTTGTCAGTAACTTCGCTTAAACATACAAAACATAATTAAACATTACAGACTCGATTACAGACACTAGACTATGAACTACTGACATTATGCACCAACACTATCATTATTTTTTATTTATGAAATTCATTTTCTACTTTGGTTATTCCTTAATAGAATGAGGTGATTATCCCTTTGTGGATCTTAGATGACTGGTTTCATATCAATGCAAACATCATACATTCGACTGACAACTTTAACATTTGTTAAAATTTCAAAATCAAGAAAAGTGGCACCTAATATGACAAAAATCAAGAAATCTATTTCTTTATTCTAATGTTATTGAATATGCAAATTGGTGTGGCTTAAGATTCAAACTTGATAAACATATGTGTCAAAGTTGAGATATTACACTTATAGTGTAATCTTAAATAAATATTATGATGAAATTATAAAAATAGGCTACGAAACAAATTGTTTTAGTTGTAAGAGGTCATTTTGGGTATTTAGGTATTCACCATAACTATTGTTGGTAATAAACCAATGAAAATGCATGTATATTTCTTATAAAAAAATTTATATCGAAATAGAAGGCAAACGAGCAAAGTGCCCAATTACCCATTTTTGAATTGTATTTTTAAATTTTAATCTATTTTTTGCATTACACAATTCAAGAGCTTATTTGCATTTAAAACTATTTTGGTATCCATAAACCAAATTTTATTATTTTAAAAGTGTTTTTTGAATCCATGTATCACACGGGCATATAGACTAGTTTATTTATTATATAACAATTTTCAGATTTCATTTCCCTCACATAGTGCATATTCACTTCATTTTATGCTTCCTTAGTTGTACTCTATGCTTTGATTATTGTTACTAACAATTATTGGTTTAGTCACGTGCTATCAACATGGTTATTGTTACCTGCTTCTTATATCATATATACATTAGCACATCTACATGTTTATTATTGCTACTCAGTACTTAATACAATATTCTTTAATATTTATTTTTGCTAATAAAAATATTATTATATCAAATCATTTTTATTACTTATTTTTGGATTAAATAAATTAAGTAGAAATTTGTAAACCACTTACTCTTTTTTATTACAAAATTTATATAACTTTTTATAAAAGTTACAACTTTTACAATTTCTAAAGTTTTTACAAATGATTACAAATTATATATAAAGTATTAATATATTAGTTTCCAAATAAATTAAGTAGAAATTTATAAACTACTTACTCCTTTTTATTACAAAATTTATATATAAAAGTTAAAACTTTTACCATTTATAAAGTTTTTTACAAATGATTACAAATTATATACAAAGTATTAATATATTCGTTTTCATAACAATAAAAGATATACTTTGAAACTTGTATATATACAATTAACAACTTAAGGTTGTATAGATAGTTGTATCTTAAGTTTAAGTGATTGTACTTGATTTTAGTTTATTATTTTTAAACTCTTTTACTTTTTAACCCTTATACTTTTCTATCTTTTATTATTTAATCTCAACACCTTTTCACCTTTAACTTTGGCCCATATGCTTTTCATCTTTTACAAATTATTCGTTTTACATTTAGTTAAAATTTTGCGAGTTAAAACGTCGCAACGTGGGTGTGTGGTTCAACGTTTTTACACATAGTTTTCCCGTTTAACGGCAATATCGCAAACCGTGGGTCCTAGATAAATTTAATTATTTTTCTCTATGTTTTATATGTTTCGCGTGCTTGGTTCAACGCTTTTATATCTACTTTTTGTTCGGTTTTACTTTAACTTGGTTATTGTTTTCAATGATTAGTTTCTTTTATTTATTTATTTATTTATTATACCAGGCTTTCCGATGTTGGTGGTCAATGGAGGAGGTGTGTCGCTGGTAATTCTTGGCACGGTTTACGCCCCTGCCACAACGTGGGGGTTTTTTAATTGGTTCACGAAAGTTACTCGTTACAGAAGAGGGGATGTTGAGTGAAGGCAGTGGTGGTGATGGTGGTGATTTCATATTTTCAAGTGAAATGAATGTGTAACGATTTTACACCCGCCGCCGCAACACGCGAATGTCAAATCTAGTATATATACAATTATCAACTTTTGTGTACATAAAAGCTTGTACATTGTGTATAGAAGTTTTTTCAATCCTTTTTTTTTACTTTTAACCCTAAACTTTTCATAATGTACTTTTAACTAATATATTTTCCATCTTTTACAAGTTTGTCACAAAACATTTTTCGTTTTTAATTCCAACGCATTTCACTTTCAACGTTGGTCCCCAATACTTTTCATCATTTACCAATTTTCATTCAGCGTTATGGTCTAAATTTTACAAGTTAAAAGCACCGCAACACACATGTGTAGTTCAACGTTTCAGTCATAAATCTACTTAGTTAATCTTTTTAATATTTTACGTTTTGGTCAAAATTTTGCATGTTTGCACCTACTTTGCTTTCGGTTTAACAGTGTCTCTCGCAAAAGGTGGGTCCAACAACACCATCAACATATGACTTCAATAAAACATTTTAATGTTCCTTTTTTATGGTTTTACGTTGATGTGAGGTCGAAGACTCACTCATAAATAAACCGATTATAACTAAACAGATAGCGATAAGCGGGTGTCGAACACAAGGAGTTTGTGGAAAATGTGTTACTAAGTAGTTTTGTTATTTATCTAAATTAAACTAAATGCACAAAGTAAATTCAAAGATTTGATGGTTTGGTTTTGATTAACGAAAATAACTGAGATAAATAAACGAGTTTTAAACAATATGAGAAACAATGCTCTCTCCCGATTTCAGATTTTCAATATTGATAATGTTAATGTTTACTTTTAGGATGAATTACATAGACATAATTCATGAAAGTGTGTTTGAAAGTGATCAAAGAGGACTAAGTACTTGGATTATAAAAACGCAAGGTTATCACTCGATAATCAGTATAATATAGTTAACCCTAATTCTCTTCTACTAAATCTCGATTGCCTATGGCACCAAGAACGGATAGTCAAGAACACGAATTTATACTATACTAACAATTACAAGGCAAACTCACAATCACCATAGCAATACAATCAATTGATCAAATTACTATCCCACAAATAACATAAACAATTCACAAATAATCAATTGAAAACTTACAATTCTGGAGACAACATAAAGACTACTAGCCACTCATCATTCGATTCATCATAACATCAACTAAAGTATGTAGATGAATCTCCAATACCAATTCAACGATTACAATCACCCAAAATAAAGTACTTGCACCCCCAACCGAAAGATAATTGAAAAGACACGAAAAAACGACTAAAAATAAGAAGAAATTTGGCATTTACGACCCGAACCGTGGCCCATGGTCTCCACCGTGGGTCACGGTGGCGCCCTGGAAAAAATGGACGGACACCGTGGGCCACAGTGGGACAAAGGCCACGGTACGGTGGCCTCTATCCATTTTGATCACATTGGACCGTGGCCCACGGTCTCAACCATGGGTCACGGTGGACTTCAGCCTCGCCTTCCCATTTTCACTTCTTTTGACCTCTCTCGCGTACCCGATTCCTTAGGTTTCTTCATTATACATCATAATAGCATCGGAACCTCCTTTGTACCTACAATTCACCGAGAATACCGTAGTTATATAATTCCACAAGATAAACCAATTAAATACATGATTATTACGGTATTAACTCACTTAAGGGTTGTCCCATGTACCACCCGTCATACGTCCCAGTGCAATGTAGGTGACTTAACACTGGTTATAACCAATGTTTTGAAACTCGGACCGGTTCTACAGGTCTGACCGATACCCAATAGGAAAGCCGATTCGGTTCACATATATAACCCGTTTTCTAACAACCCAGCCGGGTCTGGCGGTTTACGGTCCGAACGGACCCGGCGAACCGCCGGTTGAACCGGCAAAACCTTGTTTTTATTAAATAAAATTTTTTTTTCACTACGGGACTCGACCCTGGGACCTATCCGAGCTTAAATGCTTAAGAAAAATTCACCAACCAACCAACCAACACTAGTTTGTGTATAATTATTTGAACTACAAATACTATATAGTGACAACAATGTAAGGCCCCGTTACCGGTAACCCTACTTTCGTGTTGGATTTACTCATAAACACAGTTCTAAATATCAGAGTTAATTAAAAACTTTACGCGGAATATAAAACTTTCATAAAACATTACATATCAATTCATAATCATGTCTTAAAACATTCCTCTTGTCTTTCAAAATCAAAACATAACTTATAAAACATATCAGATCTTCAGATGCCAGGCTTTAGTCTTCTGCCATGTGTCCTCCACTCAAGCCAGCTGTCTCAACCTACTCACCTGCGTGCATACTAAAAGTCAGCTACGCTGAGTGAGTTCTAGTTAATCATACAATACCATACAATACCTTATTACATACATACGTACTTAACCTCATAACTTTCCTTCATACACACATAAGTACTCATGCCTTCATTCTTACTTACATACTTTCTTTCTTACTTACATACTTTCTTTACATTCATAATCATACGTTTTAAAGAGCCTTTCGCCCTATAACCTCACAGATATTATAAGGGTCTGGTCCCTAACATCACAGATATTATAAGGGTCTGGTCCCTAACATCACAGATATTATGAAGGGTCTGGTCCCTATCCTCACAGATATTGTAAGGGTCTGGTCCCTAACATCACAGATATTATAAGGGTCTGGTCCCTAACATCACAGATATTCTAAGGGTCTGGTCCCTTACATCACAGATATTATAAGGGTCTGGTCCCTTGCTTTCGAATATTAGTAGGGTTCAGTTCCCTCTTCGTTACCATACAACATGCAACATACATCGAGTATTATTAGGGCTTGGTACCCTTTTCGTAACCATACAACCATACAATCGTCATTTCCTTCTTTTATTAACTTTATTACGTTCATACACATAAACATACATATCATACTTGCCATATTTATAACGTTACAACCTGACAGTACGTGCAATATCCGAAGATCGTTCACGAACCATCAAGCAATCATTCATACATATCACATATATCACATATGGCTTTATAACGTTACAACCTGACAGTACGTGCAATATCCGAAGATCGTTCACGAACCATCAAGCAATCATTCATACATATCACATATATCACATATGGCATACATTTATCACTTAGGATAAATGTATTAACAACACATCAAGTATGCACACAGCCCCGAAAACATAACAAGGAATGGGGCTAGAAACTCACCTGGATCCTGTTACGCTCGCCGTTGATCGTAATTCCTTTCTTTAACTGGGCTCGGCTAACTGTATAATATTTACACATATCAATTAACTACTACTACTAGTTTTGTATTTCTATCTATATATGACCCACAACGACGGGGGTCCGGGGGCAGCGCCCCTGGCAGCGGGGTTCTAGGGGCGGCAGCCACTAGCGGGGTCCAAGGGGCAGAGCCCCTGGCTGGGGTTAAGCTGCCAGGTCAGCTTGGAAAAATTTTATTTTCGATAACTGCCTTAACACATTTTCCATTAGGTTTTTAATTTATTTTCTAAGCGAACTTCACTTTAGGCGAAGTTAAACCTTAGGCGAACTTGGCTTCAGGCGAAGTTAAACCTTAGGCGAACTTGGCTTCAGGCGAAGTTAAACCTTAGGCGAACTTGGCTTCAGGCGAAGTTAAACCTTAGGCGAACTTGGCTTCAGGCGAAGTTAAACCTTAGGCGAACTTGGCTTTTAGGCGAAGTTAAACCTTAGGCGAACTTGGCTTTTAGGCGAAGTTAAACCTTAGGCGAACTTGGCTTTTAGGCGAAGTTAAACCTCAGGCGAACTTGGCTTTTAGGCGAAGTTACCATTTAGGCGAAGTTACCATTTCAGCGAAGTTGCCATCAGGCGAACTTGGCTTCAGGCGAACTTATCATCAGGCGAACTTGGCTTGCAGGCGAAGTTCATCAGGCGAACTTAGCTTGCAGGCGAAGTTCATCGCTTGAAGGCGAAATTGCCCAGATGAAGGCGAAGTTGTCGCGCTGCAGATCTGTTTGCCCATAACTCCTTCGTTTCTTAGCCAAATAACTCGATTTTGGTACCCACGGAATCGTATGATCGGCGCCTACAAATCCCAACCATCAAATCGGACTAAAATCGACGTTTTAGGGGTCCGATTTGGGCAGTTGTGTTTCGGGTCCGATTAACCCGTCAAATCCTAACCATTTTCAGTAATATTAGCTTTGCGGGATTAGTTCTTACCTTTCCAACTCAGATCTACCAGCAAAATCTCGGGTCTCGACTTCGGATCTCGGTTGGTTATGTGTGTGCTTTTGAGTGTGTAAAAGAGAAAGATGGAAATAAAATGATATCTTGGGCTTGGGATGGGTATTTATAAGCCCACGGACTCAAGGCCCATTCTCATTTAACCCATCTTACGTAATCTAAGCCCATGACCCGTTCCTTACTCGACATTAAATAACTAAAACGTGAAATCACTAACATAACTTTCTTTTATTTAACATTATAAAAATTTTAGGATGTTACAAACAAACATTATAAATGGACATGAAAGTTGTTCAATATTACTTTTTTAATGTATATAAATTATGATAAAGGATCCAATACAATAATCCTTAATCGTACATTACGTACGTTATAAGTCCCGAATCTGGATCACTATAATTATGATATCAACAAACAAGTATTGGTGAGGAATACCAACACTTAGTGACTCAAGAACAAAAATAAACACGGGGATTGCTTCAAAACACACGTATTATTGTTATACGTCGGGTGCTTAAGCACTACAACCTCTTCTAGTAAACACGTAGATGGCCAAACTTACAAGTGAATGAACAACCTAACCCTATATAATGCATGTTCTATATATAGGGAACCAACATAACTGGCCCAACAACTAACCAAAAGCCCACCGAGATCCCAAGGGATCTCGGTTTACATTATCGCCCGTAGCCCAAGCCCAACATACAATCCAAACCCAAACATAAGATAGACTAAGTGCAAACCACAATAATCTTGGCCCAACAATCTCCCCCTTGGTTTGTAGCTTGGTCTTCAATCATGTTCCATATAATCAACATCCGCATCTTACAACGCACCGGCGCAAAAATTGCATCAGATAATAGACGCTGCCATACTCGTGTATTCTTTAGCGGCTGTCTCAAAAAGCGGATCAGCAATTATCTGGAACGTGATGAGAGTCTTGATATCCTTCTCTCCAAACTTCAGTGGATCCCTAGGATTAACAAAATGGTATTGTCCCTTGCCCTTCTGTAATTTGATAACCACAGTGGCAGTTGTACTAACAAAAACCCAAAACCGCATGTTGTCCAACGTACCGTCTGGAATCGCATCAGGAACAGAAATATGGGTAGCCTTCTTTGTGGCAGGCCACATAACGTTTACCATTGTTTTTCCTGTCTTCGGATCTATGACCCCCTTTGCTTACTTTAGGAATGATTCGGCAGTTGGCATTGTTGGGAAACCTCGATCAACAGGATTCTCAAGAAGTTCCAGAAATTCGTAGCTTGTTTATAATTCGACCGGTTGTGGAACGGAGAGTTTATCAAGTCAATGAGATCAACTCTAGTCCAAGAACCAAATTCTTTCATCTTTTTGTAATACTCAGCGGTTCCCGACTTCCTTTTTACCCACCACATATTTTTCTCAGCGTCAAAACCCCACAATACAACTCTTGACCTATCACCTTATTTATCCGAGAAGCTCTTTGGAAAAGTTACGACGAACCTGTCTGGATGGTCTGATTATTCCACATTCTGATTTGAGTTCTTCATCACCATTAGCTTTCTCTAAACTCTGTCTGACTTTTCTTTGGTGATCGGTGGTGCAGACATCATAAATGTTGTCAGCTGGACGAATAGGAGAGCTCTTACCTTGATCAACGTTGGATGTTTGAGAGACCACATCATCGTTGCCTTTAAATTCATCTCCAAACTTTTGAAATAGTTTTTGTTGGAGGTCAAGATACATGTCCGTCAATCCACCCATGCCAGACTGTAATTTTTTATCTTGGAATCCTTTTCAGAGTTGCTTGCTTCCAGTTCTTGAATACGAACATCCTTGACTACTGAATCTTGCTCGAGTTCAAAGACTCGACGTTGTAGTGCGTGAATATCAACAGGAGCATCTTCAAGAACAACTCCCTTACCCTTGTTTTGAAATAAGTTTCTTGCAAGGCAAGAATTTGGGCAATCTTGTCTGACGCGCCAGAACTTGACTGACCCTGAACAGCTGGGCCAGATGAACCTGAGGGATATCTGTCTTGAAATCAAAGTCATCAAACATCTAATCTTGAAATAAAGGCTCTGCAGTAGATGCGTCTTGTTCAGCTAGTGTTTCTTGAGCATGTGACTCAGGTTGATGAGTTTGTTGTTGTAGGCTGGTGGTTGTTGTTTGTGTTGGTGTTTTGGTTGTTGCTTCAGCTTCACTGTCCAACCCGCTAGATCTCGGATCTTATCCTTTTTCATTTACGAGGGATGATATCAGCGGTTGGTTCTTCACTCGAATCTTCTTCAATGTTTTCAGCAACTGTATGAGGAGGTTTCAGAGCAGTTGACTATAATAAAACTTTGGCAGCTTCAAGAGCACTCAATTTCTCCGCATTCAGAGCGATGTCTGTCTCACGGTGTTCTGTCTCATTATCTTCATCATCAGAAATCACGAAAGCTGCAGCACGTGGTTGAGATGGTGCTACATGTTCATCAGCAACCTGAGCAATAATTGGCTCAGCTTCCGTTTCAACAAATCGTCCAAATTTCACCAGAGCATTGAGGCCCTGTAATTGCAAAATAACCATGTACTTTACTCGAACTAAATCACATATTTAATATAATCATCAAGTAATACAAAGCTTCTTCATTGAAATTAGATGGTAAGTGGAGTTTTAGCTCATGATGAGTATAGTTATGAACATCAAAGGAGATGAAGATAACAAACACATAATTAAACTAGAACAATCTAACCAAATATGGATACATCTTTCTTCTTTAATGGTGATGGATGATGATGATGATGATGACCTCCAAGCCTTCAAACTCTTCACAAGATCTTCAATATGAGTGTAAAATGGGTGTTTTATAAGTGAAACTCGTATAGAATTCTCTTCAAGCACATCTCTTTGAATGCAACATGCTCCTCTATTTATAGGTTGTCTGGGTGATCAGGCACGGCCCAATGCATAGTGAAGCACGCCCCCGTGTCCTGGTGTCCAGTCGCATTAAGTGCTCTGTCAAATCGTACATATTGACTCACCACGGGGGCTTGCTTTATAAGGCACGACCCCGTGTTTTTGGGTGTCTATTATATTTTCTTTTGTCTTTTCTGAAAGGTGACCACGGTCTCATGTTCCCTAAAACACGGTCTCGTGTCTAGCTGTCTAGTATTTTGTATTTTCTTGCACATGAAAGCATGGGGGCGTGTTCCATAAAGCATGGGGGTGTGTTTTGTTGTTTTCTTGGGTTTTCTTTGATTTTTCTTTGCATTTTCTTTGATTCTTCGTTTGAGACTTGGATATACCTTCAAATATATTTTAACATGATAAGTAGTTATCTGAACTATATTATATGATAGAAGTTGCAGTTTTTAGAGATTATTTGATGCCTAAAAGATGTATATCACACAACCCGAATGACATTCACCTAAATACGAATGTGCCATACGGGTAAGTAAACGTATTCTTTAGCTGATCTTCAGGATGTATGGCAATATGGTTATATCCTGAGTACCCATTTAAAATTTCAGACCTGAAAGTTTCTTATCCGATCAATAAACGACAACATGAAATGATCTTTAGAGGTAGCTGGATATAGTTTCCAATAATCAACACAAGTCCTCCACCCGGTTAATGGTCGGGTGGCAACCTCATTACCTGAGTCGTCTTTAACAAATTGAATGCCTGTCTTTTTCGGTAGAGCGTTAGTCGGATTCACCCATGTGCTGTCTGAATTGGCAAATATGATATCTGCATCCAACCAATTCAGTACCTCTTTCTTGACCACTTCTCTCATGTTCGGGTTTAACCATCGTTGTGCATCGTGTGCCTGTTTGACCTCCGAATCTGTAAGAATCTTGTGCATGACAATCAAGGGACAAATCCCTTTTAAATCCGCTAAGGTCCATTCTATTGTCGCTTTGTTAGCAACCAGCACCTCCAACAGCGCACTTTCATGTTCAAAGGATATATTAAAAGTTATAATAACAGTTAAAGTGTCATTCTTACCGAGAAAAGCATATTTTAAATATGCTTTGGTATTTCCTTGAGCTTGACTTTTGGTGGTTCTTCCAACAATTGATTTAGCCCGGTGTCAATTTTATCAGGTAGTGGTTCCACATGAACGGGCCATGGCGGTGGTTTTCTTCTCATAGCTATAACCTCCAACTTCCTTTCTTCCTCTTCATGTTGTTTATCTGTCTCTACCTATAACCTGCCAAACATAAAGCACGTCTCCTTCATGCCATCCATTTCCACAATAGAGTCAATAACGTCTACCACAAAGCACTCTTCATCGACCCGAGAATTATTTACATGTGTAAAGGCATTAATTCTCAGCATATGGTTACCAAATGTCACGTGAACTTTACCACTTCTGTTATTAATGATGGCACTTGCAATAGCCAAGAAAGGCCTACCGAGTATTACCATGGGATGTTTGGTTCTTTCGCGCAAATCATAGTTAAGAACCAAAAAGTGAACTAGAAAGTAAAAATCTTCCACCTTAACAACCGCACATGTCAATATCCCCCGGGGAATTTTTGGTGTTTAGTCAGCCAAAATAACTGTGGTGGTGGCTACCCTAAGCGGACCGAGTCACACTGATCGTAAAAGATTCTAAGGAGGATACTAATAGTAGCTCCAAGATCTAGAAGTGTTCGTTTCATTTTAAAATCCCTCATTTAAATGGGTATAATAGGCGCTCTTGGATCTTGCAACTCATCTGAAAAATCACCACAAAGAATTGCACTCACATTACTGGTTAAATCAATTTGCTTAAGAATTTTAGGGTTCCGCTTTTTTGTGTACAAATGTTACAAGTACTTAGCATGGGTGGAAATTGTTTTATTGCATATTACAGGGGAATGTTTATTTTTAGCCTGTTAAATGACTCACATTTCCTCTTGTCGTGGGCTCCGTTTAGATGTCACCAACAAAGCATCAGGATAGGGACAATTTTGAATCCCTTCCCCTTATCCCTAGGATTGGTGGTGCATTTTTCAGAACCGGTTTGTTAATTTTATTTTTGTTTTCAGTTTTCAGTTTTCTTTGATTTAGTTAAATCAGCCGGTTCTGGTTCGTTATCACTTATGACAGTCTCATCAACATCCTCCGCCACCCCGTCAACCAACGGTGGTGGAAGCTCAACTTTACTATCATAAATCTTACCGCTTCGAAAAATACTTACCTGGCTAATGTGTTTCTTCAAACTCAACTTTATTATCACCCGATACCACTGAAAGTGACGGATTTCAATGTTGGCTTCATCTGTCTTAGCTTGTGAATAATGTGCATATAATAAAACTTGTTGCATCTCGGCCCAATTCCGAATTCTATACATGGGTAACGAGTTAAACCAGTGTTTGGCTTTATCCTTAGTGTGAACTGGAATAACCACAACCAAACTTTATCCTGATCAAATGTTCCCTCACTAAGTGACCCGCAAATTGCCCCAAAGTCTGACAAATGAGAATACGGGTCTTCAGAAGCCATACCGTGAAACATAGGCAAACAACTAATATAAGTTGGACATGAATTTAAAGTTTGTTGTCCCGGTACACATACATGTGGGACTATCGGGGAGACATCATTATATATGGACGGTCTAAACCGACCGTTTACACCTTGAACGTGGGCTATGATGCTTCGCTTTTGACCGTTCCTGTTAACCCAACCACCATTATGCGGTCCTTCATCTTGTCTATTCACCCTTTATCTTCCCACAACATTCTGATTTCTACTTGCATTCCTGTTTACATTTCGTGCATCCTGGTGATTAACTGGTGGCTCTTGTACTTCCCAACCATCTTCAAACTAATTCAACTATTCAAACTCAGTGTTACCTCCGAACATTCCAATTACCCCTGTTATTACCATGTTGCCACTAGTCTTAATCATCCCATTCCCTTCACCTTCTTCATCTTCTGGGTAAACACTAACATAATCTTCATCATGGTTCAATTGTGTTCTACGACGAGGGGTATTGTGTGAAATTGATGGTCCAGGTTGACGGTTATTTCAGTTTCTATATTGTTAAGCTGAGTTGTTTGGGTTTTATTCCTGGTTGGTATTAATAGGTGCATTGGGTTGATTTCGGGCTGCATCTGCTGATTTAAGTTATTATCGTGGTTGGGGTGAAATATATTATCTTTAGGTAAGGGGTTTCTGTTACGAAACTAATCTTCCGTCTCTGATTCTCTTTTTCAAGCATTGTTTAGTTTAGCTAATCTCTCAATCTTTGATTCAAAGAAAAGTGATAACTGTCTTCCTGAACGAAGAGTGTGCACATACCTGTCACATGCACAAATAACACACCCCGTGTAAAAAGGAAAAAAATAAATCTAGACTAAAAATAAAATTAAAATAAAACATAAAAATTAAATCACACAAAAATACTAAGCGCGCGAGCTCCCCCGGCAACAACGCCATTTTGATCTAGATGTCGTGGTCTAATAAAAAATGAGTGGCAATCAGTGTTCCTAATCACCTTAAACTAGTTACGATAAGTAGGGTGTCAAACCACGAGGAGTAAGTGGCCAATGTGAAGTGTAATTGATTCTTCACATTATAAAGGTTTGGAGTGCTGATCACACTAGCAAAAGTTGAATAAACGAACACTAAACAAGTTATAAACAATTCAATTATAAGCAATTCACACCCATGGTTCAAGCATGCAACTAAAAAGCAATCTCATATAGTTTAACAAATCTGGTTAACTGAATAATCTATTCGTAGGCATCAACAAATGTAAGCACACGACACTAGTAAGCAAAGGCTCCTTGACATCGTGATTAGAGGTGCATTAAAAACCCAAACCTGGACCTAAAAGAACTGGAACCGGGTTTTTATCCTCGAGCTTTTACTACTTGAACCCGTACCTAGAACCGTTTTGTACCCGGTAATACCAGAAAACCGGAATCAGTTCCATATCTGGAACCAGGTATTTCCAATTCCCGAAATTGAGTTTTTTAAATACGCAATCTATACCCAAAATTATCCGAAAAATACCCTAAAAGAGTGCAGCCCTTAAAAAACCCAAAAAAAAACATGAAAATAAGGTTTTTTCAATATCCGGAAATAGGGTATTCAGATACTTGGTTTTAGATTGACTCTTCAACATGGACTTTTTATTTCTGCTTTACAGGGCGTACCAATCATCCCAGGTATTCATCACGTGCTCGTACAGTCCAAATTAAGCGCATTAACAACCTGTGACCTGTAACACAATAAACACGTATGAAGTACCATTGTTCGTACAAATAACCAACTAAAACTATACAATTAATGCAATAATAAATATACATAATACCCAACCATCACTAATCTTTAAATTCTTTTAAACATATTAAATAATGTTTTGTAAACCAAGTACTGGGGTATTTATATACCCAAATATATTTTCAAAATAAATTAATATTTTATTCCAAAGGAGTCTACCGCTAAAACAAACCGGCCACTCTAATATATATACAAAACATGCATCAACTATTAGTTATACTTTTAGGCCCTAAAGTGGGGGTGTCATAGATCTTTGATGCAGAATCATTTGTCAAGAGATTCTTTTGTTTGCTTAATCTTGTCAATATAATCCCTAATCATTATCACATCATCAACATATATTAAAACAACAGCGAGGTCCGATTCATGAAACATAAACAAGGAGTGATCAGGCGTGGACTGTGTAAAGCCATTTTCAAGATAAGCGTCCTGTTGATACCAATTTCTAGAGAAGCCTTAGTGAGATTTTCATATAAACTTCCTCCTTTAAATACACATGTAAAGAGGCGCTGTTGACGTCAAGTTGTTGAATTGGCCAACCACGTTTAATAGCACCCGCAGGTAACGTAACTGACATTTATGATACCCTTATGGGTTTCACGTTTAATTTTAATAGCTTTTTTTTTGAACGGCCAACTTAGTAACGCCGGGTACTCGAAATTAATCATTTCGTCCATTTATTTAATATTGAGTTTATTTACTTTAATAATTTTTTTTTCTTTTTTTATTTTATAAAAAAATACTTGCTAAAATTTTCATATTTAGTGGGTTCAGTTTTTTTACATTAGTGAGTTCGATTAACACAAAAAAAAATAGGTTCATTCGTTAATATAATACAACTAGTAATTTGACCCCTGCGTTGCGGGGGCAGGTGCGGTCGATTTGAATATGATCGTCAATATATCTGGGCATGACATAATTATTTCACTTCATGTGCGTTTGCACAACTGTCATAATCACAACACACAAAAGCAACCACAGCTACTGCCATTCTCATATTAACACTTTCATATTTAATTTTACAATTACAATACCAAAGCCTACATCCATAAATTTTTTGCTCCTGCATCGTGAGCTGTTCTACAATATTCTTATTAAGTAAATAAATAAAGAGTTGACGAAAATTACCTTATTTTAAACTCTTCTTTTCTCTTTTTTGCGTTCTCATTTGTATGAGGCTACAATGTTCAGAATAGGGCAATGCCCCAAATCAAATTATGAATATAAAAAATGAAAAGAAGTGTCTATAGTCAACCCAACCCGTAACAAAGTTACCTAGGTGACATTCATTTTCAAACTGATATTATTATAATCATGAAATGGATAGTTGAATTGAAGACTTTTACCTCGGTCGATCCAACCATATTTATTTCATGATGAATGAAGCAAGCTCCAGGTACACTCCCAAATGGTTGATGATATGATCTTTTCTACTAAGATGTTCAACAATTATTTTCAAAAAATACATTAAAGAATGATTTGAAATACTAAAAATGTAAAAGGAATAAAATAAAAACAAAATAAACATGGTATTATCATTTACCTGATAGACTGATATCCCCTTAAGGGTGAGCAAAAGTGAAACTATCTATAGGATGAGACTGGGCAAAAGGTGAGAACGGATCATGCTATGGTGTCTAACAATCTAAACGGGTCAGATATACATGAGCATTGGTTTGTATAATCTTCAATAATTTGTTTCAAAGAAGTTTGTGTACCTTTAGTTTGCTTCTTCACTTTGCTCATTCCATGTCAGAGAGAATTAAAAAAACGTTATCTTCATACATTCGTTTATACCTTAATGGGTCAATTCAGGTTAACTCTGCCTCCGATGGTCGAACTTGGGTATCTCTAATGGAGTAGCGGGTTGAATTCAGGCATGGTTTATCTAACGGGTTGCAATCAGTTATGTTTTATTCCCAATGGGTTGATCGAGGTTAGTTTGGCATCTTAACGGCCGATTTGGATTATATTTTATCTGCTAACCGATTGATCCACGCTATGTTTTATCTCTATCGGGTCCATTCGGGTTGCATTTATCTCTAATATTTCAACTCGGGTCAATTATTTCTAATGTTTTATCTCCTAATGTGTCAATCCGGGTTGCATTTATCTCACTTATGTTGCAAAACACACCTACCCCAGCTTACATGTACAAAAATAATGCACTTGAATCAACATATAAACATATGTTATAAAGACATCAAAACTTACATGATAGTTACTCCCGTGTTACCCTACAAAAGTGAAATACTTTAGCAAAACCACTCATCTTTGTCAGCATCCTCTTGAGTTAGCCAAGCAGCAACTTGACAAACTAATATTTACATGCTACATTCATCATAACTCGAGTATAAAAATTATCATCATAAATTGAAAAGATGGGATGCAAAATTACCCCGTCGTCCTATATGTTTACTAAGAGTAGAAGAAACCCTCGGTACATCTGGATGCCTTTCATCTTCTTTTTTCCTTTTTCTTTTTCTTCTGTTCACACCTCCTGCACTAATTTTGACGTTATTTTACTAATCTCGTGAAAATAACGTTAAAAGTGACGGACGGTTAATCAGGCATCATGTAGTGGCGTTGATAGCCGAAAGACAAGGGCACATGCACCGATCAGCCGGTGTCCCGATGATTGAGTGCTATGTGCCTTATGTCCAAGGCTTGATGCAAAACTACTATCGAGCCCGGGGTCTCACCGGAAGCAGCCTCTCTATCCCTATGGGATAGAGGTAAGGCTGTCTACATCTTACCCTCATCAGACCCTACCATAGCATTGCTATTGGTGGGATATACTGAGTACGATGATGATGATGACGACATGAAAGACCAACGACTAACAATCGGTAGGAATCCGAACGGCTAGATGACCATTTTTGTCGACCACAATTAGGATTAAAACCGATAACGGTTGACTTACGAAAACAAAAGAAAGGAAATAACCTGTTTGTTAGTGTGAGAGTGGGTGGTTTGCAGCAGATCGAACCCATCGATGTGTTGGAGAGGTCAGGAGGTGGATTGAAGGTGAGAAAGCAACCGGATCTAGAGACGTGCTGAATTCAGAATTTAGCGGTGGTGGGACACGTGCTTGAGGTTACAAATTCAAGAGCATAGCGTACAACCAATTATGCACACCAACCCTTGTAATTGTAGATGTATAAATACTATACTTTCAAAATAAAATGAAAACAGATTGGATTCAAAACAGATTGGGTTTGAAGGAACCCGAACCAACAGTAGCTGCGCCGCTGTTATTTATTAATAAATAAAGTTAATTTTTCTCATAATTTTTAGTTTTTTACCAGCTAAACGTAAATCATATTCATTGTTTTAGGTGAGATCCATCATTTTCACTTCCTAGACCTCAACTTTATTTCTTTCTTTCTATTTGTCCCCTCGCTGACATATACGACATGATATTTGTATATGGAATGATTATTCGCACACCTTTTTTGGATATTCACACACCCTTTTAAGATACATTTTATCTCTATATACACCCTATATAGGGTGTATGAATAATACATCCCTATTTGTATTGACAAAGTCAACATTGTTCTGACCAAACTTATCACCAAATCATAATTTAATAATTTCTGTTGCGAAATTGGTCGGTAAAATCCGAATGTTGCCAGCAGCGAGTCAATACGAATTCGTTCAGTATTGGTTATGTTCTTTGCGATATAAACAATGTAGGTAAGGCCCGAACATTCTAAAAAATATATTCTTTGACCTAACATATAAAAAGATTAGCATATAAAAAACTAAAATATTTAAAACGACATTTATTTGGCTATTAAAAACCCATGCGGAGGTAAAAACCAAGCCGCGTTGTTCTCAGGCGTTGAGAAGGTAACTCAACGTGAATTTGGTACAAAACCGGAACTAAATTAAAAACAAAACAAAATCAAAAAGAAAAAAATGAGAAATTTAGGCAGACCATTGGGGTAGGGTCGGTTAAACTAGGTTGTTGGTAAAACTCCAAGCTTTGTCGGTCTCGGGCATTGAGGAGGTCAGCCTACACAAATTCGGATTCATTACGGTATCGGAACTAAAAATAAAATCGCATTCGGTTGGTTTCTATTATATTCGTTACGGTACCGGAAGTAAAAACATTTGTTAGGATACCAGAACTAAAACACACAAAAAAATTGGCGTTTAGTCGATTTTCGTTACGTTTGTTTTGATACCAGAAGTAAAGTAAAAAAAACAACAAATTGCGTGGATCAATAACGCGCTGTCACGTGGCCCAATCAAGGTCTTGTGACACTAAAATCATGTTTTAATCTTATTAGATAATATTCATCTAGATCAAGGGTCCAGTTTTGATATTTTATATATTTATTTTCTAATCTAAAGAAAACTAAAGTGTAATTTAACATATAGAAGAGGGGTTGTGAATGTAAATATAAATAGTAAAATGAATAGTAAAATTCACTCACATTTAAAGATCCCCTTTTTAATATATATAATAATAAATTAATTAACACTGTTTTAACGAAAATAAAAACGAATAGGAGAGTTATTCATCGGAACTAAGTTACAATATCTTAATTATGTAAATGACTAATATTATAACTAGAATTTGAATGTGAGTTGAGTGTAAACACACACAAACATAGGTTTACATATTTTGGTAGATGCAATGGGTTTTTCTAAGTACACCATAGGGATGAGATTATTTTCCCAAATACTCGTATATGTACCCATACTTGTTCAATACGCGTTATCCGTATCTGTATGTATCTATTGGGTACGGGTACCCAAATTTTAATGATTTTAGGTACGGGTACTTTCGGGTAAATGTACAGGTATTACGTTACTGGTATCCGTTTAAAATATATAGTGGCTTTTCTTAAGTTTTCAACACTCATGACTTAACTTTTAAGAGGGATTTTGAAAACATAATATTATATATCAGTTGAATCAGTTTTTCTTGATCTATATGTATATACATATATTGTGTATTCATATATCTTTATTTCATATATATGTAATTGTGTATATCATTAAATACATATATTAACTTTCTCTCTTGTTTTTCTATAGAAATTAAGGAAACAATAAATAAAGAAAAGGAAAGGGGTAAATGAAAAGATAACTAACAAATAGTAAACGAATGTTAACTTTCTTTGCATAAGTTAATTGTATTTTAAACATTTTAATAAAAAAATTAGGGAGACTTTGTATGTTTTGGAATTCATTATAACTTGATTATGGATGGATTTATATTATGGTTTATTTCATTTTTAGTTTTTGTATTATGTGTTGGTTATGTTATTACATTTTGGTTTGGTATTATATATAACTGTTTGTCGGTACTATACGATACCGATACCAAGTTTAGTGGAGATTCTTTTTTAAAAAAAGTACAAAGTGGTACCAAAATGAATACCGTACCCTAAAGTACCGGTACCCGTACCCACACCATCAAATTGGGTACGGGTACCCAAATTTACTGATTTAGGATACGGGTACTTTAGGGTACATGTACGTATACGTGTACAAGTACGGTACCGATCTTATCCCTAGTACACCATATTCTATTTTGAATTAATCCTTATTCTACTATATTATTATATTTCGGAATATTGGTTTCAAATAATCCAAACTATGCACATTTGGTAAATAACAGTCCCAACTTCAAACTTGGCTGGCGACGGTTCCAACGAAAGGGGTATTTCTTTTTAACAGACCGTGACTAATAGATGTTAACTCCGTTAGTTCGATTCTTACGTGGCATGCTTAGTTGTCAAAAAAATAGAGTACGTGGCGGCTTACGTGGCATCCAAACATAATACTAATACCCACCCTTTTTTTTCTTTTCATCTCCAAGTCTCCACTTCATCTTCTTCATCTGTGTTAACCCAGGCCATTTCTTTTCTCTCAAACCTACAACTTCTTTATTAGAATCATCTTCCATGGCATTCTAATTATCCACACTAAACTCTTTCCCAAATACAAGCTCACCAGAATCATATCTAAAATGAGCCATGTGCTTCCGATCAACCCTAAACACTCCAGTAGTAAAGTTTCAGATCTAGAGCCGTAGCTGATTTTCAAATCCAGATCCATATATGATTTTCAATTCATGCCATAAATTTTTATCGGGTATTGAACAATGAGCATTATGCTCGCAATATCTCGAACTTGAAATTGAAACCTTAAGAGGAATGACGACAAAATGGTGATGAGTTGAATTGAAATTGAATATAAATTTGGTTGGTTGTAGATACATGATTCCCGTCTGTTGTTGAACCAATTTTGGTTCAATGAAGTGAGTAAATAAAAGTTAGTGTTAGAGTTTGCAAGGTTCCAACCATCACCGCCGGGTCGGATTGAGATTAGGGCTTTCAGTGGTGACTCGTTGGAGAAGGTGGTGGTGGCTCGCCAAGGAAATGAGGGGTGGTGGTGGTGGCTAGCTAGGGAAACGAAGGCTGATGGTGGTATTGGACTGAGAAGAAAGGGGACACGGGGGAATATTATTATTATTATTATTATTATTATTATTATTATTATTATTATTATTATTATTATTATTATTATTATGTCTGGTGGCGCCACGTAAGCCGCCACGTACTCTATTTTTTTGGCAACTAAGCATGCCACGTTAGCATCGAACTAACGGAGTTAACATCCGTTAGTCACGGTCTGTTAAAAACAAATACTCCTTTAATTGAGACCAATGTTTGACCGGGTCAAAGGTTGGACTGACTCGGGAGGGCGAACCGGTGTTTGACCCAGATAACGTCATAAATTATATATATATATATATATATATATAATAACAATAATTCAAACATATATAAACCAAACTAATATTTAACACTAATAATAATAAATAAATAATAAAATGAAAATGGGATGCGAGGTTAGAACCGTGATATTAAAACGGTAAGGTATTTAGTTTATAAATAAATAAATAAATAAAAGATTAAATTACACCTAAGACTAAAACTGACAAGGAAGTTTGAATTTAACCTAAATCCAAACGTCGTCGTAAATGTTATCATCTTCTTCATGAGTCCAGCATAACAAATCTCACATATCAGGTGAGTTTTAAGATTGAATCGTCTCACTATCTTCATCTCCATCTCCTTCACACCCCTATTCCTGTTTCTCTTTCACAAACTTACTTATTTTCAGAGTTGGCGGATGCACAACGGACGGATTGGTGGCCGGAATTATAGCCGGAATATCTTAGATTTTACAATGTTGGTTAGAATCTTGGATTTAATTGCATATTTCCGGTTCGCCCGCCGGATCACCGGGTCCGGTCCGACCACCACCTGCAAAACCCGGCTGGGTTTTTAGAAAACAGGCCGAATACCTGACCCAACCCGATATAGAGACCGGGTCCAGGTCGGACCAGTCCGACTGGCCGAGCCGGGCCGGGTTTTAAAACGCTGGTTGACACCGTCCGCAGCCAAGTTTGAAGTTGATACTATTATTTACCAATAAAGCGTAGTTGGGATTATTTAAAACCAATATTCCTCATATATATATAATACAATTAACAAGTTTGTTGTCGCTAAGCCTTGATTGAGCCACTTGGCGACACCATACTTGTCAATTGCATATTTTTTTTTGTTTTCCTTTGTTTTTGTTTTTTTAAGTTTTAGTTCTAGTATCGTAACTAAATAACATAAACCGACCAAACGTTACTTTTTGTGATTATTTGTTTGATTGACTTCTGTTACCATAACAAACATGATGGAAACCGACTGATACCTCTTAGACTCGTCACCTCAACGTCTGAGACCAACAACGCTCACGTTTTACCAACACCCGAGTATACGGACGTGAACCACCCCATTCGTGGAACATTCGTTAATTTTAAAATCATAAAACCCTACCCGTTTAAATTTTCGGATTTCTTTAAATTTGTTTTTAATGTTATTAATTAATCTCATGTTTTGTTTCATGTATTTATCCATTTATTACATGCAACAACCCAATTTTCGTTCGGTATTTAAATGAATTGGGTTTAATTGATTTATAGAAAATAAATACAATTATCTAGAGTGTGAGGGAGTTAAGTGTCATTAGATGAAAATATAAACATGAAACCCTACTCCCATCCTATAAATGTAGCCACCATCTTATTATAACCATCTTCACCTCCTAGCTCAATCAAACCCAAAATTTTCGTTTATTAGAGAGCAACCCATAAAGACGACGATTCCAGGAGATCTGACCGTCAGATCTGTCTAAAATATTTACAGAGTGTTCATAGCATATAAATGAAGATTTTCATCAGTCGAATCTTCGACCAGAGGTTGGCAAGTCCAGTTTTTGTCAAGGTAACCATAACAGTGATAAATGGAGTTTTCCGGCGATTTTTTGGGTTTCCGGTGACTGTAGCGATAGTTTCTGGCGACGGTGAGCTGATGTGTTCATAGATCGTGGCGAGACGGTTCCGTGGCTGCTTGAATCACTCAATTTCGAATTCGTTTGATATGGTTTTGGTCTATTTGAGTGATTTCGAACATAAACCTCAAATGTACGTTTTTGTTTAAAATGTTTACTTTTCGTGTACGGATTTGCATGAAAATTGGTAGGATTATAGAACGAGTCAAGATTATTAATAAATTAATAAAATTGTGAGTAAACGAGTTAGTTGGTTCATTTCGGGTAAAATGAGTAGTGTTCAGTTCATTAAAAGGACGGGTAAACGATGTCGGTGTTGTGAGAAAACATAAGCTTGGTGATAAAAGAGTTATCGGGTAGGATTCGATTCGTTTAAAAAATGCGATTCAAGTCGTTTGAATACTCGATTCGATTCTTTTGAATACTTAGTTCGATTCGTTTGCTAAACTCGATTCGATTTGTTTCGCCTATTCGATTCGATTTGTCTGGCCTTAAGACAGATTAGCTTGACGACTTGAGTAGTAAGACTTAGATAGGGAGTAGTTAATTAACACCTATATCCGTTATATAGTTAGTCATGCCCAACTGAAGAAAGGCGTTACAGTCAATTTAGAAAGAAACAGGACCCTAGTGAGTTTCTAGCCCCTTTCTCTGTTATGTTTTCCAGAATTGTGTGCATACTCCTATGTGTTTAGTTAATACACTTACCCTAACTGTTAAGTGTATGGTATATGAATGTTATTGGATGATATTGAAATGATATAGAAAGGGTTAAGAGTATGTAAGTAGATGTATATGAGTATATATATAACTAAAAGTATGTATAGTTTGTATGGTTGTATGGCAAGATATGTATGTTTGTATGGTTGTATGGAACGAGAAGAAGGGACCATAGCATAATAATATCTGAGATAGAAGGGAACTGACCCTAATAATATATGCGAATGTAGGGAAAAAACCATAATAATATCAGCTAATGTATGGAACAAACCCTAATAATGTATGCCAATTTAGGGAACAGACCCTGATAATATATGCGAATGTAGGGAACATACCATAATAATATTTGTGAATGTAGGGACCCGACCCTAATAATATATGTGAGGTTGTAGGGCGAAAGGCTCTTTAAAACGTAGAGATAGTTATATATGTACAATAAGTTAAAACAATAAAGAATTAAATAATGAAAGTATGAAGTAATGAAAGTGTATGTATGTATGTATGTATGTATGAAAGAAAGATAAACATGTTAAGTATATAATATGTATCTTGTGATATGTATATGTAAGTATGAGAATGTAATGTGTGCTGCTTGATTAACTAGAACTCACTCAGTTTAGCTAACTTTTAGTATGCACACAGGCAAAAAGGTTATAGCAACTAGCTTGAGGGAGACACATAGCATCAGACTGAAGAGGCTGGCATCTGAAGAAGAAGCGTTATGATGTTCTATGTTATATTTAAAGACAAGATTTGGAATGTTTTATAATGAATGGTTATGTTTTTATATTCCACGAAAATTTTTAACTCACTCTGATATATAAAACTATGATTATTAGTAAATCCAACGTTAAAGTAAGGCACCAGGACCAGTGCCTTACAAGTTGGTATCAGAGCATAAGTTTGAGAGAATTAAGCATTATGTATGCTTAGACTCGAACAGAGAATGAAACTAAACGAAGAAAAGAAAGAAGATGCCAGTTCAAGAAAGTCATGTGTCGCTCAAGCAAGCTCAAGAATGGTAATTCCTAGGCCTTGTGGTTAATGAGAAAGGGATTCACGTTGACCCATAAAAAGTTGAGTCTATCAAGGAATGGCCGACTCCAAAGATGCCAACCAAAATTTATCAATTTCTTGGTTTGGCAGGTTATTATCGAAGCTTCATTGAAGGATTTTCAAAGATTGCACAACCTCTCACTATTCTAACCCATAATGGCACCATATACAAGTGGGGTGAAGAACAAGAAGCAGCATTTCACGCACTGAAAAAGAAGCTTTGCAGCGCGCAAATTTTTTCCTTGCCAACTGGAATCGACGATTTTATTGTTTATTGTGACGCATCTGTTCAAGGACTTGGGTGCGTACTTATGAAGCGCGAGAAGGTTATTGTGTACGCTTCTCTTCAACTAAAAGTCCATGAATGAAATTATACGACTCACAATTTGGAATTAGGAGCAGTTATTTTCGCGCTAAAGATCTAGAGGCAATACTTATATGGAGCCAAATGTACCATCGACATTGACCATAAGAGTCTCCAGCAAATATTCGAGTAGAAGGAGCTGAATATGATATAGGGAAGATAGGTTGAACTTCTTAATGATTACGAGTGTGCCATTAAGTATCGCCCGAGTAAGGCTAATGTTGTTACTGATGCTTTGAGCCGCAAAGAAAATCATAAGCCTAGATGAGTTCGAGCATGGCAGTTAACTATTCAGTATTCACACCGGATTACCAGAAAGAATTCGAGAGGCTCAAATAGAAGCCTTTAAAGCTAAGAATTTTGAATCTGGTTCTTTATCTGGGATTTATGGAAATTCAGAAGTTAAGTCCAACGGTATTCTATATTATAATGAGAGGATTTGGGTACCTCATTATGGGAATTTGCGAGAATTGGTCATGGACGAGGCGCACAAATCTCGATAATCGTTACATCCTGGTGCAGAAAAAATGTACCAAGACTTAAGAGAACTTTATTGGTGGTCATGTATGAAAGAAGAAATTGTTGGTTACGTGGCTAGGTGTTTTACTTGTGCTAAGGTAAAAGCAAAGTATAGGAAATCATTCAGTTTACTTCAGCAATCGGTGATCCTAATGGGAAAATGGGAGCAGATTTCTATGGATTTCATAACTAAACTTCCCAAGAGTACAAGTGCGTGTGATACTATTTGGGTAATAGTAGATCTCTTGATGAAATCAACGCACTTCCTAGCTATTCGGGAAACTTACAATATGAATAGATTGGCATGGATTTATATATCGGACCGTGATGCAAGACTTACTTCAAACTTTTGGCAATCGTTACAAAAGGCACTGGGTACGCGACTTGATATGAGCATGGCTTATCATCTTAAGACATATTATCAAAGTGAACGAATGATACAGACATTTGAGGATATGCTTAGAGCATGCATCAATGATTTTGGAAACAGTTGGGAGACTCACATACCCTTAGTTAAATTCTCCTACAACAATAGCTATCACACGATTATAAAAGAAGCAGCTTTCAAAGCTCTCCATAGGCAAAAGTGTATATCACCACTCTGCTGGGCGAAAGTGGGTGAAAATCAATTAACTGGACCAGAGATAGTCCATGAGACAAATGAAAGAATAGTTCAAATCAGAAACTGTATAGCGGCAGCCTGAGATCGCCAGAAAAGCTAAGCCGATAAGCGTCGAAAGCCCTTGAAATTCGAGGTTGGAGACAAGGTACTTTTGAAAGTGTCTCCCTGGAAAGGTGTCATTCGCTTTGGAAAGCGAGAAAATCTTAACCCACGCTACATAGGACAGTTCAAAATTGTTGAGCAGATTTTCCCGGTAGCATATAGACTGAATCTTCCTGAAAAACTTCGTGGAGTCCATAATGTTTTCCATGTATCAAACCTCAAGAAATTTTAGCGGACGAAAATCTCGTAGTTCCACTAGAAGAACTGGAAGTCGACAAACAACTATATTTCATGGAGGAACCTTTTGATATCATGTGTAGAGAAGTCAAGAACAGGAGGCATAGCAAAATTCCAATTGTTCGTGTTTGTTGGAACTCTAAACGTGGACCGGAGTTCACGTGGGAACATGAGGATCAGATAAAAGAAAATTATCCTCACCTATTCAAACCTAATATCAAACCCTAGGTATGATTTAAATTTTTTGACAAAATTCCTTTTAACAAGGGGATAATGTGACAATCTGAAAATTTTTCTTCACGTATTCCATCCTTTCCTTTCCAGCTATTGAGTAACCTTACGCAATTTTCAGAACGAAAATTCTTTTAACAAGGGGATGATGAGACAAATGGAAATTTTCTGGTTAACTTCGTTAACTAAACTTGGTTACTTCCGTTAACTCCATTAGAAAACACACATGCTTGTCACGTGTCATGTCAGTACACACGAGTCTATCCACATACGTTGCTGACCTAACATGAAAATAATTCACAAAAATAAAAAGTGAAGTTCAATTAAATACTATTTAGATATAAACATTGCTACATATGTTATATGTTACATGATGCTTCAACATGTTATATATGTTATGTGTTACTTGTTACTTGACCTAATGTGATACATATCCATGTTACTTGGTAATCTTAGGAATGATATTTTAAATGTTGCATGTCACATTCATATTATATATGTTTTATTATAAGTTATAAATTCAAATTGTAAATTAGGAAAATCAATGGAAATTCATAAGAAGATTTGAATTAAGTAAATTAGGAAACTTATAATATGCAAAAATATTTTCCGCTCTCATCTCTCCTCTTGGTTGTCCCTATCTCCATACACGCATACATATTATTTATTTTTCTTGCCTCTCAAATAGCACACATAAATATTCATTTTCAAGTTGGTAGAAATAGAATCAAGTGCAAGAAGGATTTTGTGATTAATTGGTGATCATCTAGGTAAGTAATGTTATTAATGTTCTTATGTTTTATGATTGGGAATATGGGTTTTGATATCTAAAAAAAGATTAATCTACGGAATCATAACTTAAAATTGAAAGATTTAGATTTTGAAACATGACGGTTGTTATTGTTATCTTGATTTTTGGTTGAATAAGAACATCGTAAATGGTTCATGGATTCTCTGTATTAGCATGATAAAATATGTGTTTTGATGATGAATGATGATTTATAGCTGAATTAGGTTCATACTCATGTTAGAAACAAAGTTTGTATGAGAAAAGATTGAAAACAAATTTCTGACATATTCGTTTGTGCTTATTGTTGGTATTGTGTTAGTGATTTTTATGTAACTAGAGATTAACTTGTTGATCAAGTTAATTGTAATATGAATCTAAATAAGTCGGATGTGGGGTACATGCTTATTTGATCTTATTATAATTTGTAATCCTATTGATACTTAGGGGCGAAGCACCTTAGTCATGGGGGTTCCAAGGAGACAACGCCCCCTTGGCGGGGCCTGGGGGTAGCGACCCTGGTAGCAAGGTCCAAGGGGCGGCGCCCCTGTTGGAAATTCAATAAACCAATAGGGGCATATTTTCAGTTATTAGATAAATTTTGTGATTACTACAAAGCAGTTATCATTATCCCTGTCTCAAACCCTAATATATTTTGTTTCATCATATGATACAATATCTGGTTCATCATATTTCTCCCAAATATTGTTCGGTCAAAATATTTGGGAAACACCAATAATTTTGATTTGTTAGTGTTTACACGAATCTCAGATATCCAAAGATACTCGTTTGCAGAAATTTCAGAACAAAAGATCAAAGTTATTTTATGTTAAGACGGAGAACCGAAAAACGTTGTAGGAGATGACGAGCAAGTTTGACAAAATTGAGAAATTCGAAGGTCAGGATTTTCGCAAATGGCAAAAGAACATGCATTTCCTTTTGACTACCACGAAAATGGTGCATGTGTTGAGTACGCCCATGTCGGTGGTTGAAGAAGAAGGAAACCTGGAACAGGTTAGAAGGAAATCAAAATGGGAGAATGACAACTACATCTGACTCGGCCTAATTCTGAACGGTGTTTGTGATACGTTATTTGATTTGTACCATAACATTGAAACTCCTAAGGAACTGTGGGATATACTTGAAACCAAGTATATGGCAGAAGATTCTTCAAGAATGCAGTTTCTAGTGAGCAATTTTAACAATTACAAGATGGTTGAGCCCATGTATGTTATGGAACAATACCATGAATTGTGTCGCAGTTTATGGCAATTTTCCCAACACAACATGAACATGGATGAATTCTTTTCTGTTTCATCAATCAATGAAAAGTTACCCCTTTCATGGAAAGATTTCAAAAACATGAAGGGTGAATTAAGTTTGTTGGAACTTGGAAGTCACTTCAAAATTGAAGAGGGCTTGAGAACATTTGAAACTATTGATGTCAATGATGTTAAAAAAACAGGTTGGTCAATCTGTTAACGTGGTTGAGGATGTTGGAACATCCAAGGGTAAGAATAAGTACAAAGAGAAACGTAAGTTTCAAGGAAACAACAAAAAGGGTCCTAGCAAGAAGGAAAAAGAGGGTTGTTGGAAATGTGGCAAACCGGGTCACTTTAAGAGGGATTTCCAGGTTAGAGAAATGAACAATAATGGTCCAAAGAATAAGCATGATGCAGGTCCAAGTGGGTCTAAGGACCAAGGAAAGCAACAAGGTCAGAATTTAGTACACAATTTTAATTTGGTTGAGAATTATTTTTCACCAATTTCTAATACATGTTTTGTGCAGGATGATGATGTTGCTTGGTGGGTTGATTCGGGTGCTTGCCATGTATGCAAAATATTTTCAATGGTTTGAAGAAATTCAAGATGTTGAAGATGGATCTATTTTAAAAATGGGGAATGTCGCAACCGAACCGATCACGATACTAGTCAAAGTCAAGCTAGTATTTACTTCTGGAAATTATTTGTGTTTGAACTTTGTTTTATATGCTCCCAGATTTGAAAGAATCTCTTGTTTGGTGTTGTTTTAAATAGTTGTGGTTATAAGCAAGTTTATGAAAGTGACAAGTATATCTTGTCAAGACATGGTAGTTTTGTTGGTTTCGGTTATATATGTAATGGTATGTTTAAGTTAAATGTGGATGTTTCGTTTGTTAATCAATTTGTTTGTGTGGTTTCCACTAGTTCTAATATTGTTTTAAATGAATCTGAAATGTGGCATGCTAGATTAGGACATGTTCATTATAAAAGATTAAAAGTATGTCTAAAATGAGTTTGATTCCGGCTTTTGATTTAAATAGTGAAAAATGTAATACTTGCACGTTAACTAAGATAACTAGAAAACCGTTTAAAGCTGATGTTAAAAGAGAAACAAAGGTGCTTGAATTAATACATAGTACCTATGTGATTATCATGCATCTCCAACTTTAGGAAATAAAAAGCATATTGTTACATTTATAGATTATGCTTCTAGGTTTTGTTACGTGTATCTTTTGCATTCTAAAGATGAGTCTTTAGATAAGTTTAAAATATACAAAACCGAGGTAGAGTTGCAAAGCAACTCTTTGATTAAAACATTGCGCACATAAAGGGGAGGTAAATATTTTGATCCATGTTATTTTCATTTGGTGGGAATTATACATCAAACCACGACTCCATATACACCTCAATAAAAATGGTGTATCCGAGAGGAAGAATAGGACATTAAAAGAAATGATAAATTCTATGTTATCCTATTCGGGACTCAGTGATGCGTTTTGAGGTGAAGCTATGTTGACAGCTTGTTATTTACTACATAGAATTCCTAATAAAATGAATAAGATTACCCCTTATGAACTTTGGCATGGTGAACCTCCAAAATTTCATTACTTGAAAATATGGGGTTGTAGAGCTGTAGTAAGGCTTACTAAACCCAAAAGGATATATAGGTTAAGGTATTAATTTCATTTTGATTGGATATGGTGAGCATTTCAAACCAACAAGAGCGTATTTTTAGTTATTAGATAACAGTTGTGATAACTAAAAAACAGTTATCATTGTCCCTGTCTCAAACCCTAATATATTTTGTTTGATCATAGGATACAATATTTGGCTCATCATACTCTCAAAATATCATACTCAAGTCTTGCTCAAATCAATCTAAGTTTCATCCAGTCAAAATATTTGGGAACCACAAATAATTTTGATTTGATAGTGTTTACACGACTCTCAGATATCCAAAGATACTCGTTTGCAGAATTTCCCAACATATTGTAAACTGATGTTAGATTGATGTTTGTGATTTATTATTGATTCTATGATTTACCAATATGAGTCTAGTTTCTGTAAAACAAAAAATATAATTTTGGACATGGATTGAGTCATTTTTATGATTTTACAAAATTGTATGTCACGACTATTTAGAAAGATTGTATTCTGGTCTTTATTGTTAATTGCATATCTTTATTTTAACAAAGGCAATTGAGTTGATTACACTTCTGGAATATCATGGATTGAGTTATGAATTTAACCTAATTGTATTTGCATAATTTTATACGAATTTATACTTTTAGTTGCACACTGAAATAGTTGCATATAGGTTTATGTTTTGTATAATTTTTTGTGATGCTTGTGAACATGGGAAAAATATCTTGGTAAACCTAATACTTGTAGATTACTGTGGTGAAAATTTCATAATTTAACTTCGTGTTTAATATGGTAGGAAAATAGGTTTTGTTGAGTCAAAATCTGTCTTGTAACCTCAATATGGCTAACTAGGATTTATAATAGGTGTTATGATCATTCTTGCACTATATGGCTTGCTAGATGTTTTGTACGTAGTTGGACACTTAGAAACTAATTTGTCTACATGATTGGTCTGATTTGAAACACTTGATTGAAGTGAACACTTGGTTGCTACATAAGTAGTGCAATAAGATGACTTAGCATACATGTCGTGTTTAATCGTGGTAACTCGTGAATTAAATGATACTCGCATCTCATAAAGTAGTATATTTGGAATTAAGTCACCAACGGGTCGTCAGGTCAACTCGGTCAAACTTTGGTCTAAGTCAACAAAAGTCAAACCTTGGTTAAACAATATTAAACAATGGGATTGCTTGGATACTAGGGGTTCTAGGAACTACTACACATTACTGACGTACTTGTTATATTCTAGGATACAAGTATAAGATTTTCTCTTTAGTGGTTGATTTATTTAAACGCTTTCGAGGTGTGTTTCACGGCCCTTATCTTTTACTTACTCCTTTTGGGGGAGATAGCATGCACAAAACTTTTTGGATCTTTTAGATTGTTATTTATCGTATGTATACATAGTGAACTTATAAACTAAAAGTCCTCACGCACATTGGACCGTTAACTAAGATTAACTGGCGGGAAATATTAAGTAGTGCAATTGGGTTCGAAAACCCCACCCATGCTAAAACTCGATTGGATGTCGGATGGATGTAACATAGTCCTAAATATTTCAAGTCAGGATAAAACTTGGTGGGAGGCACAAACCAACATGTCAAGCTTTGGTCGCAATGGAAACTACACTATTGTATCACGAATAGTAGTGAAATTAACTAGTGATAAGACAATGCTTACATTATCTACCTATTTAACTAACTATTTTAGATACAAACCTGTGAACTCACCAACCATTGTGTTAACACTTTTAGCCTGTCTTTATGAGGTCGTTAGTTCTTGGTGCAAGGATAGGATTTTAAAACCACCACCTATACATAAAAATATAAAATAATACTCCCCACCCTACATTATCCCCTAGAAGCCAAGTTTGTGTCTTTTCTATTTCATTTGACAAACCCATATTACAAACCGTGTTTGCCTTGGGCCTTTTATTATCTTAACCCTATGGGTGAAAACTGGTATGTTAGAGTTGTATATAAGTAATTTGTCGAGCATAGTACACAATGTACGTATGTCTCGGGTCAGTTGTCTGTATATTGATGATAGTATTTGTTCAAAAACAAAAGTGAAAAATTAAAGAAAAACTCAAAAAGAGTCAACGTTTGAGTCAGTATTGGTTGTAAATAAAAGTCAGTAAGTTTTTTTATTTGTTTAGTTGTTTGAATAAATTGGGTTTCATTCACCATAAGTCACTATAATTCCTATTCCACACCCGAACCTAAGCCACAGCAAAACCTTAGTCCTATTCTTTATGCAACTGGTGGGTAATGGATGGAGATATGACGTGCTTGCAAGTTTATTACATTGTGATCATACTCAGTATAGATGGCAGAGATATACTAGCACACTTTTTGTTGGTCCATATATTAAACCGAGAGGAGAGATATTATATTATGAGGGGTGTGAACATGTGTGTCTTAACCATAAACAAAGTACACTTGTTTGGGCGGTTCCATAGCATTACTAAATTATTTGGTGAGTTATCAATCTTGAAAGTGCCAGTTCTTAGGAATTGAGTATGACCTTATACCTTAATAGAATAAATAATGATAATTGATGAATCATTGATCGAGGTGTATGTGTTTCATGAGAGTTTGCTTGAGGTCAAGCAAATGATAAGTGTGGGGATGTGATGTGTGGGTAAAAGAATGTGTTTTAAGTGTTTAATTTCGTGTATATTTGGTGTTCCTATATATCGAACATGAGTACTTTGAGTGGTTTATATTTACATGTGCTCGGAGCTTTAAGGAACTAATTTGGAGCACTTAGGATGGCAAGAAATTGACTTATGGGCAAAAAAAGGAAGCAATCGGGGGAGTTCGGAAGTGATTTGTGCGCATCTAATGTAAAACAAGCATATACGGGGCTAGAGAATGAGTTATGAAACCCATAATATATGAGTTTTGGGGTTCACGATGAGACAAGTATGAAAGTGTAATAATATTTACCGTAAGGCAGAAGCTGGAGGTCGTAGCCTACGTCCTGGCCGTAGGCTACGGTGTCCTAGTCGTAGGCTACGGCTAGGTATGACGGGAAGTGTGTTTTGGGCTGGTTTTCTACCATATTTAAGGGGGGAAACCCTAAGATTGATTATCCTTCATACCCTAGCTACCAAGGACAATTTTGAGACCATTCTCCACCATCATAACACCTTCCAATCATCACAATTATCCATGTTATCATCCTTGCAACAATCAATTAAGATAATCAAGATCAAGATGCAAGGCTAACCCCCTCGTAACCACTTCAGGTGTAGGGTTTTGTGTAAACTTACTTTGATCAAATTCTATGAGCTTTAATGATTATGAACTTGATTGAATGTGCTAATTGATCTTGTTTACTATATCAATCAGTTGTTTAAACAGTATGTATTTTTGGTTATCAAATCTTGCATAACTTATTTGGTTGTGTTCATCAATATTTAGGGTTAGCTCTTGTGTCATTGAACCAAGAATCGTTAGTCACTGCAATATAACTGATTTTCATAATATAACACTATTAATTAGGTAGATCGGGTTTAGTTGTGTCAACAATTCGGTTAAGGTATCGTTTGTCATCACAACCAAACTAATAGGTCTAGTAATTACTGCACAATTGATTTATTTGAATCTGTGATTAGTTGGTCATCGCATTACTTGAACCTGAAATGAATCACTTTTCCCATAATTGTTTTCAGTTAATTTAAAGTAATCATGTGTTCTCAACACGTCTTTCTAAACTGCTTAACATCGATTGTCCACTTAGTTAATGAACCTTTTGAAGTCATGAGTCAAACTTGCACTTTCGACCGATTCCCTGTGGAGACGACCTTACTTACTCGTACTAGTTATAGGTATTTAAGTGATTATAAATACTTGTTTTTTTATTAGAGCACAACATCTACATCAACGCGCTTAAAGACTTTGTTTTTTTGTTTGGGGAGCTTATTCCCACATGGTATGATTCCGCAACTTAAACGTTAAACTCTGAAAATTGTTTTCTTGTTTTGGGAAAGTTATGGTTTTTAAATAAACTTAGATGTCGTTTGGTGTAACTGATGACTAAGATCCTGGTTTGTCACGCGCCTAGCGGTAAAACCCCGCATGTGGAAATTGAGGATGTGACAGCTCGATTGATGCTACGAGTTGGAAATATTTTTCAGGTACCACATCTAGTAACTTTTTCTCCAAGACATCTTGCTCAAACACATGCACCTAGACACGTTTCCTTTGAAACCGCACTTGTTATTTTTCCGGAAAACTGGTCAACAGTCTCGTCTTCCGTCATCTTGAGTTTCTCAAATTAACTTTTTAGAGTTAGCAATCGAGCCTTTTGAACTAGATTAACTCCAACATACCTTGCTTTCAAAGCCACCCATATGTCTTGGGCATTCTTGCATTGGGAAATATGAAAAAGAATAACACCATCTATTACTTGAAAAAAAAAACGCTCTTGTCGTTTTATTCTTCTTCGCACCAATAACCGCACCCTTTTCCGGTTGAATGACTTCCCATAGCCCTTGATCATCCAAGATTGATTCCACCACAATCGCCCATGTGATGTAATTTGTTTCATTCAACTTTGGAACCTGCAACGATATCCCTCGGCCGCTTTGGGTTGGATAATTAGATGTTCTTTGTTACCTACCATTGACGGTGTTCAACCCCCTTGCTCCATGTAAGGCCCCATTACTGGTGCCTTACTTTGGACATTAGATTTACTCATAAACACAGTTCTACAAATCAGATTTAATTAAAAACTTTCGCGAAAACGTTAACTTTAATCATTCGATACAAAACATTCGATCTTTTCTTTAAAAAATAACATAAAACATTATATTTAAAACATCATTTCTTCCATCTTCAGATGCCAGCCATTCAATCCATATCATGTGCCATCCTCATGCCAACTCAATAAACATATATACCTGCGTGCATACTAAAAGTCAGCTATGCTGAGTGAGTTCTAGTTAATTAGGTAACGTACAATACATTCTCATACATTCACGTATACATATCTGAAGATACATATTCATACTTAACCGAACATCATTCATGACACTTTATAATTATCCGTAAGAGGACCATTGCATAATATCTATTAGAAGAACAATTACTATCAATCATAGAAGTAACAACTTGAATCACCCATAGAAGGATCTACATAAACTATCCATAAAAGGATCCCTAGATATTATCCATAAAAGGATCCTTAACGTTACCCATAGAAGGGACCCTATATACTTTGTCCATAGAAGGAACACATGCTCATTTATATAATATCCGCATAAGGAATTCTAATAAGGTTCACAGTCCTTATTTACGCTATCGCATATCGAGTCTAGGTCCCATAGTAGTTTAAAGGGATTTGCCATCCTAACTTACTATGCCGGACGTAGATCTCACATACCCATGTACCTTCTTACACATACCTCACATATACGATAATTACATCAAAGCATGCAAAAACTCTAGGCGTTCTTTACATCACTCATTTAACAACCATACTCCCTGGCGATACGTGCAATATCCGAAGATCATTCATGCACCGACAAGCATTCATTCATAACATTCATACATGCTATCACATAATTCATCATAACATACACTAACCATTTAAGGTAAGTGTATTAATGTTCACATTGAGTATGCACACAACCCCGAAAACATAACAAGGAAGTGGGGCTAGCTCACCTGTCTCCGGTTTCTTTCTAAGTTAATAGTGATTCCTTTCTTCAATTAAGCACGGGTAACTACATATCAATTACACGTATCAATTTCCTAATCCTATACTCTTCCTTTAGGTTGCACCAGAAATGGTTAAGTCTGGTCTATTCTAATAGTCTTGTATTTGAACGCCTTGTATTCGAATGGTATTAGAATACATTTTGTTAGCATACATTTTTATTCTAATGGCATGTGATTAGAATACATTTGTATTCTAATGGCATGTGATTAGAATACATTTGTGTTAGCATATATTTATATCAGAATACCTTTGTATTCGAATGGCATACACTTGTGTTAGCGTACATTTGTATTCGAATGGCATATGATTAGAACACTTTTGTGTTAGCATAAATTTGTATTAGAATACCTTTGTATTCGAATGGCATACATTTGTGTTAGCATACATTAGTATTCGAATGGCATATGATTAGAATACATATGTGTTAGAATACATTTGTATTCCAATGGCATGTGATTAGAATACATTTGTATTCTAATGGCATGTGATTAGAATACATTTGTGTTAGCATACATTTGTATTCAAATCTCATGTGATTAGAATACATTTGTGTTAGCATTCAACTTGTATTCGAATGGCATATGATTAGAATATATTTGTGTTAGCGTGCATTTGTATTCTAATGGCATGTGATTATAATACATTTGTATTCTAACGACATTAGAATACATTGTGTTAGCATGCATTTGTATCCTAATGGCGTGTGATTAGAATACATTTGTGGTAGCATACATTTGTATTCTAATGGCATGTGATTAGAATACATTTGTGTTTGCATTATAGCACATAACTCGTATTCGAATGGTATACTACTGTACATTCCTAATGGTTGAGATTGGTAGTTTTTAAACTACCAAATAGTTTCCTAGGATTAAGGATTTATGCTACACAGTTTCTTAAATCTCAATTTTGTGTTATTCCTACTCTTCTTACAAAACTATGTATTTTTATTTTAACCATTTTCTATATATATATATATATATATATATATATATATATTAACATTAATACTCTTATTATGGCACCATATCACTCCTTAAGCATTTAAGAATTACCATATTTTCCTTAGCCTAAGATCTAGTCCGGGTGCCCATAAAGCTTGAACGTTTATCGACCCCAAACCCGTTTAGGCTAGATCTAGGGTTTTTACATGAACCGTACCTACTAACGAGTCCACTAAATCCATTTTTAACATCAAGTTTAAATTTTTATGTTATAACAATACCCGATTTTCCTTATTACCAAGTCTTAGGGCAAACTGTTCTTAAAAACATAACATTTTCGTGTAAAGAACATACCTTTATACGCTTTTAGGCTACAGTTAGCTTTGGTATGCAACAATAGGCTTGTATCTTGCTTGTATAGTCAAGATCTATCAAGATCCAAGCTTGGTTGTTGATATTGAACCTTGGCCGATTTTTAAAGAGAGTTTGTGTGTGTTTTTGAAGGTGTAGGATATGGTGTAGAGATGGATGGAAATGGAAAGGATTAGGGTTTAAGGGGTATTTATACTCTCTTATGCCCATGGACCCTAGGCCCATGTTTTCTTTTTAAACCATATTTAATCCTATCTTCAAATCCTACTTAACCTTCCATCTTTATTATTTTATTATTTTCTCTACTAACTCAAGTAAACTTTTTCATCATAAATATATAATATATTAAATATCATTTTTAGAAATTTCGGGATGTTACACTCCACTTCATTGGAATAAATACAAACCAAATCAGTCTCGAACCACTTTTCGAAACCAAACTCGTTTGCTTAAAAAAAACCGGTCACGAATACCTCTTAAAATATCGTGCAGTAAAGAGCTTTAATGACAAAAAAAGTTGTGTAACCTAGTGCGGTTCGATCTTTACTAATCCTTTTGTATTCCTTAAGCAGTCAAATAAAAAAAATTAATTCCTCTCGAGAAAAGAAATAAATCCTTAACCATCTCTGTTAACTTTATTTTGCACAAATAGAAAACCCAACTTCAACAAAAATACGATCGGAACCAGACTTTCTTTTTTCCGCCTTGTTCAATCGTAAAACAAGAACTCCAAAGAAAACAAATCTGCTTGTTGTCTTCTTCGTCACAAGGAACAAGCGAAGAAAGAAAACCACCTTTTTAACTTTTTTTCTTATCATTAGATGCACCTCGATCGAAAACCAACTTGTTTTCCTATTTTCATCGCATGGACAACCGACTTGCTGACTTCAGTTGTCCGATCGCCGACTCGTAACTCCTAAGACGTTGATCCTCAGTTAACTCGATTATCGATTTCTTGAACATGGCTGTGATACCTATTCAAGTCCAAGATCGATTATCAAACACAAATTAAACGACTAACTCTCGTTTACATTAATCGGAAAATATAACCCAAAAAATTAATTACAACTCTGAAACTTGGTTGCGTCTAGATGAACCCTAACTCGGTTACATCTCGTATGTGTCTCTATTTGACCCATAAACCGGTTGTATCTCACACGTTCTATAATGTCTAACCATCACCTTGTTTATATAGACTAACCTAACTTGCTAGCCAAAACATTACCTATATTAATTACAATACAATTAGGAAACATATTGTAATAATGAAACATAACCAACCATGACCGACTTGTCAGTATTGATCCCTCAAGTTCACCGATTTATGACTTGGAATCTGAAATTACGTCCAAAACTACTAACCCCGAGGTGATTGGAGGTGATATGGGGCTCCCAGAATCACCCCTTGTCGCCCCAAGACGAATGGAAGTGAGAATACCTTATTAGGGTTCGTAAAATAGAACACATAGGTCGAAATACGTCCATCGCATATTGCGATGGTCGTAGCCAGATTATGTCACGATAACAGACCCTAGTAGACCTCATTTTTGGATTCTTCTCGTTGAGAAACCCAAAATTTATATATTATGGGTCCTATATCTCATTTTCTAGCCCATGATATGCTTGTTTTACTCCTTGATGCTTTGTTATCAACTCATCTTGTTTAGTTTTCACTTTGATTTTAGGTTTCTCATCAAACTTCTTCCCTAATCCTTCTTAACCATCTATATATACTTCCCTATGCTTCCGTCTTCTCGAGACTTGATTAATCTTCATCTGGATGACTCTGAATTAGCTCGTTTAAACTTCGAGCATCTGCAGTCATAAAAGAACTCAAAGTAATCGTATTCGCTATATATAAACAATTAAATTACATGAAATAACTCATATATATATATATATATACATGATTTATATCTTACCATCAATGATCCAAAGAAAAGTCGTCGTCTTGATATCTGTTACAACCTTGTCCACCAAACCGGGTTGTTCTTGAAAATTTTATTGTTTCGTAATTACCAAATTAACCAATACGTTACACTAGTTATAAAATGACTTAGCATGATTTCGTCTTTGTTGTATTTGCACTCCTTTGGATAATCCATCAGCTTTTTTACTTCATCGATACAAGAGAGCAGACTCTCGTAGGGATAATATTATTAGTTAAAACAAATTGCATATGCGCGTCTTACACATATTCTCATACAATATCTTATACTATGATCTTGTCTCATTCGGGTATTAAGTGTAGTTTCAAACGCTATTAAAAGATCATTTTTTTTACTTATATATAGTAAAATCCTTGCTAATTACTCAAATGGCATTTGCTTGTTTCAAATTCCTTCATATTTACATAATGCAACTCTCTCTCCTTTCTTTTCTAAAACTTTACCTAAACTCCCTTTTTCTGATGCACATAATTGTGCTTCTGTCTTCTTGTTAATCCCCCTAAATGTTCATCTAGGGTTTACTTTTGCTGGTGACCCTAAGAAATTATCATCAAACTCATCAGTGGCTGCAACTTATTAGCTATATATAGTTTTATTTGTTCTTTGGATTTTCAGGAATATATACACCTATTAGGCGGATCAAATCAAATAGATAGCTAGGGAAACAAAAGGTATATGATCTTTGTATTCTATTATTTTTTTTTGTTTTTACACAACAAACTCTTTTTTCTTTCTTTGTTAAACAAGTTTATACTTCAAGAAAATCAACCACCCAACAAAACCCTAAAAGATGATCACTTGCCGTTCAAAGATTAGTTTGAAATTCTTCTTTTTTCCTTTCCATGATTTTACTTCATGGGTTTCTTGAAAGACTTGTTTTTTTTCCTTGTACATGCTATGCTAGTAGATCTAGTAAGGTGTACATAGATTCTGTATAGTTCTTTCTTTTCATGTTGACTTTGATCTAAAACCGTATACGACAGCTTTTTTCTTCTATGATTAACTTTTGTGTCATTGAATCTGGCGGGGATAAATGGATTTGTCATTGAAAATCTTTGTGTGTGTGTTTGTGTGTGTTTTTGAATAACGCATACACACACACACACACACACAAATGAATCTTTTGCAGTTTTTCACGAGTATAGAAGGGACCAAATTGAGGATCCAAATGCGTACATATTAATAATCACAAAATTAATATAAGTAAAAATAGTAATTAAAGACATAACTTTGTGTTTGTAGTCCAATCGTCTGGCATGTTACTAGAAATTCTTGTAGTTCCGGCAATGAATATTTTTAGTATTGTTTCAAAATGCAATAAAAACTTGATCGTTAGTCCACTTTTGACTTGTGTGTGTCAAACCTAATATATTTCTTTCTATATATTTTAGTTAAGTTGATCTTCAGTGGACAGGATGATTTTCTAAGTAAACATTTGATGTTGAGCACACCAAGAAAGGTTTGAGCTTGAAGCTAGAAAGTAAGTTTTTGAATTTGAAGAAAACTCTTAGGTTTAATTAATATATAAGATTGAAGATTAACACAAACTATTATATGGCCTTTTGTGATTATAATAACATGCTAATTCTAGTAGTTGTTTGCTCACAATTGCCCTGGAACGCCTAAATGGCACTCTCCCAGACTTTGACATTGGCGGTTTCTCTAATATGGACACCGCCCCACCGAAGCCTCAAAAAACTTTGGCGAATGCCCTTTTTGGTAAAATTGCTCAGAGCCTGGGAGAAGTTTTTGGATTGTCCCCCGACAGAAGGCGGTTATTGAATGCTTACAAGGTCCTCATGCCCAAGATTTTCTGACCGTTATCCCGATTGATGGCTTGGGCCAAAGCATGTCTGCGGTCGAGTATAGGGCCATTCTTAAGTACCGTTTGATGGTCCCAATGTACCCAGAAGACGAAACATGTCTGATCTGCCATAAGGATTGCCTGGATAAATTCGGAGAGCATGCGGTTCATTGCAAGGAGATGTCTGGGTTCAAATACCGACATGATTGGGTGCAGGACGTTCTTTGGGACATCTTAAGGCGAGCTGGGATATCAGTTAAAAAGGAAGCCCCCGTAAACTTCCTTACAGACCCCACGGAAGGGAGATCCACTCTACGACCGGCAGATTTGCTCGTCTTTGGTTGGGCCGGGGGAAAACACGCTTGTGTTGACCTCACAAGGGTATCTCCCTTAGCTGGTTTGAGAGATAATGGGTTTGTAGCTGGGCAAGCAATGAAAAGGGCTGAAACGAAGAAGGTGAAGAAACATGCTAAAGCCTGCGGAGAGAACCAACATGTTTTTGTCCCTTCGGCTTTTGATACCTTTGGCTCCTTGGCACCGGAAGCTATCCGTTTCCTAACCAGGGTCCAACGGGTTGTGCATAGCAATGTGTCGATTCCAAAGGGACAGGGGTATGTCTTTAGCAGGTTAGGGTTTGCAATTCAGAAAGGGGTGGTGGCGCAGCTTGTTGCCCGCCTACCTGCTATGTTAATGTAATATCTATGTTTCTATATAATGAAAGAAGTAAATCTAATTAAAAAAAAATCTGTGTTCATTATGAACGCGATAGATGATTCCAGTTATAGAAATTTGTGTTTCGTTCTTGAGTTTGTTTGATGTTTGCGAAGTATCCGAGTTTCTTATCCATTATCATAGTTATTATTGTTTGGTTTATTCCTTATCTTTTAAGTTTGTTAGTTGGCCAATATCTTATGTCAAGTTTGAATATCTAGATAAGTGTGTATGTTTTATTATACGTCATCAATTTGTAATTCGGTTACACCTCTAAATTTATATAAAGAGGTCATCATGTTGTCGATGAAAAACCTTGAATTCATTCGGGAAATGCCCTTAATTAGCTTAATTTCTATATGAGAACTTTAATACTGATGCTTTATAATTTTAAATAATTGAAATACCTTTAATTTAAATTCTTAATACGTAGATTGTAAACCCGCATCACATAAGCACATGGCTTCTTCAACCCATCCTAATGCTCCATGTGTAGCCTGCAAGTTCTTAAGAAGAAAATGCACTCAAGGATGTGTTTTCTCACCATATTTCCATCCCGAAGATCCGACGAAATTCGTAAATGTTCACAAAATATTTGGGGCAAGCAACGTTAGCAAACTCCTCAATGAGATCGCACCTCATCAAGAGAAGATGCTGTCAACTCTCTCGCCTATGAGGCCAAGGCGCGTATAGAAGACCCTGTTTATGGATGTGTTGGGGCTATTTCTGTACTTCAAAGGCAAGTTCTTCAATTACAAAAGGAACTAGAAGCAACTCATGCAGATCTTATTCGGTTTTCAAGTGACCAAAATACATTGATGATGCCACAAAGTTCAGGGAACTCTCTACAAAACTCTCATGTGTTTCTTCCTAATTATGGTACTTATTCATGGAATTATAACCCTTAAAGGAAAGAGAGGATAAGACAAGGTCAAGGTATGTAATAAATTAATAATGTACGAGAACACATGTAAGACTAATAATGTATGAGAACACATGTAAGATGCATCTGTGATTTGTTTTAACTAATATTATCCTATGTTGTACCTTGATATTCCTTGTTGGATTCACTTAACTTTAGTTTTGTATAAGTTGAATGATTGAGTTGCCACTCACCACCTAAAGTATATTATCAAAGTTTTTGCTTGTACTCTTTGTGTATGAGATATTAAGTATCAAATATATATGTTCAAAAGACACATTAATTAATAACGTTATTAACTATAGCTATAAGCCGTGCCACACAATATGTGCTAAACAAATGAATACACTGGAGGCAAATGACGGCTATATGGTGCAGTGTATTCATTTTTTGCGTATCCATGCAACATATTGGCTAAATTTCTTAATTTTGCGGTGCATGTCATCTTTTGATTGCATACTGAATCCAAACTAATTTTTTACATAAACAATCCGCAACACGAAGAGAAAGGGAACGCTTTTCCGGAACATTGAAAATGTATAAGCGTAACCTTTAAACAAATATAACATCCGAATCACACAGAATATATAGAATACGATAAGGTATCTTCCACGTATCATTCAAAAGTCTCACTGACAGACACATCAGTTTTCCCCTAATTTATTAAACTCTTATAATTCGATTTATTCTGTTTTAGTGTAAATCTCGACGTTGAAATGTGATTTTCTGCAATCAAAGTGTTAGATTAGGTAGGGAATTTCAATACTTTAGTAAACTTTTATTGGAAATGTATATAAAATATATATGTTTTTAAGGCCTTAAATATTAAATCTAAAATTCCTCTATTCTTCTTACGAAGGAGAGATAAAGTCGTAAGAAATGTCCTACCTCAAAAACCATTAAGTGTTTTGGGCATATATTGAATATGAATGATAACAAAGATTCATAGTTAAAGAGAACACTTTAATTAGGAAGAATAGATCATTACATGACACATGGGTGTTCACACACTTAAGATTAATGATTGATACCAGTTGCACCAAAAAGAACAGTAAAGAAAGAACAAAAAGAAGAGTGTTATAATTATTCGATCTGGATAAATTATGCAGCTTTTAGAGCATCTTCTCATCTAATTAATAGATGCATCATTGTCTCTTAGGAGGGGGTAGCACTAGGATCAAGTCATAAGTCGACAACAAACATATATTAATGATGGGATGATTATCAAATTAAGTCGCATAGTTTGGAAACATATAATACTATAAAGTTGTAATTATCTTTTCTCACAAACTTAACCATTATATTCACGACCTACCACTTGATAAGGCTTTGGCTTTGCAATGAATAAGCACTTATATATTATATGCATACTTGGTCACTGAGATCTAACTAACTGCAAAAAACACTTATGAAATTAGAAGCTACCAAATTGTTGGATCTTTAACAAAATGCAAGAATCAAATGAGATATAAAATCGTTAAGAGTCTTAAACAACAGGCAAGAATCAAATGGAATATAAAAGGTGACTATTGGTTTATAATCCTTTTTAAACATTTTGGGTTTTTGTAAATAGTTAATATGTTTATTATGGTATTTTGGATGAAGATCATTTAATATGTAACTGGGTGAAACAGTTAAGTTAGTAAGTTATGGGCCGATCTAGTCAAGTATCGGATCAAATGGTTTGGGCCGCTAGCCACTATTAGGCCACCTATGCTTTTTGGGACCTGGAACTTGGCATTATAAACTATGTTTATCGGTCGTTTAGGGGCCTTAATGTTCAAAACGACAATGGAGTCAGTCTATGAACGAACGTGTCAATTAATATTTCAAGAACATAAGAAACTAGTTTTATACTCGCCCGGTGGACGGGTTTTGTTTAATTGTTTAATATTATAATATGGTTAACATATTTTTTTGTTGTCTAAACAATAACAAAATTAGTTTAAGACCAGAATACAACTCAATTAAGTTACAAGTAAAAAAGGTGAACAATTACATCACAAGAATAAAAAAAGATGTCAAAATAGTTTAGTCATTACAAGAACATAAAATTGCATACAAAGTATGCAATATATATAGTGCAAAACAGTTTAGTTTTATAACAACTACTCAATCTCGTTTTTTTGCTTTACGAACCCATATTCCAGATAAGTAAGCCTAGTGGTCAGGTACTTTGCCGTAATAATGTTGAAAAAATGTCAACCTCAAGTATGTTGGGTATTTCTCAATAACAAAGCCCAGCCATGGCTCATAACTTCATCATAGTGTAGTTATTGCGTGTATATCTTCTCGTTTAGTACCAGAATAGTATCCAAACCATGAATCTGCCATTTTTGATGATTGTAAGTCCTGAATCTGGATCACTACAATATGATATCAACTCGAACACGATGTTAGTGCGAAATCCTAACACAGTGGTGATTCAAGAACGAGATAGAAGAACAATATGAATATAATAAACACGATAATACTCCAAATGCTCACGATTGTATTATTAAATCATCTAGTAAATGATATTACCCAAATCGATATTTGCTCTCTAGGATTATGGTGGCTCTCAAATTCTCAACCACAGCTAACCCTAAAATGATTAAACATGCTTTATATATAGTTAGCATCTACAAGAGGCCCAAAGCCAAGCCCAAATAAGCCTAAACTAGCCAAACCGAAATCCATAGGGATTTCGGTATTACACCACCACAACCACAATGCAATTATTCAACTCATCTTCGTTGATTTCACTTTAGTCTTGATCACGTCATGTCCTTTTGATATGCGTTTGTCTAACCAATTTAGGACCCAACAGTGATTGTAAAATGTTATCCAACCTAAGATAAAAACGATATTGATATGTCTAAATTGTTATTGCAAGTGATCGCTAATCAAATAAGGAAAAATTCCATAGCTAGATATGGTAAATCCGGCCCGTCTATTCATGAATGGGTCTATTTTTTTCTTGACACATTGGGAATGGGATATAATCCAAATAGATTTATTCAAAAGTAAACGGTCATAATCTCAATCTCTAAATTACCACATAAAATCAAATGTAGTAATGTAAATGGGTCATAAATAATTTTTAATACAATAAGTAGTTTTGATCTATGAAATCATACATGCAAGCGATACCCCTTATCTCTATGCTTGTGAGATGACGATTTTACCGTTGGAAATACTCATGAAAGCTAAAAAGAATCAAACATAAAAATCAATTGGCATGGCTGTTGAATATTTGTAAAGGCAACAGAGAACCCATTCCTAAGCCTATAAAAGACAATATTAATCTAAATACTTAAGATATACCTTAAAATGTATATCAAATGGGAGTTGGAGATGTACCAAATATGTAAAAGAGAATCATCGCAAAAGTGAAATGAACTAAGAAGCTTATGAAATCCCATACATATGTCGATACCTAATATGACAATATAGCTACCCTGCTAATTAATTGTTGATGATCGGCTTTCACTTCAGGTTCCTACATAAAACATGTACAATGTTATAACCAAATAAAACCCACATATTATTTGTTTACCATAACCGAAATGTAAGTTATAATACCAACAACAAATGAAGTGGGAATGAGGGAAAGTGTAGTACACACAATAGTGGCTGCATATCCAGATCCTAGATGAATCAGAAAACTTATTTACTGAATACATATCAGAAAATGTGGCGCCTTTTAGCATCTTGCCAGTCGGCTGGTTAAGATTTCTTTCGTTTCTTTATCGCCTAAAACAAAGAATGTATTTTTTTTTATAAATGACTCGTATAGGTTTCAGTCATTGGTAATGGATGATTACTTGCATGTATGGTCATATTCTCATCAAGTGTAGTAAGCCTAAGAATTGCAACATTCATTAAATTGATAAAAGTCGTTGCAGCATGTGTAGAAATGTATACCCGATACAACCATCATCATTCTGTAGATCCATTACAATGGCCCCATATCTGCATCAAGATGAACATAAGTAGAAGAAAAAGATGTGATAAAACTTTAGTAATAACACACCTTAACTCTAAGACTCAAAATGAACATAAGTACGTAACAATGACTGCGCAAAATCACATTAAAGGTGGAATCCAATTCAAACAGGTCAATAACGAAACTGAGATGAACACATACCTTGTTTTGAGCGAATTGGAGATGTTGTCCCATAAATTCATGAGGTCCAATATGTTATAGATATTGTAGAGATTAAATCGAAAGAGGGAAAACAGATTCGTAGACCATACCATACATTTTTTCCGGTGTTCAATCTGTTATCACTAAAGGGACCTACTTGTATGATCACTGATTGATTTACCAAAACAAATTCCCTCCCGTATGACAATACAAATGAAGAAAATAAGTATTCATTCCTTACCTCTTTAAGCTTGCCAATGAAATTCCAACAACAAAAGGACCAATCTTCTTCGTATGGGATCCAAAAAAGAATAAAACCAAGGCAAGGAACCGTCCATAACCTTTAGCTTTTCAAGGAGTTTGGATGGTCTAGATTTCTCCTCAGCTTCATCTGACGGTCCATATTAATCAGAATAGCAATTTTCTACAATGGGAACAATAAAATATATAATTCTTCTTAAGCGATGAATGGTCAACACCACCCTAGACCTTCTCAAGTTGACCTATCATAATTCTTTATCCCCCATGTTTTCTACTTGACCTATCATAAATTATAAGTAAATAAGGCTCCTTTCTAATAGATAGATACCAAATTTCAATGAGGGGCGTATGATCATACTTTATGTGGATGAAGATGAGGTCAAACAACAACTATAATAAAATGAACACACATTGCATATGAGGCATATAACAAGCAATCAAACAATTTATCTAAGTAACAAGTAATCTAGAAGTGTGTTTTAAGGATCTAAGTCTTAGAACATGTGGTTTGGTGATATGTTATAAACATAATCACAAATTTTGTCATTTAAACATATGCAATTTATGGACTAGGTCATTAAAAGTTTATTTGTAAAAGGTGTCTTTTACATGGCATGTTTGTTTAATTTTTGTCATTTTGACTAATTGGCATCCAAAAGCCCCGTTAAGTCTTGGCATTTGAGGGCATTTAAGTCTTTTTATGCATACTATTTAAGTATTTATAATTAAAAAACAAATTAAATATATTATTAGAAAAAGAAACTAAATAAAATATGTTAGACAAAAAAAAACCCCATTAAGTCTTGGCATTTTTGGATTTAACAGAGTTTTTGGATGATAGTTAGTGTAAAGGACAAAAAGAGAATGTGTTTTGTCATATAAAGGGCACCGCCTGCAAATAAACTTTTTAAAGGACCTGATCCGTAAATCGCATATATTTAAAGGACAAAATTTGTAATTCTATCTATGTTATACAAGCCACCCCCAAAATATAAAACGGAAAACTTGGAAGATCCTCAATAAGGCAAATCGGAAGGTTAGGTTTAGCACACATCCTAAAATGGAAGGACATGAATTAATATTGGTGCTGAGTAAAAGTTAAGATAAAATAAAATGACAAAACGAAAAAAAATGATCAAGGCTTAGTCTTAGTCTTGATATGTCATCAAGTTCGTACCCAACACTTCCAAATGATAACTTTTAAGAGATAATTAGCTGAGATAAATTTGGAAGTTAATCAATGATAATCCTAAAACTCAGTCTTAGACGTAGGTTGATTCGTCTGTTCGGGACTTGATATAATATCAAATCCGACCCCGACAATCCAATGAGGTAAAATGTATGAGCTAACTCATATAAAAATAGAAACTTAACCAAGTTACAAGTTTATTTAGAAAAACTCCAAATGTTAACGTTAATCGAGTGTTCGGTTTCATCGATCCAAAGCTTGGTGTGAGACCAATTTGGATCCCGACATGCCGAGTATTTGATAAAAAAATTTCTAAATCAGTTTAAAACAGAAACTTAAAGAAAATATGTGAATCAGTGGCTCGAAACAACAACTAGTGTGTTTAAGCGAATCATTTGGTTTAGTTTTGGTTGTTTGGTTTGATTAACCCGTGACTTGAATGAGACCAAGTCTGGCTCCAACACGTTCATATATTAGAAATAACTATAAGTTACTTAACATTCAGCTTTGAAATCGAACAAGAAAGTTATAAATGATTAAAATCCCAAAATTGAACATATTAAACTTAATATGCAAATATATACCTTATGGTGTCATAAACACATTAATCAACCAAGGTTGAAGAAGGAAAACAATGGAATAATATTCTATAACATAAATAAACAGTAAACACAAGTTTTAATTTTCCGAATCTAATTTTAAAGCAAGAATACGTTCTGTTTGACTTTAAAAATCAAACTATCAATAGAAATGGGAGAAGCCTTACAAATCCAAAAATTAAAGGGAAAGGATGAAGTGAGTAGGCAAGAATGAGTGATGAGACTTGTATTTTTAGGCAAGAAGTGCAAATGAGGCTTCTAGAAAGCATTAAATTCTTAACCACTTTATTTTGCACGCAATGTGTGAGAACGTCTCAGATCTGAGATCTAGAATGAATTAATCTTAGATCTGAAACCGTTAATGGATCTAGATCATCATTACTCTTAATTAGTATATCTATACGTTATATTAGGTGTATTATGTGTGTATATATTAGTAATAGGTTATATGTATGAAGCTTTGATCCAGAGAGAGAATGGACAGAGATTCAATACGTTAATGTCAAACTTAATTAACAGAGGAGTTCACCCCTATATAAAGAAGATGGATCTAGTTCGTTACACATTCCGTAATGAACTAGCCTCCACTTTGTTATAATGCATTACAGACTAATAATCTTAACGAACTAAGCTCCAATTCGTTAAATATCCTTAACGAATTGAGAGAAACATTAATTTAATCGTCTAGTTCGTTAAACATCCTTAACGAACTAGACATAACATAACGAACTAGTCTATAATAATAATAATAACTTTTACATTATAATAATAAAAACGATAAATACAAAGACTCGAGACGTAAATCCGTGCACTAACAGGCATCCCCTCGTCTTGAGCTCTTTGTCTTTAAGTGTAACAACCCAGCTACCACCGCACCATAATATTGTCCGCTTTGGCCGGGACGTACCACCATCGCCTCACGGATTTGCTTTTGGTTGCCTAGGTGGTCACCCATCCTCATACTTCTCCCACCTGAGCACGCTTAACTGTGGAGTTCTCCTTCTCATCCACTACCATTAAGCGCCCAAAACGCGTTATGATGGGGAAGGTATCCACCTCCTTATAAAGAAGGCTTAGTTCTCATTCCCAACCGATGTGGGATGTCACATTAAGTTATTTGAAGTGCTTGATCTGACAGTCTCTGCAGCTGGGAATCCCATGCTCATGACATACACGAACAACACGTTGAAATTGCATTGCTCGATCATAGTCTTCACGGCGCTCGATTAATATCTTATTCTTGAACAGCACATCATTGTCGGTCTCGGTCAAGTTCACGAGCCACATCGGATCAATAATCTTAATCAGCTGGGTCTTTAAGCCCTTTTCCCAAAACAATAACGGCCTCGCCAGTTCGATTGTCATAGTACCAGCGGCTAAAAGAAAATAAATATGCTGATTCAGCGTCTTGACTGGTACACGCTTCATTGTTTTCAGCGGTTTAACTTTAAGCACCAGCTTCCTCCAACCCGTTCTTGGATCTACCTCATTAATACGCTTACGAATTGGAATCTGTGGCTTAAAGAACTTAAACCAGTGATTGACCTCGAACAACAGATGTTGATGAAACCAATCTGCATATCGATTTCCTCCACAGTTGATGAATGGTTGATACGCAAGAGTCCGTATGTCCCATGTTGGTAATGAGAGAACGTCAGTAATGTTTTCATAGTACTGAACTCCGTTCTCCCATTTGATGATACAAACTTTTAACTCAGAATCGAAAAGCCATGAAATAATATCACCTCGAACTTTTGACACGACCTTGAAAGAAGTCATCGGATTGGCTTTGGCACGTGCAATGGCTTCCTACTTTCGTTCTTCATCAACGTATCTGTATGCATCGATAATCTTACGAGTCCTCTTGTCTCGACAGGCAAACCATCCTTGGATATCAGCAACAGTCGGATCTCGCTTTGAGTCAAATCTCGTATCAATACTCTTACCCTTTGACGTTTTCTCCAAATAGTCTTCGGCTACTTTAACGTTTTCTGTAAATACAGGAGCACCCTGATCAACATTTGTTCGTTGAAACAAATCAGGGTATTCCTAAGCCGTAACGTCCTCAATCTCAACCTCCTCATCTTCATAAATAAATGACGTGTTCATCTGAATCGTTGGATCATTCAGAATTTCCTCGTCATTCTCCACCTCCACATCATTTTCAGTCTCTAACACGTTCAACTCATCTTCATTCAAACCCAACAGTATTGAAATCTACTCTCGTGTTAAGGACCGCTCAACAAACTGTCCCGCTTCTATTTCATCAGCATTCACAATGAATGCTTCTGACCATCCCTGACCCATCAATAAATATAACATTATTGGCTTTTATCGACTCAATGGGTTTAACATTCGTCGAGTCATGATAAACAACCAACTGTTTTCCCGAATCACCAACAGCACTCGTACCTACACCAGAAGACTAACCGTGAGTTTGTTTAGGCTCACTTCCTCCGGTACCCGAGGCATTTGGATCTTCACCATCATTCTTAAGCTTCTTAAGTGCATCATCCTTGCATGTCAGCTGCAAGATAAGATCTTCTTGTTCCTTTATTTTCACCCCCTAAGACTTAACAATCTCACGAAGCTCTTTAGTTTATTTTTGACAATAAGAGACATATCCCATCAGCTTTCGTTGATTGTCAATCATACGCTCTTGAGTCATTCGGCCAGTAGACATTTGATTTTCATATAAATGAAGTAATCTCAAGACCATATTCATTTGTTGATCGTGTGACATAGCGAGGAACGAATAAGGGATCGGCTGAACAGGACTTTAAGGTCGATTAAGCCTAAAAAAAGAAACGTCCATAGGTGGCGGAGGCATCATCATTGGTGTTGGAGAAACCACCGATGTTGTTGTAGTAGGCCTTGGCAATGTGGATAGAACAGATTGTGGAATCATGCCAAGCCGAGGATCCGACATGAGTGTGGTCGTCAACGTGAGTTTCGGGTTGCTAGTAGTAAGTGACACCGCCAGTGTTTGAGGAATAAACGACCTTGGAGGTTGAACTCCAAATGAAATACCAGCACCAGCTGACACACGTCGTTTTGTTGGTTCATAAATGTCAGTAGTTCATATGTCTAATGTCTGTAATCGAGTCTGTAATATTGTTTATGTATTTGTTTGTTTAAAGCGAAGTTGTTGACAAGTTCGCTTAGGCGAACTTGTTAACCAAGCGAAGTTGTTGACAAGTTCGCCTAGGCGAACTTGTTGAACAAGCGAAGTTATGGACAACTTCGCCTGAGGCGAAGTTGTCGTGTATTTATATAGGTTACGGATTTCTGTTTAGGAGTTGGTTAAGTTACGTGTAATTCAGTGAGTCAAGTGACGTGAGGTCGAGAGTCTGTAAGTATCACGTGTTGAGTTATTAATATAACGTGTGTTTGTTCGTATCGTATTCGTGTGTTTGTGTGTTTGTGTTCTACGTCCGTAACGATCTACACAGGGATTCCGCACCTGTGTATATCGGGATATCTCAAGATACTGCAGTGATCCAGATTCGGGACTTGCAGTTAATTTATACTTTGAAGTCTATGTATTGTTTAAAAAAAAAAAAAAAATTTGGAGTTATTGAAACATATTAGAGATGACAAAATCAAGACTTCACAATCTTTGAGTAAGAGAGAAGAACGGGAAGCAGATCAAGAATACTTACAACTTAATCAGACACTATGGGTCGAAGTCAATTCGGGGTGACTTGGGGAAAGCCAAATACGCTTTGAGGAGAGATAGGAGGCATCAATATTTCTGAGTTGTTGCCCACTTAAATTTTGAGGCATAATTGAACCTAACTCGTATCACAAAAACGATGAAAACCATCTTAAGTATATTACCTGCTTACGACCTGTTTCCTTATGTCATAATACAGCTAAACACGGATCTATGTGACAGTCACATACTTAGTATGATTCCTGTTCGGATCTTTTCTAAAACGTAGCAGCCCCTATCGAGACTGAAATTTGATCCCTTATACTTTAAATTGTTAAAAGTTTTCCTTTTCTGTAGTTGTATATTTTTAAAAACAGGTTACTTGGACTTGATCGTGTCGTTTAGTTCTTATAAGGAATTCTTAAAGTTTTATACCTTAATTGGAAAAATGTTAAACTTATAAGGTTAAATTCTGTAAATATATAGGCGATGTTGTTGAACAGGCGAAGTTGTGCTTCGCCCCTATATAAGGAATTCTTAGAGTCAAACAGTTTATTATTCAGCGAACTTATATCCAAACCGATTATTCAGCGAACTTATATCCAAACAAATCCAAAATTGTTCACTTGTTCTTCGATTTCAAACCGATCTAAAGGTTGTTTGGGTTCTTTTATCTGATGTTATACGTTCTTTGATTAATCTAAGGTTGTTTCGACAACCGGGTAATACCCTTGAACCGTCGGACCTTCAAATCGGTCTTTCAAAACTTGCTGTTACGTGTTAATAACCATACTGATCGTCAACATGTCCATAAAAAGCTTGGTTTAAGGGCTTAATCGTCTAAACTAGCCGAAACATCGGATTTTGAATTTTGAATTATCCTTACTGTCGCCGTTTCAGATTCAGGCGAAGTTAGGGTTTAGGCGAAGTTATCCGTAACTTCACCTGAAGCTTAAGTTCGCCTGAGGCGAAGTTATCCGTAACTTCGCCTGAAGCTTAAGTTCGCCTGAGGCGAAGTTATCCGTAACTTCGCCTGAAGCTTAAGTTCGCCTGAGGCGAAGTTAACATTAACTTCGCCTAGATCATTTTTACTTAATATTAATTAGACGAACTAAAGCTGAAGCGAAGTTGTTCCCAACTTCGCCTCAACTTTAACTTCGCCTATACAGAGTTTATCACAACTTCGCTCATGGTAACCAGCGAACTTGTGTTATTCATTAACGTTTATCTAACTTGGTTAGTTTGTTGCAGATATGGCTGCGGTAGCTGGTGCTGGAGGTGCAGGAGGAGACGATGGTGATAACCAACGTCAATTTTTCCCGGGTCACAATATGTACATCACCCTTGACCAGGAAGCGAGCGGCGTTGAGGATTACCGTGAGATCATAACTTTCCTCCTACGCTTGAGGATATTTCATGCCATCACGAATACTCTGCCGATTTCCCTACCAAATATCGAAGACTTTTGGCAGACGGTAGAATACGACTGTCGTGTTGAGCCCCCGGTCATGCGAGCGACTGTGAACAATCAACAAGTTCAGTTCAATTCTGAACAGATTCGGGTGGCATTACGATTTGGAGAAGAAACGAGGGACGACCCAACTGAGTTTGTGGCTCCGTTTCGTGATGGAGCGTTTCTCCGAATGGGCTATTCTGGTCCATTAGGCGATACACAGAGACGGAAGGGTTTTCTGCTTGATCAGTGGCGCTTCCTTATGCACGTCATGATAGTTTGCATGTCAGGAAGGAAGGCGGGCACTGACGGTATGGGTGCGACCATGCAGTCCGCAATGACTGCACTGACTTACAATAAACGCTATAGTTTTAGTCAGATGGTCTTTTACGAGATTGACAGACAAAGAAGGGCGATGTCTCGGGAGCGGTTCATTATGTACCCACGTTTCATCCAGATGATATTGAACCATGTGGCTCCGAATCTACCTCAGAGACGACCGATAAGATACGTGGAATCTGTGAGCAAACGTATCTTTGCTCAATGCCGCACTTCGAGTGCGAGGAGCAACCCTGAACTTCGTCCAAGGCATACTCCACTCTTTGGGTTTTTAATCAACCCAGAGTATGTTCCTTCTGGTGGGGACGAGTTCAGAGATCCTCAACCGCGACAGGCAAGAGCAACTCAAGCTGCATCTGCTGTGCCTGTTGTGTCGGCTGCAGAGGATATAGATCTTGATGCTGTCTTTGGAGGTCAAGGTTATTTTGATATGGATCAAGTTGAAGAGGTGCAGGTCTCTGCTGCACAGGGTTCGGGTGTAAGTGTTACTAGAGTAGCTATGTCGATGGCTGACTCAGATTTGGATGAGATCATGGATGAGGGGAGACGGTTGATGGTGTCTCGAGAGAGAACGTTTGGGAAGAGAAAGAGAACGGAGGATGATGATGAGTCAGAAGAGGAAGAAGACATACATAAGCTGATAAGACGATCAAGAAGGGAAAGGACAGGTGTTGGTATGGGAGCTGGAGAGACTTCAAGGATGGTACGTTTTGCTCCGGCTGCACTGTCTGGTATGTCTATCGTTCCTACTTCTGTACAGGTTACAGGTATAAGCGCTGCGGATGTTCCCGTGGTGGCTACATCATCTGCTAGCATTCCATCTACCACTACTATTCAGACGTCGACTCCGGAGATTGTGTCTCTACCACCTCCAACGCTTACTCAGTCGGTGGTAGCTGCACGATTTGTAGAGTCAACGGTCGTCACTTCTGCAGGGTTATCAGGTATGGTACCACCTGCGGTTACGCCTGCTTCTGATGTCTCGCCTACGCCTATGTCAGACTCAGAGAGAATAGCTTCACTAGAGCGGATCGTGGCAGAGCAATCGAAGACTATTCAACGCCTAGTGGAAGCAAATCAACTACAGTCATCCCTCCTGGTTGAACATGGGAAAATTATAGAGTTCTTGGCATCTCAGGGGGAGATGAGCTGTAAGGGCGACGAGCTCAGGACGAAAAGAAGAAATGACCGAGACGATGATCCCAATGCATCGAAAGATGCAGGCGGTGAGCTGCCAAGAACTTCTCAAGCTCTTGGTACTTCCACAGCTGAGGGGGAGTCTGCCGACGCGGCTGGTGGTGATGATGTGGTGTTGGTTGATGATGACGTGATTGATGCGTTGAAGGAACTTGACGATGATATGTTCAGCGATGATGTGTTGTTTGATGAAGATGTGCTGCCGAGTGATGTGATTGAGAAGATCGGTGAGCAGATTGAGATTGAGGATGGGATAGAAGAGGGGGAGATAGTAGAAGAAGACGTTGAACACGAGATCCCAGATGTTGAGAAAGCCGACATGGGTACTGAGATGGATGAGACTGAGTGGGAGGAGCAGCCTAGGTGGAAGGAAGGCTGTGCTCATTGGTTTATTAAGACCAAGAAGCCTGCTGTTCCAGCCATGTTCAAGAAGAGTTATAACATCAAAGGCTATGCTGAGTCGAATAAGGGAATTATATGTTGGATATATGATGAACAGATAAAGTTGTTTGTGGTGAAGCGTTATGATGGTATTCAATACTTCAAAAGAACCCTGAGATCTCTCAATACGTTGCCGGAATGTGAGGTGAATGATTTGGCCAGGTTGGGCCTGATAAATAGAAGTGACGACAACATGGCAAGAGTGATTGGGAAGATCGTGTGGAAAGAAAGCATAAAAGAGAAGAAGTTTGAATTATTAAAGCCACAGAAGGGAAAGCTCGTGGAGGATACAGAAAGGGGAATGAGAGCAGATGGCAAGCCATGGATGGTGATGAAGTACAAACCGATCCGATGCATCAAGGAGGTTCCTATGAAGACTATGCCTCAAGATGTGTTGAAGAATCTTAAATGGTGGTATGTTGATTGCCAGACTGCTGAAGCCGTGATGGAAGACGAAGACGAACAAGAAGTGCTGAGGGTGTATGATCCGATGCATCTTGTTAACTTATCGAAAGCTGATCTGCAAGTGTTGAATGAAATGAAGATATTCTATATTCCTGTTTGGAAGGATGAAGCAAGGAAATATCAGCGAGTAGTCACGGTATGTGTTAGAGAAGGAGTGCACGCGTGAAGATACAGGATTACGAGACAAGAGCTGAAAGATCAAGATATGAAGCTACTGCCAAGGGGGAGTCTGTTGGTTCATAAATGTCAGTAGTTCATATGTCTAATGTCTGTAATCGAGTCTGTAATATTGTTTATGTATTTGTTTGTTTAAAGCGAAGTTGTTGACAAGTTCGCTTAGGCGAACTTGTTAACCAAGCGAAGTTGTTGACAAGTTCGCCTAGGCGAACTTGTTGAACAAGCGAAGTTATGGACAACTTCGCCTGAGGCGAAGTTGTCGTGTATTTATATAGGTTACGGATTTCTGTTTAGGAGTTGGTTAAGTTACGTGTAATTCAGTGAGTCAAGTGACGTGAGGTCGAGAGTCTGTAAGTATCACGTGTTGAGTTATTAATATAACGTGTGTTTGTTCGTATCGTATTCGTGTGTTTGTGTGTTTGTGTTCTACGTCCGTAACGATCTACACAGGGATTCCGCACCTGTGTATATCGGGATATCTCGTGTGATCCGTCCAGGGAACCTACACGTTTAGACGATCCTTCACCAGCTTACCTCCTTCCCTTTCCGTTTACGTTGATCAGCTAGAGCAGCAGCTGCCTCAACCACAGCTTGTCGTTGTGCTGGATCACCGCCGTCACCATCACCACCATCATTATCATCACCCTCATCACCATCATTCCCACATGGTCCTTCCTCACGCTCAGAATCCGAGTCATCGTGGATCCAGCGATCGTTGGGAGGACATACATAATCTGGATTCACCAGATGACCAATCAATCTTTTGGTTGGCGGATGTGGATCCTGCCTATAAATCTTCATTCGTCGAACAGTATCAGCAGCCATATGTTCAAGTACCATCACATCATCTTGTAGTGTCTGATCAATCACCAGGTCTGGAATCAGGTCTTGGATAATAAGTTGAATGAACCGGGGATACATTAATAATTTCTTGCGTCTATTCATCACAAGACAATTCTCCTGGAGATGATAAAAGATCATCTCAGATTAGTTGAATGGCTTATTCAATATTAAAGCGACAAATCCCGATTGTAACATTATCCGATATTCATCGAAGCCACCCTTCCGTCCACCAAGGCAATGAATTAAAACATGAAGTAAGTACTTGTATGTTGGGCACAAGTACGCCTTGTTATACATGGACTTGCCCAAATCACCAGTATAAATATACACGGGCAAATAAACCTCGAATCAACTCCCGATCAAACTCGCACGGGTTATCTATATTATCTCCAAACTGCGAAACTCTTCTGATAACCCCTCGTGTGATAATAAGAGACTTCCCGTTGATAGTAGCTGTGATGTGATTCTCGGCTTCAATGTAGCGTGCCGAGTTCCAAAATTGACGTATAATACTGAAGTGAACATTCGGTCGTGTTGTCACTGCATAATGAATAACCGAACATCTGATAAATGTCATTTAAGTCTCCAAACACGTCCTCATCGGCAAAATTTGTACCGACAAAAGCACAGATGTTATGCTTTTTGTCGTGCGATAATAAAGACAGCACTTGTTGTTGTTGTTGCTATTGTTGCTGTGGCTCAGTAGCAGGAGGATCCTGATCCATATTGTCAGCCATAACTGATAATAAATAAACCCAAGAATTAGTGACAATGAATAAAAATAATATTAAAAGATAAAAATTAACCTAATTTATAAACTTTTAATTTTATAATAATTTAAAATGTCATTCGTTAAGTACTCTGATTCGTTATAACGAACTGGTAATTCATTATGACGAATTAGCTGTTTCGCTATCAGGTAAATAATGTGAATTAGATCTAACGAATCGGGAATGGAAGGATAACGAATTAACGCGTGATTCGTTATAAATTATTATAAATAACCTGATTCGTTTAATTAGTGTAACGAATTGGACATGAATTAATTCCAATTCGTCACAACATAACGAATGGCCACTAATTAGCTTAATGTTTGACTAATCAAGTCCAAGTCAAAATTGCCAAGAACATCAAAAGTCAAAATCGTAATCTGATTTCAATATGCATATAACTAACGATGTTAAACCCAACAGATGATCACTAGGATATCGGAATTACCAAAATATGGCATACATTAAGTAAATTAAAGATATTAGTTATAACATAAAAACCGATACCAAAATCGATTAATTAACCCTTAAGATCTTCATCAAAAGTGACGAAAATCATCGCGTTGTAGTCTTCTGTACCTTACGAGTCAGTATTGATGATCAAAACAGAATATAGTGAAGGTCGGAAATTCATAGAAAATTTGGACAGAGTAACGTTGTGTAAAGAAGAAGATGATGAATAGTCAAGACGAATGGGTTTCACTCTTCCCTATAAACAACACCTTGACACATTTCCCAAGACAACGAATCATTTAATTCGTTCCAATTTAAAATAACGAATCACCTGATTCCTTATCATATATAAATACACGTGGCACACGAATTATAGTTAATTCGTTAAACTTTAACACGAATTAAATAACGAATTAGCTGTAATTCGTGCTTAGTTCATTAAGTTATGTATAACGAACTAGAGGTCATTCGTTACAGAGTGGCGGAAGCTAATTAGGATAACAAATTGAATTGTAATTCGTAATAAATAACCTCAATTCGTTATTCATAAACAACGAATTAGACTTATTTAATTTTAAATTTAATAAATAAATCAATTAAATAAAAGAATATTTAAATTAATAAATAAAACAACGAAATACCGTATCCCGATGAGCAAATACCTTAACGTGTTTACGATCAAACACTTAACTTAAAATAGAATTAAATAATATGTAAAAGAAAAGAAAATTCTTTTTGATCTTTTGCTTTTTCAAAATATTTACAAGAAAAATATCCGAAAGTAAAATATAAAGCAGAAAAATGTTTTTGTGTTTTTGTATGATTTTTCAAAAGCAGTACATATTTTTGGATTTTTGGCGAGTTTAAGCAGAGAATCATATTAACCAAAATGCTCTTCCATCACAGTTTTATATTTCAGCGATATTGTGACTGGCATTAAGTCGGTCATTGATATTGTTGTCCACTTAAATCTTATAACAAACTTTCAAGCGATTTTGTGATATGATTAATGGTTCAATTAGAACACAGAATATAAGAAACTATAAGCATCTAATCTCGGTTCAAGCGTAGTTTGATTTTTACCATATCACTCCAACTTGACTTAAACCATTATAATGTTGATCAAAAATTTGAATTTATAGAGATTTTTTAGCAATGCATCAAGTTTCCTTTACTGTGAGTGAGTATACACGAGTCCATATGTCGGCTTACATACATTGTATCCCATGGAGTCCATTTCTTATTAGTATTGAGACGCGCGCAAGGGAGGAACAAATGTATGACTAACAACGGATTTTGATCAAGTCAGTAGTTTAAATATGTACAAAGTACAGCAATGATCAAGTTTAATGACTTTGGGTTTGCTCTAAAAGGGAATGAAATATTCATGCATATGAATACCCAGATGATTAATCTGCATAAAGACTCACAGTGTCAAGAAGCCTAACGCTTGTTATTTGCTTTATTTTATTTTTGGTGACCAGACAAATATAAGGCTTGAGTATGACAGGCTATTACATTTCCGCCATCCTTATCGAGATTTTTGGTAGAGACTAACATCTCTTTCAATTTGGCGTTTCTTTATGTTTATATCACATACTTTACTCTAACAGCTTATTTAAGACCTATCAATTCACCAATGCAATTAAGCACTCAGTCTTTTAAGCTTATTTCTTTCTGGATATGGGGTCAAATGATCAATGTACTATCATTTTCTCTTTTTACTTCAAAACTAAAATTTTGAGGAGCATAAATATAAATTTAATCGCCCCAGTCACTTTCAGTCTATATATTAATGTCTATCCTATCCATCTACAAGTAGATAACAGGACCAAAACATGCAAGCATGTTCCAGAAACTTAAATAACCAACATAGTTTTCAGTGAAAGAATAAAGTAAAATGCATAACAATCGCCCCAATTAAGTTCCATTATCGGGTACATGGCTATCCTGAATTTTACAAGTAAACCTCAAGACCAAGCATATACACGTATATGTCCTTCAAATGTAGGTAATTGACAAAATTTTCAGCGAACGTATGCAAAAATCTTTTTGGATTTTCTTTCTTTACATACATAAAAACACAATCTTTTTGTCTTTTTCGGGTTTTTTATACATACGAGAAATTCCCAATCTTTTTGATTTTTTGAATTTTTAATGTTTTTGGGTTTTCAGAGTATTTTAAACAAGAACAAGAAAAATATAATATTTTTGCCTTTTTCAAATTGTTTAATGTTTTTGGATTTTATCTATATAAACGAAAAGCACAATATTTTTGTATTTTATATTTCTATTTCACCCTCTAAAATCCAAAACCAAAATAAAATAATAGAAAATTAAAACAAAATAAAAAACAGAAATAAAGATAATTATCCTTGTTTTAGGACATCAGCAAGTGTTTTTAATCCATTTAAACCAAGCAGAAAGTTAAAACGAGTTTTGTCAAATGCCTTGATAAATAGATCGGCTTTTTGAAAATCGGTATGTACTTTCCCAAGATCAATTAACTTCTTTTCAAAACAATCCCGTATGAAATGATATCGAATTTCGATATGTTTCATTTTAGAGTGTTGTACAGGATTTTTGGTGATGCTAATGGCAGCAGAGTTATCAATAAAACCTATAGTAGTAAGAAACTTCAAACCGTAGTCGCGCAGATGTTGTTGAATCCATAAAACCTGGGAACAGCAACTCGAGGCTGCAACATATTCTGCTTCAGCGATTGAAGTGAAGATCGTTGTCTGCTTCTTACACTACCAGGAAACAAGCCGGCTTCCTAAGAATTGACACCCTGTTGTAGTCAATTTAAAGTCAATCTTCCACCCTCCATAGTCTAAGTCAGAAAACGTGGTAAGTTCAAAATTATCGTCCTTGAGGTACCATAACCCGATGTCAGGATTGCCCCTCAGATATTGAAGAATACGTTTGACCGCTGCCAGGTGAGTCACTCGGGGACTTGCTTGGTACCTAGCACATAAACAAACTTCAAACATTATGTCACTTTTAGAAGCAGTAAGATACATCAAAGAACCAATCATAGCTCGATAGAGGGTAGGATCGATGGTATCCTCTAATTCATCCGGTGATAAATTGTGCCCCATAGGGAGAGGAGTTGAAGGGATTTTTCCGGAAGTTATCTTGAATCGGCTCAAGACATCGTTCACCTACTTAGTCTGGCGAATGAAGATTCCTTTCGCAGACTGATGAACCTGCAACCCTAAAAAAAAGTTCATCTCTCCCATCAAACTCATTTCGAATTTAGTTTGCATCGACTTCTCTAATTCCTTACATAACTTGTCATTTGTTGACCCAAAAATAATGACGTCGACATAAATTTGAACGAGGAGAAGATCATCACCAATAAAGTGCAGTCAACAGTCCCTCGCTTGAAGCCATTATCAGTCAGATGGTCGGCAAGCATGCCATACCAAGCTCTCGGGGCTTCATGTAGACCATACAGGGCCTTGTTTAAGTGATAAACTCGGTCCGAATAATCAGGATCTTTAAAGCCAGGAGGCTGTAACACAAACACTTCCTCATGTAGTTCACCGTTGAGAAAAGCACTTTTCACATCCATTTGATAGACTTTAATATTCTTGTAAGCCACATAAGCCAGAAAAGTTCGTATAGCTTCCAATCTTGCAACCGGAGCGTATACCTCAGTGTAGTCTATACCCTCTTGCTGATGAAAACCTTGCATCACTAGTCGTGCCTTGTGAAGACCCAAGCCCCGGTGCGTAAGCGTGAATAATCGGTATTAAACAATGGTGTAGAGCTCGGATCTAGGTTTAGGATCGAATCTCACTCGTATTCAATCTTGAAAGATGTCTGGACGGATGAGGTGTATTGGGAGAGAGCCTGATTTGATTAACAATCAATAATAGGATGAACAATTGTAATCAAAACACAAACAAGATAGAAATGGTAGTATGATAATATTAATCGAATGATTCTCATAAAGATGAACCATTCATACATACATACATTCATACATACAATTGATTAAGAAATATCAGTCGCCACCAGGAGAGCTCATCCTGGAGGCGGAGACTCTCTCAAAGGGATAAAACCCTAAATCTCACACATACACAATACAGTCACTCATACTAGACAAATGAATAAAATCATCTATTTATACTAGTCTAGCATGACTTGGTCTTCAAGCCATCCACCCTTGGTTGAGACCAAATAATATATTTTTCACCCACAAATTAATTCGATGCGTCGGTCTAAAATATAAGTTCCAACAATCTCCACCTTAGACCGATGCCATCGAATTTCTTCCGTGATCACCTAATAACTCGTTGTCTTTCGTTGAAATTCTCCCCCTCACGTTAAGCTTCTCCCATTGTTCATTTCGAATTATCACTCTTATACCACATTTTGGATATAGTTGTATGGGAATATGAACGAGGCTTTGAACTTCAAAGATCAACTTCAAGTAACAAGGTTACCACAAACAAAATAAACTCAATGTGATCATCATATAATATTCAATTCTTCAAATTTGTCTCTTCCCTTGTAAATCATCTTCAAACCATTCCCTGAATCAAGATAGCATTCAAGTCAACCATAACCCGTTCTTGACTGTTCAAGTGACTATTTCATAGGAGGTTAAACTCTACTAATCATCCTTTCAACATTGTTACTTGTGATGACTCTATCTTCTCATCCGTACTAGGAAATCTGAAAACTTACAAACGATAAAACATCTTTGAAAAAAAAAATCTTGGATTATTGATCTTGATCAACTTTTCTTTAACTTGAGTCTTTTAAATGATTTGAAGCTAACCATTTGCAATGAAATTCAAAGATTTTTACTCCCTCAATTTCGTTGCAATTGTCTTTAATGAATGTGTCTTCAAAACAAGTGTGGGTGAAACAATCTTGACCATCCTTATCAAGATTGTAAAAATCTGAATTTACATATTCATATGTTGGTTGACACTCAAAGTGATTGAATCCTTAAGCTTGGCCAACACTTGTTCTTGTAAAGCTTTTAATGAAGTCGTGAAATTGGTTGAGGTTTGAATTCCATAAGCTTGTTGATGATTGGAAAAAAATTACCAAAATACCCCTGGGTATATATTTTCTGTAGAGAACAGCTTGGTCAAACGGTCAACGGCACCAAAAATCTCAAAAGTTTCTTCAAAACTTTGAAATGTTTCACAAACTCTGTTTCCTAGCACACAGTGTGCTTAGGATCACTTTCCTATCACAAAGTGTGCTTGGAAGCCCTTTCCTAGCACAAAGTGTGCTTGGGAGCACTTTCCTAGCACAAAGTGTGCTCGGAAGAACTTTCCTAGCACAAAGTGTACCCGGAAAGCAAAACACTTGTGATTTTTCAATTTTTGCACTAGCACAAAGTGTGCTCGGAAGCACCTTCCTAGCACAAAGTGTGCCTGGAAAGCAAAACACTTGTGATTTGTTTTTCAATTTTTACACTATCACAAAGTGTGCTCGGAAGCACTTTCCTAGCACAAAGTGTGCTCAGAAAGCAAAACACTTGTGATTTTTCAATTTTTACACTATCACAAAGTGTGCTCGGAAGCACTTTCCTAGCACAAAGTGTGCTCGGAAAGCAAAACACTTGTGATTTTTCAATTTTTACACTATCTCAAAGTGTGCCCGGAAGCACTTCACTAGCACAAAGTGTGCTTGGGACTTAAAGATAGTTTTCTTGAGAAGACCAAGGATATGCAAGGGGTTACTCGACACTAGAACTTGATGTGCCCGAGATAAGATGTGCCCGAGATAAAGTGTGCCCGAACAAAAATTTATGCTTGGGCAAAACACAAACTGTGCCCGAAGCAACACTTAACCATTATCATTACTCGAGAACAATCTTATATGTTCATTGTATGCCCGGTACATCAAAAATTCATTTCTGCATCATCAATCACTGGTTTGCCCTTGCAGAACCTGCTTGAATTTTCACTTTGCATTTGCTACAACAAACAATGATAATATTTCCTTTAGTACCTGTTCATTTTTGACTTGTACCTTCTTCATACCAGTTTGTACCAACGGCAACTTTTTCCAACATACCGTACCCTGTTTGTGCCGCACACTTATCAAAATCAATATCGAGCAAACAAAACCCTAATTCTCTCAGATCGAAAAAGTAGTTCCGAAATCTGAAAAGAATCGATGAGCAATATCCAGGTCATCTCGAACTAAATAAAAGAAATCTATCTTCAATCTTATTCACAGCCTTTTCATATCTGGAAATCATCAAATGAACAGAGTTGCCCCAAAATGAGCCGAATAACACTGTTACATCAGATCTGGACCATTCTGACCAAATAAACATGAAATTGATGTTGGATCTACAAACGAGTCATCAACCCAAACATCAATCCATAAAATTTTCTCCGAATCATCAAATAATTTCAAAACCCCCAAAAATAATTTCAACGAAGTTCATCGTTTAACGTTCATGGTGGATTCAAGAGCGAAATGAATCAGTTCAGCGGTTAGTCTGAACGATTCGGTAACCCCGCTTTGATACCAATTGTGAAAATCGAAGCCCCGGTGCAGAAGCGTGAATAATCGGTATTAAACAACGGTGTGGAGCTCGGATCTAGGGTTAGGATCGAATATCATTCGTATTCACTCTTGAAAGATGTCTGGACGGATGAGGTGTATTGGGAGTGAGCCTGATTTGATTAACACTCAAAAATAGGATGAACAATTGTAATCAAAACACAAAAAAGATAGAAATGGTAGTATGATAATATTAGTCCAATGATTCTCATAAAGATGAACCATTCATACATACATACAATCGATTAAGAAATATCAGCAACCACCAGGAGAGCTCATCCTGGAAGCGGAGACTCTCTCAAAGGGATAAAACCCTAATCTAACACATACACAATACAGTCACTCATACTAGACAAATGAATAAAATCATCTATTTATACTAGTCTAGCATGACTTGGTCTTCAAGCCACCCACCCTTGGTTGAGACCAAATAATATATTTTTCACCCACAAATTAATTCGATGCGTCGGTCTAAAATATAAGTTCCAACAATCTCCCCCTTAGACCGATGCCATCGAATTTCTTCCATGATCACCTAATAATTCGTTGTCTTTCGTTGAAATTCAAAATCTCAAAAGTTTCTTCTATGATCCCCTAATAACTTGTTGGAACTTATATTTTAGACCGACGCATCGAATTAATTTGTGGGTGAAAAATATATTATTTGGTCTCAACCAAGGGTGGATGGCTTGAAGACCAAGTCATACTAGACTAGTATAAATAGATGATTTTATTCATTTGTCTAGTATGAGTGACTGTATTGTGTATGTGTGAGATTTAGGGTTTTATCCCTTTGAGAGAGTCTCCGCCTCCAGGATGAGCTCTCCTAGTGGCGGCTGATATTTCTTAATCGATTGTATGTATGAATGTATGTATGTATGAATGGTTCATCTTTATGAGAATCATTCGACTAATATTATCATACTACCATTTCTATCTTGTTTGTGTTTTTATTACAATTGTTCATCCTATTATTGATTGTTAATCAAATCAGGCTCTCTCCCAATACACCTCATCTGTCCACACATCTTTCAAGAGTGAATACGAGTGAGATTCGATCCTAACCCTAGATCCGAGCTCCACACCGTTGTTTAATACCGATTATACACGCTTTCGCACCTGGACTTGGGTCTGACAAGTGGTACAAAGCTTGTTGCTGCTATTTTGGAAAGATTGTTGCTGATTGAAGATTTGAAGAAAGATGACGTAAGCAGACCACTGTTCCATTGAAAAGTGACGTCAGAAGCTCTGTTCTTCATTTTTCTTCCAGATATACAATTATTTGGTGTTTTCTCTTCCTTATTTTGTTTAAAGCTTTAATTTTTATATATAAATCTTGTTCTAATCGCATCAGACAACTCAGATCTGAACAACCGGTTTTCGGATCTGATTATTTTTTAACTCTGTTTTTACAAAGAAACTACTTTTGATTTCTCAAAATGTCTGGTTACGAAGAACAAGAAGTGTCTACTAACAAGATTCCTAGACTGTATGGACAGGAAAATTTCACTAAATGGAAGGTCTTGTTTGAAGCAGACGTTTGCAATAATGATGTTGATATGTGGAACTCAATCAAGAATGGTCCACAAGGGACTGTTGAGGAAGGTGCAAATCAAGCTGCAACTGCTGCCGTGAGAGAAAGATTGAGAAAGGTGGATGACAAGGCTTTAGCAATGTTGAAATTAGGTCTGTCTTGGGAGATACTTACCAAGGTTGCACATCATCCCACCGTAAAGACAATGTATGATGCAATACTTGAAATGTTTGAGGGAAATGTTGAGCTCAAAAACATCAAGAAGCAGAGATTGAAGCAGCAGCTAGAAAGATTTAAGTATAAAGATGGAGAAAGGTTGAAGTCTATTCTTGAAAGGTTCCTAGCAATAGTGAATGATCTCAGAACCACGGATTATGTCATGACTGACTTTGACTTGAATACCAAGCTGCTCAACTCTATGCCAAAGGAATGGTATACTGCATGCAAATTCATCCTTCAGAAGCACAACTTCAATGACTTGAAATTGGATGATGTAGTATGCTTTCTTCAAGTTGCAGAGATTGAGATGATAGAGAATGAGATGATTAAGGAGGAAATACCTTGCTTCAATGTTTCAAATGCATTGATTGCTCCTATGAGAAATTTGACTACCAAGAATCAACAAATTCCCATTATTGAAGAACCTGTTGAGCATAGTACTGATACTCCAAAATCTTTTGTTGGGGTTGGCACAAGTAATCTTGGAAATCAGCAAAGATTCAATGTGCAACTGATTGATGACACTGATTCAGCCTCAATGACTAGTGGGAATGTACCTCATACTAGTGGTGGAAATGGTCAAGGCAGTGAAGCCCAAGCCTTGCTTTCAATGTTTACAGAGTCATATAATGCATTTGTTGCAAAGAATTTAATTCACACAAGTGTGGTACAAGATGATTTTGAGCAGATAGATGCTGATGACTTGGAGGACATGGATTTGAAGTGGCAAGCAGCCATGTTGGCTCTTAGAATCAAGAGGCTATACAACAGGACTGGTAGGTCACTCATATCAGGGCCAAATGAAAGAATTGGTTTTGATAAGTCAAAAGCCATTTGCTATAATTTTCAACAGCCTGGTCATTTTGCAAGAGAATGTAACATGCCAAGAAACTGTCAAATGAACCAGTTTCAAAACCAACCAAGAAATCAGCAACCTCAATATCAACAGAATCAGCAGAGAACCAACAACAACTTCAACAACAACAACTATAATCCCAACTTCAACAACTTCCAACCTCAAATGAACAATCATAATCAAGGAATGCCTCAGAATCAAGGTTTTCAGAGAAACAACAACCAAAACCTTCAAACTGTTCCAGACAACACTATTCCAGCCAACCAAAATCAAATCAGAAATCAAGGAAATGTTGTTGTAACAACACAGCATGAGGGTAACTTTGATTGGAGCAATCATGAAGAAGACATTGCAGATGATATCAAGAAAGCAAATGTGGCATTCAAGGCCATAATTGAGAAAGAAACTGGATCATCATCTCAGGTACACTCTGCTCCTACTATTGATTTAAATGAAGTTATCAATGATTTAAAAATGAAAGTAAGCAAGCTGGAAAGTGAGTGTTTTAAGAAACAAAGTATTATCAATGCATATGAGGCAAGTGAACTGATAAGTGAAGAAAGAATGAAAAGTTTGGAAGAAGATTGTGTAAACAGTTACAGGGCTCAGAAAAGGTTCACAACTGAAATAGATGGGTTGAAGAAAATGATTATAGAAGAGAAGGTGCAGAACACAAAACTGCAAGCTGACAATGAATTCTTGAAGAACTTGGTCTCCACTGGAAACATCTGTGGAATTTTAAACCAAGTTAAGGAAGAAGACAAGTACAAAGCAATACCACCACCATTCAACAACAACTTTATGCCAAAAGTTGATAAAAAGAAAAGAAATGCATATCTACAACAATTCAAAGATGTTTTTCAAGACAAAGAAGAGCTTGTGGATTTGTATAAGAATGTTGAGGTGAGTGAAGAAGGAGAGTTTGTAGTGAAGAAGGATGTAAAAGAAGAAAAGTCAATTGGAGTTCAAGTGTTTGGAGATGACTTTGATTCAATTGATTTAAATCAAGATGACTTGAGTGATTTGAGTGATCAAATCACTGATGAGAAAATCAAAGCTGCAAAAAGAGGAAGAAAATACAAGAAACCAGAATCAATTGATAAACTTCCAATATATCCACCTGTCACATCAAGAATGAGGAAACAAAATGAAAGAATAAAGTGAGCATGTGTCCTTTGACATATGTGAAAAGAAGAAGGTAAATTACAATGCTGTAAGGCCTCCAAGCCAAGAAGTGTTGGAAAAGATAAAGCAGAACAACAAGAAAAAGGTGAATGAGAATGTAGATGTTGAAAACTTTATCCCAATTTACCCTATTTTCTCTAATCATGAAGTCCTTGATATTGGAGAAGTGGAAACAATGGAAGAATATGAGAAGAGAAAACCAAGACATAAAGAAAATCAAGATGAAGAACCACTTAATATGCAAAAAATTGTGTTTGTAAAGAGCAAGACTGAAAGACAAGACATCAAGATTGAGGAATTTGTTCCTTTCTCAATCAACTTTGATAGTTTAAAGAATCATAAGACCATTGGAGTCAAAGAACCCAGACCAAGTGAAAGATTTAAGAAAGAAAAAGAACATGAGAAATACAAAGGAAAGGTTTGGTGTAAGAAATGTGATGAGTATGGTCATCATACAGACTCTTGTAATGAAAGACTCAAATTCAAGCCTTTTCATGTCCCAGATGAAACAAAGTATGGACAAGACTTTGTTGTGTACAAACAAAAGTATGATGAGTACCTGGGAATGGGAAAAGTTTATGAAAAGGAAGTTCTGAAGAAATAAAGTCAAAAGCCTTCAATGAATGCCAAGAAACATGTGGCTAAGCATGCTCAAAGGAGTAAATCTCCTGTAAAGCATGAGAGAAAGGTCAAACAGAACTCTCAACCCTTGAGAATCATCCCTAAAAAAGATACTCAATCTGTCAAATTTGATAGTTCTCAAGGATCACCAAACAGTGAAAAGACAAGTATCAGAGGTGTCATTCCTAGAAAGAAACCCACTGAACTTACTGATGATGAAAAGTTTCTAATGAAACATGGATTTGAACCTGAAGGATTCCTTTGGAAACCTAAGGCTGAACCTAAGGTTGACACACTTGCTGATGTAAGAGACTACTCTGAAAAGAAAGACTATGTGGTGAAGGAGTGTGACACTGCATCAGAAGACTGTCTAAGCTCAACCTCATTTGTTAAAACTCCAAGAGAGTGTGGTTATGAAACAGACAATTCAGACAATATAGAAGTCACTCATGAAGATCCTGAACCAACAATACTCACTTCCCAAGCTGCCACTGAAACTGAATCTGATGAGCTGCAAGTTGATCTAACTTTCACTTCATCACTCAACTAATCAAACGCTTTCTTATGTGCAGGAACAGTCCACTCCTTTGAATGACATATGGTATATGGATAGTGGTTGTTCTAGGCACATGACTTGTGACAAGAGATCACTTGTCAATTATGAAGAAAAGTTTGAAGGTCCTGTAGCATTTGGGAGTGATGAAAATGGTGGAAAGATTGTTGGGAAATGAATCTTAACAAATGGAAAAGTTTCTTTTGATAATGTGTTTCATGTTGAAGGTCTTCAGTATAATTTACTGAGTATATCACAAATGTGTGATAAGGGTTACAAAGTCAGTTTTGATGATTCTCACTGTTTCATCCTAAAACCTGAGTTTGTGATTCCACCTGAAATGATTATGATGATGGCACCTAGAAATGGCAACTTATATGAATTGAATATGAAAGAAGCTGTTTCAAGGGGAGGTGCATGTTTTGTGTCCAAAGCCACTAAAAATGAGTCAAAATTGTGGCACAGGAAACTTTGTCATGTGAACTTAAAGAACACAAATAGACTTATCAAAGGTGAGCATGTAATAGGCTTACCTACAAGAGAGTTCAAATTGGAAGATCATTGTAGTTCATGCCAAAAAGGAAAACAACACAAATCTACTCATAAGCCAAAGCTCATCAACTCAATTGATCAAGTACTTGAATTACTTCACATGGATCTCTTTGGTCCTGTGAGTGTGCCAAGTATAGGAAAGAAAAGATATTGTCTTGTGATCATTGATGACTATTCAAGATATACTTGGGTTTATTTCCTAAGTACAAAAGACGAGACTGCAGAGGTTATTAAGGGTTGTCTAACAATGATTGAGAACAAATTGAATAAGAAGGTTAAAATGATGAGAAGTGGCAATGGTCCTGAGTTCAAAAATGGAGTCATGCAAGAATTTTGTACAGAAAAGGGAATACTTCAACAATTCTCAGCTCATAGAACTCCTGAACAAAATGGTGTTGTAGAAAGAAAAAATAGAACTTTGATTGAAGCTGCAAGAACCATGTTAGCAGATGCTAATTTACCTGTTACTTTTTGGGTTGAAGCCATAAATACAGCCTGCTATGTTCAGAACAGGGTACTTGTCAACAAGAGGCATAACAAGACTCCTTATGAAATTTTTCACAACAGAAAGCCTTATATCAAGTTTTTCAAGCCCTTTGGATGTAAATGTTTTCTTTTGAACACTATAGACTATTTGAACAAGTTTCAAACAAAATCTCTAGATTGTTTCTTTGTTGGATATTCTACACACTCAAAAGCATACAGAGTATATGTGAAAGACCATTTGAGTGTTATAGAATCATCTGACATCATCTTTAATGAGAATCAATTCAACACAGTTGATGGTGCAGCATGGCTGTTTGATCATGAGAATTGATAAGGTCTTTCAAGATTTATCCTGAAGACTTTGATGACTCATTCTATAAGACCAGTGAAATTGAAGAGTAAAAGAAGAAACCACTGGACTTAGAAGAGATGTGGAAAAAGGTTGCTAGAAAAGAAAAGGAATATACTTTTGTAAAGAATTCCTCAAATGATACTGTTGAGCAAGATCAAGGAAATAATCAAGAAAACAATCACAGTCCTGAACATGATCATGCTGTGATTAATCAAGACATTCAAGAAGTACAGGATGATCAACTTCAGAATGAGGGAAACACAAGCAACCAAGCAAATGAAGAAGAAACTGCATCTACTGCAAGGTTTCAAGACCTGTTTCAAAGACTGAATTTAGAAAACAATGGTGCATCTACTTCAGGACAACATAATGAAGAAGCACCAGAATTTCATGATGCAGAAACTGATTTGATCATTGAAGAACCAGATCTCAATGAAACAAATCTTGACACAAATGTGTCTACAGATATGATTGTTCAAACTCCTTATGTAGAAAAGAATCATCCTTCTGAAAACATCATTGGAGATTTGCATGAAAGAGTCACAAGAAGTCATTATGAAATTGCAAACATATTTCTTTACTCATGCTTTCTATCCTAAATAGAGCCAAAGAACATTGCTTAAGCACTAAAAGACAATAGTTGGGTGGATGCAATGCAGGAGGAACTAGCACAGTTCAGAGACCTACATGTGTGGGATCTTGTTGATAGGCCAATAGACAGATTTGCAATTGGAACTAAAAGGGTTTTTAGAAACAAAAGGGATGAAAGGGGTTTGGTGATTAAGAATAAAGCTAGACTTGTGGCACTGGGATGTCTTCAAGAAAAAGGAATAGACTTTGAGGAAGTCTTTGCACCTGTTGCAAGACGTGAAGCTATCAGGATCTTTCTTGCATATGCTGCCACAAATAACATTAAGGTGTTCCAGATTGATGAAGAGGTGTATGTAGCTCAACCTCCAGGTTTTGAGGATCCTTTGTATCCAAATAGGGTGTATAAGTTGAACAAAGCCCTATATGGATTGCATCAAGCTTCTAGAGCTTGGTATGATGAGCTGTCAAATCATCTTCTTGAAAATGGTTTTAAAAGAGGAGCCATTGACAAGACACTCTTCTACAAAAGAAAGGGATCAGACTTGCTTCTGTTACAAGTGTATGTGGATGACATCATCTTTGGATCTACAAATGAACAAATGTGCATGGAGTTTGAAGGGGTAATGAAGTCCAAATACAGCATGAGCTCTATGGGAGAAATGAACTTCTTTCTTGAACTGCAAGTTCAACAGAAAGCTGAAGGGATCTTCATTTACCAGACCAAATATGTGCAGGACATTTTGAACAAGTTCAATTGTTATGAATACAAAACTGCTTCAACTCCAATGGACAATAAAAAAAAGATGATTGCTGATGAAAAGGGGGAGCCTGTAGATGAACATGAATATAGAGCTAAAATTGGGTCCCTGGTGTACCTTACTGCAACAAGACCAGATATCATGTTTGCTGTATGTGTGTGTGCAAGATTCCAATCCAATCCAAAAGTCTCCCATATGAATGCTATGAAGAGAATTTTTAGATATTTAAAGGGAAGACCAGACTTGGGAATTTGGTATCCAAAGAATAAATCTTTTGATCTGATTGCCTACACAGACAGTGATTATGATGGTTGTAACATGAGCAGAAAGTCAACCTTAGGAGGATGTCAATTTTTGGGTGAAAGGCTAGTGTCATGGCAATGTAAGAAGCTGACTACTGTCTCAATCTCCACTGCAGAAGATGAATACATTGCTGTATCTGCCTGCTGTGCACAAGTTCTATGGATTCAAAATCAGATGCTGGACTATGGTTTGAATTTTCTGAACACCCCTATTCTTATTGACAATACTGCTGCATATTTTACTGTTAAGAATCCAGTTCAACATTCTAAAACTAAGCACATTGAAATCAGACATCACTTCATAAGAGATTTCAGTGAAAAAGGTTTGATTGAAATGCAAAGAGTTGATACAAGTGATAATTTGGTTGACCTATTCACCAAACCACTTGATAGAACCAGGTTCAACTTTCTTCTGAAAGCCCTAGGAATGATCAACTCTGATGAGATCTGATTAAGGATATGTGCCTAGTTGTGTACCTCTATGTGCTAAATGATTATTTTGTTAGAGGTTACACATATTGAATGTATAGTGAATATGCTTGATTATGTTGCTTGATATGTTAGCTGTTGTGTGCTTTAACTGATTATGTGTACAAAGTTTTACATGATTGATTTGATTAATATGTTTGCATGTTTATCAGTTGATGTGCATTTGTGATGTTAGGATGAGTGTTATTGGTATGAATTGCTTGTTAATGTAAGCTTATCTGACATCATTGCTTAATTGCTTGAATATATGCTTTTATCTGATCTTCTGATGTTATTTAGATAGGATAGACCTTGAATATTAGTATTGTCTACTTATCTTGATAATATTATGTGTGATTAAGATTTGTGTATGTTTGACAACTGTTTGTGTCAAAATGAGTCTTATGTCAAAATTAAGGGATAAAATGAAGTTTTCTAATGAATTTTGCATAAATACTTTATTCTGGTCAAAACATGAGCAAGTTGATTAATGGTACGGAGATATGGTAAGATTATTCAGTTCAAGCTTTAAAAGAAGCTTAAAAGAAGGATTTTTTTTAAGAAAAGTCTCAAGTAGTTGTTTTTGCTTAAAACTATGCCATTTGCCCAGTTAAAAGGACATGCACTTGTGTATGTTTGGTCCTTAAATCTCTACATATTCAAAGGATAGCCATTGACCTGAAAACTGAATGCATTTGGGGCAATTATGACTTGTTTCTTATTCCTTCATTTAAACTATGTCAATAGCTCTGACTTTGAATGGACATATATTCACATGTATGTTTGGTCCTGTTGACCACTTTTGGTCAAACAGGATAGCCATTTACCTGCCAATGAAGAGATATTGGGTCGATTGAATATTAAACTGTGTTTAAATGGGAAATGATAGTACATTGACTACTTAGCCAATCATATGGATTTAATAGGCTAAAAGGACCTTAGTATAGTCATTAACATGTATGGTTGCTTTCCCATGATGATGTAAAATCTAAGGTGATATAAACATAATGAATATGCTAATCTTTATGTGGAGATACATAGTTGTCTTTGCATGTCTCAAGATAAATCTCTCCAAATGATAGCCTGACCCAAATAATACCCGAGGATGAAGGGTGACCGGGCCCTAATAATATCCGAGGATGAAGGCTGACCGGACCCTAATAATATCTGAGGATGAAGGGTGACCGGACCCTAATAATATCCGAGGTATGTAGGGCGAATGCTCTTTATAATGTAAGGTTAGTTATGAATGTATATAAAGGACTGATGGACAAGTTAAGTATGTAATGCATACCTACGGGCACGTATATGTGTATGTAAAGTAAGTTATGTGATTAACTAGAACTCACTCAGCGTAGCTGACTTTTAGTATGCACGCAGGCAAATAGGTTGAGGCAGCTCGCGTGATTGAAGACACATGGCATGGAATCGAATATGCTGGCATCTCGAAGAAATGTTGTGATGTTTTAAAGACTATGTTTTGTTTTAATTGACTATGAATGTTTTATAAGAAAAGATTTGAAGGTTATGTAACATATTATGGTTGAAGTTTTAATGTTCCGCAAATGTTTTAATTAACTCTGATATTAAGAACTGTGTTTATGAGTAAATCCAACACCAAATGTAGGGCTACCGGTAACGGGGCCTTAAAAGTTGGTATCAGAGCAAAGTTCGAGAGATTTAAGCATCCTACATGCTTAGACTCGAACAGAGAATGGGATTTGAGAAAGAAATGAAAGAAGATGCCAGTTCGAGATAGCCATGTGTCACTCAAGCAAGCTCAGTAACGGTAAAGTGTATGATTAAATATGTATGTAAATGTTAGCTTAATTGCTAAAGAAAGAATATGTGAATGTTAGGGATAGGGTTAATTGATTGTTCGATTGGTTAATTGTTAGAGTAGAACCAGCACAAATAGACTCATAAGAGGAAGTGTATAGGACACGTAAAGTAACGTGATCAGCTAATCACAGCTGGCCACTGTTATTACCCGTTAGCCTTACTATCCTTGTACTAAATAGTTCCTTGAGTGATGACGTTTGTGTTTTCCTTTCCAGAATACGATGGCTGGATCTAGGGCAGTTGTTGGAGCAGGAGGCCGCACTGGACGTCGTGGCAGGCCTCGTCGTGTCCAACGACCTTCGGTAGAAACAGCTTCCAACACCGAAGCTGAAGGAAGCGTAGATAGGAGAAACCCTGAAAACAATGAAAGGGTCCAACTCGATCCCTTAATCCAAGCAGCTATTATACAAGCTGTAGCCACTGCTGTAAAGAACATGAATCCGGAGAGGTCTGCTGGAGACCGTGAAAGAACTGCTGAAAGGGCGGAAGGAGATGGTAGGAAAGATGATGAAGGAGAAAGGGAGGCTTCGAGCGTGGTGAGGTGTGTGAAGGCTGATGATAGAAAGAGGGCCCGAGGTGGGTGCAACTATAAGTCCTTCAAGGGTTGTGACCCGCCGAAGCTGACTGGCTTGGGGGATGCAATCGCTACCCTTCAATGGATAACCGCCATGGATAAAATTATCCGCATTAGCGAGTGTCGTCCCGATCAAGTTGTCGGTTATGCCACCCAATCGTTTGAAGATTAGGCGATGTATTGGTGGGAAACGATTGAGCAAAGAAGGAGTTGAGAGGAAATCAAGGCTATGAGGTGGGAGGATATGAAAGAACTGGTTAGGAAGAAATTTTGTGCTGACTCCGAGGTTGAGAGGGCGGAGATGAAGTTCCTAAACTTGAAAGCTGGGACGATGACACATCGTGAGTACACCACCGAGTTCAACCGAATGTGTAGATTGGTGCCCGATATGGTAAACACCGAGGCGAAGAGAATCAAGTGCTACGTGAGGGGATTGCCATAGAAAGTTCGCATGCTAGTCAGGGCGAATAAACCTGCTACTTTAGACTCTGTTGTCGAACTCGCAGAGATGGCTTATGAGGATCTGGTAGCGGACGATGTTGTGATGGGGGAAGAGAAGAAAGACAAGAAGTGGGTCGCTCCTGTTAAACGACCCGGTACTCAGTAGTGGAACCCTAAGGACAAGAAGTAGAAGGTGTGGGAGAGAAGGACATGCAAGACATGTGGAAAGGTGCACGGTGGTGAGTGCAAGTGGGGTACTGGTTCGGATGTGTGTCACAAGTGTGGAAAGGCTCATGGCGGGGAGTGTAGGCTTGGAACAAATGCCTGTTATAAGTGTGGGAAGGTGGGGCACTATGCTAACGAATGTGATGTAAAACCCGCATACTACAAGTGTGGTAAGACGGGTCATATGGCAAGAGAGTGTACTGATGGTGGAGCTGGATGTAGTGGGAAGAGAGATGCCGATCAAACTAGGCCAAGGACTAGAGCCTACATGCTGACCCAGGAACAGGCCAAACAGATCCCGGATGTTGTGACTGGTATGTTTTTAGTAAACGGTATTTCTGCTTCAGTATTATTTGATTCGGGTGCGAATAAGAGTTTCGTAGCTACACCATTTAGTAAATTTACTAATAAGATGAAATGTTGCCGAGTTTCTGAAACCTTTATAGTAGAAACCGCTAGTGACGCTTTGGTTAAAATAATGAAAATGGTTAAGGACTGTAAGATAGAATTAGAGGGATATGAGTTCCCTGTTACTTTGTATGTTATGACCTTCGGAGGGTTCGATGTAGTTTTCGGAATGGATTGGTTGTCTGAGTATGAAGCTCAGATAGTGTGTAAGAGTAGGATAATAAGGTTAAAATCCTTGGATGGTAGTGCGGTGACGGTTTATGGTGATAAGGAAAGTTCCGGGCTTAATGTCATTTCGATGATAAAAGCCGAGGGATTGTTAAGGTGAGGGTGCGGTGCCTACCTGGCGTATGTTGTCAATGCTACGGCCGAAACGAAAGAAATGAAAGATGTTCCTATTGTGCGCGACTACCCAGAAGTATTCCCTGAGGATCTTCCGGGGTTGCCACCGGAGCGAGAGATAGAATTTCAGATAGATTTAGTACCAGGAGCCCAGCCCGTCGGGAAAGCGCCTTACCGCCTAGCACCATCCAAGATGAAAGAACTGATGTCCCAACTGCAAGAACTCCTCGACAAGGGTTTTATTAGACCAAGTGTTTCCCCGTGGGGCGCACCAGTGTTATTCGTGAAGAAGAAGAAGGATGGAAGCATGAAAATGTGCATAGACTACCGCGAGTTGAATAAGCTTACGGTAAAGAATAGCTATCATTTGCCAAGGATTGATGATCTGTTCGACCAACTGCAAGGTTCAAGTTGGTTCTCATGAATAGATCTTAGATCAGGCTATCATCAGTTGAAGGTGAAGGAGGCAGACATCCCGAAGACAGCGTTCCGAGTGCGGTATGGACACTACGAGTTCCTCATGATGTCATTCGGTCTAACAAATGCTCCTGCAGCATTTATGGACATGATGAATAGGGTGTGTCGGCCAATGTTGGATAAGTCAGTTATTGTCTTCATCGACGATATATTGATTTATTCAAAGAGCGAGTCTAATCATGCTGAGCATCTAAAATAGGTATTGGAGACTCTGAAGAGAGAGAAGTTGTATGCTAAGTTTTCGAAATGCGCGTTCTGGTTGCGAGAAGTGCAATTTCTAGGTCACGTAATTAATCCTGAAGGGATTACCGTGGACCCAGCTAAGATTGAGGCAATAACGAATTGGAAGACTCCACAGAATCCGAATGATATATGAAGCTTCCTAGGGTTGGCTGGCTACGATAGGAGATTCATCGAAGGTTTCTCCAATATAGCCGCACCGTTGACCGGTATGACCCGAAAGTCGATAGTATTCAGTTGGGGTAAGTTTCAAGAAGAAGCTTTTCAGGAGTTAAAGAAGAGACTCACGCAAGCTCCAATCCTTTCTTTACACTATGGTGACGAGGACTTGGTTGTTTGTACTGATGCTTCGCATTGTGGGTTAGGTTGCGTGTTGATGCAACGAGGAAAGGTGATAGCTTACGCTTCTAGACTGTTGAAAGTCCATGAGAGTACTTATCCGACGCATGATATAGAGCTAGCAGCAGTAGTGCATGCCTTAAAGATATGGAGGCATTACCTGTATGGTACTAAGTGTACTATTTATAGGGATCATAAAATTTTAAAGTACTTCTTCGAACAGAAAGAGCTGAACATGAGACAGAGGAGATGGTTGGAGTTGATTAAGGATTACGACTGCGACATTAAGTACTATCCTAGTAAAGCTAATGTAGTCGCCAACGCGATAAGTCGTAAGAACGAGGAAGTCATTGCAACAGTGAAGTCATACCAGTTGATTATGAATTCAAGTCTGTTTGACGAAATCATCAAAGTACAGTCTAAAGTGTTGGTAGATGAAGGGCTAGTGAAGAAAGAAAGGATTTTCGGTCAGGAAGACGAGTTTATGGAAAACACTCATGGGGTTAAGACTATGTTTGACCGTATGTGGATACCACGCCATGGAGATCTCAGAGGTCGAATCTTAGATGAAGCTCATAAATCAAGATATTCGATTCATCCAGGAACTACGAAGATGTACCAAGATTTGAAAAGAGATTACTGGTGGCCAGGCATGAAGAATGATGTAGTAGATTATGTCAGTAAATGCCTAACTTGTTTGCAAGTCAAGGCAGAGCACCAGAGACCTTATGGAAAGATTCAGCCTCTAAAGATACCAGAATGGAAATGGGAACACATCACCATGGATTTCATAACTTAGCTACCTCGTACAGCTAAGCATCATGATACCATCTGGGTGATAGTGGACCATTTGACCAAAAGTGCTCACTTTCTGCCCATACGAGAGGCCATCTCGTCAGAAACGTTAGCAAATTTGTTCATAAAAGAGGTTGTGGCCAAGCATGGAGTGCCATTATCGATCGTGTCTGATAGGGATACTCGATTCACTTCGAAGTTTTGGAAGAAGTTCCATGAAGCTATGGGGACGAGATTGAACATCAGTATGGCGTATCATCCTCAAACCGATGGACAGTCTGAAAGGACGATCCAAACTCTTGAGGATATGCTACGTGCTTGTGTTTTAGACTTTGGAGGAAGTTGGGATGATCATCTACATCTAGCAGAGTTCTCCTATAACAACAGCTACCATTCAAGTATTGGTATGCCACCGTTTGAGATGCTTTATGGTAGACGATGTAGGACCCCATTGTGTTGGGGAGAGATTGGTCAGAAAGAGATGGGAAGCCTAGAAGTTGTGCAAGAAACCTCTTTGAAGTTCGATCAGATCAAGGCAAGAATGAAAGCTGCTCAAGACAGATAGAAGTCGTATACTGATAAGCGGCGACGACCGATTGAGTTTAACGTTGGTGACAATGTGATGCTCAAGGTCTCGCCTTGGAAAGGAATTATCCGTTTTAGAAAGAGGGGGGAAGTTGAGTCCGAGGTACATTGGACCATTTAAGATTATAGGTCGTGTGGGTGAAGTGGCTTATAAGCTTGATTTTGCCGGAAGAGTTAGAAGGAATTCATTCACCCTTCCATGTTTCTCACCTAAGGAAATGCCTAGCTGATGACACATCTCATGTGCCATTAATGGACATTGAGGTTGATGAACAGTTGAACTATATTGAATAACCAATCGAGATAGTTGACCGCAAGGAGAAGCAACTTCGTCACAAGGTTATACCTTTAGTGAAAGTGATATGGAAGCATCGCAAGGGTTCAGATGCTACTTGGGAAGTTGAAGAAGAGATGCGCAAGTTTTATCCGAATTAATTTATGTAATAGTCCCCGAAACCTCTTTAAGGAGGGAATACTTGTAACATCCCATTTTCTAGTTTCGGTTAATAAATGAAAATACGAGTTATTATGAGTCGGGCTAGTGTTGTGTTAAATGGATATGGGTTATGGACTTGGGTTATAAGGGAAAGAAGGAAAGACCATGGGCTTAAGCCCATGATGCATAATTATATAAGCCTTAATTACCCATTTAATCTTTCATTTCTCACATATTCCATACACCACCAAAACACACACTTAAGATCTCTCTCTAGTTCTCTCCTTGCCTAAGCCGAGACCAAGAAGGAAACCGATTACCGACCCGAGGTAATGATGGTTTAATATTGTATGAGCTTAACCCGTTAGATATAGTCACGAAACGACGAGCCGACACCGTTAAACCGTTTAAGTCACGAGATCCGAGTGGAATCGGGTATAAACCAAACCTATGATGAGCTTAGGGGTCACCCTAGCTCAGATCTGGATCGAACGGGACGAAAAACGATGAAAAACGAGTTAAAACTCCTTTTTCTGGCGTGTTCGCGGTTTTCCGGTGGCTTTCCGGCGGCGACGCTGGAAAGCCGGCACCAAAAAGGCGGCGTGTATGAGGAAGGGAATGTCAGAGAATGTTTCTGACATTCTCTGACCTAACCCTAGTTCGTTACCGGAAATCTGACGAATTAGCCTTGATTCGTTAAGGAAAGGAACGACGAACTAGACCAATTCGTTAAGGTCTAGTTCGTATAAGGATCAGTTCGTTGAGGTCCAATTCGCTATATGGACCAGTTCGTGAAAGGGTCCAATTCGTCATAAGGACCAGTTCGTTATAATGCTTGATTCGTTACAAAGCCTGATTCGTTATAATAGTTAATTCGCTAAGAACTCCCATTCGTTAAGGACTGAATAACAAGTTAGAACTTTGAGAGAATGACAGAACAGTCCCTGGACTTAGAAAAAGAATGAATTAATTACAATTAAGCCCTTGAACTTTTGAGTTAGCGAATTAAGTAATGGTTTAAAATCCTAATGGAAAATGTGTTACGACAGTTAATGGAAATAAAATTTTTCCAAGCTGACCTGGCAACTCTGCCCCTTGGACCCTGCTAGGGGTTGCGGCCCCTAGACCCCTCTGCCAGGGGCGCTGCCCCCGGACCCCCGTTCGTTGTGGGATATGAATAAACTAGAAACGCGATATAGAGAGTGATAGTTCATTGATACGTGTAATTGTTAAACAGTCAGTCGTGCACAGCTCAAGAAAGGAATAACTATAAACGGTGAACGTAACCGACTTCAGGTGAGTTTCTAGCCCCATTCCTTGTTATGTTTTCGGGGCTGTGTGCATACTCGATGTGATTAGTTAATACACTTATCCTAAGTGATAAGTGTATGTCATATATGTATTATGTGAAATGTATGAATGATTTCTTGTCGATACATGAACGATCTTCAGAATTGCATGTACTGCCAGGAAATGGTTGATGTTATATGTATGTTGTAAGATGAAGAATGAATGATGTATGTATGTGCAAAACTTACGATTATGTATATAGAAAGTATGTTATGAAGGTATGGAAGAAAGGGTACCGGACCCTAATAATACCCGAGGATGAAGGGTGACCAGACCCAATAATATCTGAGGATGAAGGGTGACCGGACCCTAATAATATCCGAGGTATGTAGGGCGAATGCTCTTTATAATGTAAGGTTAGTTATGAATGTATATAAAGGACTGATGGACAGGTTAAGTATGTAATGCATACCTACGGGCACGTATATGTGTATGTAAAGTAAGTTATGTGATTAACTAGAACTCACTCAGCGTAGCTGACTTTTAGTATGCACGCAGGCAAATAGGTTGAGGCAGCTCGCGTGATTGAAGACACATGGCATGGAATCGAAGATGTTGGCATCTCGAAGAAATGTTGTGATGTTTTAAAGACTATGTTTTGTTTTAATTGACTATGAATGTTTTATAAGACAAGATTTGAAGGTTATGTAACATATTATGGTTGAAGTTTTAATGTTCCGCGAATGTTTTAATTAACTTTGATATTAAGAACTGTGTTTATGAGTAAATCCAACACCAAATGTAGGGCTACCGGTAACGGGGCCTTACACGATGATTGCTCAAATACTATGATTTTTCTTTTGAGTGGTCGGTAGCTTGGTGATAAAATCCATAGCAATGTATTCCTATTTCCAAACGGGAATTGAAGGTTGTTAGAGAAAGCCAAACGGTTTTTCATGTTCAGCTTCAACCTTTAGACATGTAAGACATCTTGCAACGTAGAGGGCAATGTCCGTTTTCATATAGGGCCACCAATAGACGGATCAGAGGTCTACATTTTGTTCGCTCCGGGGTGTACGAAGTAACGCGACTTATGTGCCTCGTCAAGAATGATAGTGCGGAGGTTATCGAGAGGAGGAACCCACAAACAGTTAAGGAAATAAATCAAGCAATTGGGGTTGGTTACGAGTTGAAATTCGGCACCACTTGACATTTCATCAAACATGTTGTCTTCTTTAACGGAGATGCGCTAAGCAAAGAAGATACGTCACTGAAGGTTGGTTTAAACGATGACGTTAAGCCACAAAATAGACTTGACACCAACTTTATGACTAAATGCATCAGCCACAACATTCGCTTTACCATGATGATAACAAATCTCGCAATGGTGATTGTTAAGTAATTCGGTCCATCGTCATTGTCTCATGTTGAGGTCTGTTTAGTTAAAAATGTTTTAAAGGCTTTTTGTGATCGATAAAAACCACACACATCATACCGTAAATGTAGTGTCTCCATATTTTCAAGGCGAAGACGACGACGCCAAGTTCAAGATCATGAGTTGTATAATGTTTCTTGTGAACCTTGAGTTGCCTTGAGGCATAAGTGATAACTTGACCTCGTTGCATAATGACATAACCGAGACCTTGGTGTAGCGTTGCAAAATACCACAAAGTCTTTGTTTTTTTTCCCCAAGAGTTAGAATTGGAGCATTGCAAAGAATATAGGGTTTGAAAAGCTTCTTTCGGTTTTGGTCCCCACATAACTCGGTTATGTGCAACACGATCTTTGAAAATATTAGAATGAAACGCCAAGAGTACCTGGCGAAACCAAGGAATAATTCAACTTTTGTGGGGGGGGTCCAATCTTTAACGACCTCAATTTTGGCGGGATCACCATGAATACCCGTATCATTAACGATGTGACCAAAGAACTGGTTGACCCGATTCATGAGGTCCATGAATACTGCAGGTGCATTGGTTAACCCGAAGTGCATGAGCATAAATTCTTAATGTTCATAACGAGTTCAGAATGCTAATTTGGGAATGTTATCTTCACGAACACGTAATTGATGATATCCGGAACGAATGTCGATCTTTGAGAAACAAGTCATGCCTTAGAGTTGGTCAAAGAAGTCATCGATCCAATGGGTAACGGTTCTTGATGGTGATTTTGTTAAGCTTGTGGTAGTCAATGCACATATGGAAGGAGCCATCTTTCTTCTTTACAAAATGAACGGGTGCGCCCCAAGGAGAGAAACTCGGACGGATGAAATCCTTATCAGAGATTTCTTGAAGTTGATTTGGTAACTCTTGCATTTCCGAATGTGCTAATCGATACGGAGCCTTTGCTACAGGAGTTTCCCCGGACATAAGGTCGATTTGAAACTCGACCGGGCGAATGGGTGGAAGACCGGAGATATCATCGTGTAAAACGTCTTGAAAATTGCAAACAACTGGAATATAAAATTTTGCAAATGTCTATGTGTCATTTATCTTTTTATATACTTTAGGTACTTAAAATTAACATAAAACTTGATAGTTTTCCAAAATTCTAGTTCAAATCTAGCTAACAAATCAAAATTACAAAACCTAAATTATAGTTTAAATCCATGGTTGACGGTTTTCCTGAATTATGCAAATCAAAATGTAAGAAGTATGTAAGAAAAAATTATGGTAAGACGTATGTAGCATTCAAAAATTCAAATTTATCATTGATAATGAAAAAGAAGATAGAATTTTGCAACTTCACCCTATAATCTAAAAGAAAAGAAAAAATAATAGAACTTTACATTGGGTTGGGTTGCGAATCCGTTGGCACGAACGCTGCAAAGAACAGGTTGCAGCTCCACCGGGTTTGGTTTCAAATCCCGTAACGGTTGTTGAGATGTACATGAATCCGCCTCTGTGGCAAAACACTAGACAACTAAGATGTAAATAACGTCAGACGACGAAGGCAACAAACCTCCGTGCATTGATCCTATACAGGTGGTGCTTCTGCTAAACGAAGTGCCTCCCATGTAGTGAATGTGTCGGGTAGTTGCGTGTCAAGCCAAAGATATGCCCGTCCTGGAAGTGAAAAAAGGAGATAGATGTAAGAATATAGCACCTTGTAAATTGAAAGTCTTAAGAACACGGCTGAACCGGTTAATGTGTGTTGGGTCATCTTCGTCTTCACGCCCATGAAATTTGTTAGCTTTGGTGAGAGCGTTCACGACGTAAGATGGAATTTGCCATGAGTTTAGATTTTCGATCTTGGGAATGATGATGGACAAATGGTTTCCAGTGAAACCATCGAAAGCTTGCTCGGAAACAGTTCTGTTGTTGTTAGCCATTTGAATATATGGTAAGCTTCTCTGACTTAACGGTGGCGAACTTTGCGGTGATGATTACGGTGTAGAACCAGACTCTGACGGTTGTTTTCTGATGATGAACAAGCCTCAGACTTCAACAGAGAAGGTCCAAGATTATCCAGTAGTGGTCCTTGCAAACAAAGATGCGGCATATACCTGAAAAACGCAAGAGACCAAATGAGTAGACTCGAATACTTAAAATCAAACAAAATAAACTAAAACTTAAATAAGACTTATATGACTCAAACAAAATAAAGAAAGCAAATAGCACGTGCATAGCAAGTAAGTCTAATCGAAGCTAATAACGCAATCGCCAAGAGTCCCTGGCAACGGCGCCAAAAACTTGACATGATAAAAATAGTCAAATAATTATTAAGTAAATTGCGTTAATCTAGACACTAAGTGATACTCTAGACTCTTTAAGATTCGACTAAACTACAGACCGGCAAGTGAACTTATCGACTCTAGTAAAGCTAAGTAAGTCCGAATATAGAACCTACGAGACTCTTTTAATTACGTAATTTAGCTAATTAGACTCAACTAACTGACACGACTATTTATTTTTATATTTATTTAAAGGGGGTTTTTAATTACTACTATTAAACTAATAAAATAAACTAATTTAAGAAAGACAAATACTAAAACACAAAACAAATTAACTTGTCTGATTCACCTAAGTTGCAGTTATCAAATAATTGGTAAATACTTGTTATGTAACTGGAATAATAAAATAGACACTTCAAAGAAAACCCGAGCAAGACCACTGACCCTTCTCAAGAAGACACTTATGGGTTTCTAATAATTTTTAAGACACACCAGTTTATAAATTAAACTTCCTTACCGGTTATTTAATTAATTATGAACGAGTACCTTTATAATGAAATCATAGCTTACAGGGCGGAAATCAAAGGTAGTTTAATAAACTCAGTTGACTCACTAGACAATGTTAATCAATCAAACCTAGACGAACTCCTTACGAAGAACTAAATCTAGCAATCCTAATCAACAAACATCTAACAATAACCTATCACCTTACAGCTTCTTAGGTTAGCAGCACACTTTTATTTGTTTGACTAATTGTATAATTCCTATGATTTTATTCGGATTCAATCACAAACTAGTCAAAAACACACAGTAGATGACCTAACAAAATCCTATTATATGACAGACAATCACCAAGGATAATGTGAAATAATTAAAACTCATCAAACAAAACCAAGCACATGTATGCATCAATTAATTAAAATCAAACTGTTTACTGATTCATAAAACCATAACGAAAGCAAATCCCAATCAAAATAAAACATTAACAAAGGTTCATCATAAGCCTAGGCAGTCTATAATGTTTATCCTAACATCCTAAAATCAAACAAAACAATAATATAAGAAATCATGGTGAAGATAATAGAAACGAAATATTAAAGGCGATAAAACCCGTAATCTTCTATCTTGAACGTAAAACTCTTCACCGGGTGATTTCTTGCCTTCAAAGCTGCCAACTAACTCGAATATAAGCTCCAAGAAACTCCAAATTTGTGTGGTGGCTGAAAGGTATTTTTCAGGTTAAGGCTAAGGGTGTTTATATAGTGAAACTAGGCCTAAAACATAACAAAAGTGGAACTTTCTGGAATTTAGCTGTCTAGGTGTCGCGCGACCATCATTGACATATAGGTTATTTTAAAGTTCAGAAAAAAAACAAAAACTACGATCACCGATATTGTTGTCCACTTAAACCCATGTCTTGATCATTACTTGAACAAATAAGATCCAAAAACTTTCTATTTATATAACTCACTGGTTTACACAGTTAAGACCCGTTTATTTTCAGTTTTTACCGGACCAGGCCACCCCAACTTGACTTAAAGCTCAAAGTTAACAGATTTAAAATTTTGTGTTGCTCTTTTTTCACGAATAATTAAGACGATTAAGGGTATTATTTATCCACCTAAATTTAAGCATCAAAGTCTACCAAAGCAACCATTAGATGCGATTAAGATATAATTAATTAATTAGCTAGTGTTCCCCGCAACATGACATACCCCCGTTATCAAGCAATACCCTGAACCCTTCACCATATTTGAGTATGACACGAATTCATCTGTAGGGTTTACATGTGATGTGTCCATTGTGATCCGTTTCTTAATGGTAATGAGATGCAGGCAAGGGGACCCTACATGGCTAACAGAGTGGATGATCAAGTCAATAGTGTATTTGTACTTTAAGTACGTAATGATAAAGTTTAATGACTTATGTTTGGTAGATAACTGTGGGTTTGCTCTTTTTTAGCTTTTTAATATTCACAAATCTACTTAGGAATTGTGAATACCCAGATAATAAACCGCATACAGACCCATAGTCTTCAGACCCGAGGCATCCCATCAATACAAGATTTAAGTTTATAAAACCATACGCCAATAAAGTGTAAAACACTAAAACTAAACGATTTAATATTTATTTCACCGGCTACTTGGCATAATCTAACGTTAAACTAATCCAAGCATCATATGATAACTTATTTAAATTTTAAAAGTTCATAATATTTTCACATTCATATCAAAAATTGAGGCTTGAGTATGGTCTGAACTTTCATTACTTATTTTCCATGGGCAAAACGCTTTACCCACTAAAGATTATATCTATTTGTTACCCATTTATCAAATTGCCCTTTCGTTTTCAAGGCTGAGCCTACCGGTACATCCCAAGTTAAGTGCGTTTTCTTTTATATTATCTCATATTAATAGTAGTTTGAAAAACCAATTTCTGATAATTATCATCATCTTCCATTTTAATGTAAAAAACTATATTCAATGGACATTTTTCAAAACTTTTTTTTAAGTTATTAATACAAACTACGAGTCAAATATCATATGCCCACACTTAAATTTTGCATTGTCCATCAATGCAAGGATAAGGATGACTTAAAATAAAAATTAAAATACAATAAAGTCGCACTACAAAAAACTAAAAACCTAAAAATTAAAAACAAAAATAAAAAGTTAATAAGCTAGATAATGGAAAAGACTTAGCTGGTAATATGCGCATGAAATTTGATGCCAAAGTCTTCTTTCCATGAATGCCCTCTAACTACAAACGTGCTCATCAAATAGTATATCCTTCTCTCACACACGAACGTAAGCGGAAAAAATAGACCAAACAAAATGGATCAGCTGCTCCATCCCACACTTGTATTTTTCAATATATTCTTCATTGAGATTGTCTCTCTAGCTCACTCAAATCTTTCTTCAAATCTCTAAAACACAAAAACAAAGAAGAACTACATTCTTGTAAGTGCTTGGTTAAATAACATAAACCCTAATATGAACATAGACCAAATGAAGTATTAGTAGTAAGTGATCATCTTAAAATGGAAATGTTGACAATGTTGTGAAAACGGATTGTTGATGTTAATCCACTAAAATCGGTTAAATACTTGTCAAGTGAGTGTGCAACACAAACTATTATAAACAACTCTGGGATGGTTATTACATGAATTTTTATAATTTTCCAAGAGTTATGTGGGTTAATACTTGTAATTCAAGGTTGATCCTTTTTACAACTTAAACAATCTTAATTGGTATTTTAAGTATAATACAAATGTTTTTATTAAAATATCAAGGACAATTAACTTAGTAATTTAAGGATTGTCTTATCTTTAAAGTAAGTTACCTCATAAATAATTAATATAAACCAATTGTTTACATAAAATGATGTTTTAGTGGAGATCATGAAGTTATGCATATCGCTTTCTTTAATTATCAAAAAATAACATGATTTAGAAATAAGGTGTTATTCTCACATTTAAGTATCATAGCAAGCTTATATCACATGTTTACTAATTAATTGATAAACCAAGTTAAGAGGAGTTTTGACCAAGATGATACACTTTTATCCTTGATCATCTCTATAAAAGTTTAAAAAAATCCAAAAAAAGTGTTTTAAATTTATGCTTTTATAGTTCTTTTAAAAATGTACTTGTCAAACCAAAACTACTATGATATTCATTTCTTGTTAAATTGAATACAACGATTTAGTAGTAAAAATCAAACAAGTATGTATGTGGATCGATACTTGGTTCATACCCATACTATGTTACATATACAGTAGGTACAATGCCTATTTGTGTGTGATTTAGTTTAGATAAAAATCATTTTTATAAATTTAAAACTCAACTATGTATGAAACAAATCTTTTGGAAAACTAACAACTTTTCATATCTATCCACACCCACATCATGTTGCCGGTAATTTTGTGACTTGTGAGTATTTTAGGGTAGAACGAGATGACCTTGCATAATTGACCGGTGCATTTAGGGCGACGAGGGTGACAATTTTGGAGAACACCCCCCCTCCCGTGCGCAATAAGGGGGCGATTGTTTATTTTCGCCTACGAGGGTTTGAGAAAAAAATTCATTTTATACTTGTGTGTGATATATATATATGTGTGTGTGTGTGTGTGTGTGTGTGTGTGTATCTGTCTATATATATATAAGGCTACAACACCATTACACCCTAAAAATAAAAACACACACTTTGCTGATTGTCACATGGCATAAGTCCCCTCCACTACACATAGCCTAAAAGAGAATCAATTTTTAAAAAGGCAAGGTTTTGAATCGTTGTCTAAAATATCAAGAGCATTATTATTACGATATATTACTATTATTGTATTACTTTATAAGATTAACTAGTTTTTTATATATGTATTACACGATATTTGTTAAATGATAAAAGTAAATAAAATCTGTTATTTGAAACAACGAAACAAAATTAAAGGTAAGAAAATAAATAAAATATACTATACAAACAATAAGAAGTTTAAAATCTCAAATTTATAAATTTGAGAAAATATCTTTATAATATGTTTATAATCCAACTAGAAAAGTGCCCGCGGGATGCAGCGGGAAACACGTACTTTGATAATCATGTAACAAATTTATGGATGTTTATTATTCCGTTTGAAATTGTGAGACGGTTCACCAGTTTGGTTTCCCCGTTTGGTAGTGGGGGTCGCGCGATGCGGCGAGGAACAAAAATCATAGTAATCATGTAACAATTGTGGATGTTCAAAGTTCGTTTGAAACCTTGAAAACGTTTGAAACAATCATCAATTTTGGTTAGCAAAACTTTTGTTCATGGTTTATACAGAAACTTGGTCATATAGAACCCGACCAAACGCTAAACTTATTATTGAAGCTCAATGTGTGAAACCAAAACCATTAGTAACTATTCAGTTTAAAGTTTCTACGGTTCAATTTCGGTTTTCAATAATAAATATCGAACCAACGGTTTGGCTCAGGGTATAACTTAGAAACCATTAAAACCGAACTGTGAACACCCATACGTAATATGTTAATTTTTTTTATTTGAAAAATTATAGCAATACTATACCCAAATTAAAGATAATAAAATGCTCATTTTAATAGTGTAGTTTTTTATAAAAAAATATTAACGTATGTAAAAGTTAAAGCCGTTGGAAAATCGTTGATGGGAAGTTATTTATAATTAAAATTAAAATTAATGTATAGGTAAAGATAAATGTCAAAAATAGTAACTATTTTTTAAATTTACAAAAGTTACTTAAAGTTGAGGGGCAATGCTGTAACTATTTCAACACATATTTTATAATTACATGCTATATAAGGTATACCTTATGCATTAAAAGTTGTAAATTAGTTAAAAATGAGGTGTCTTAATTTGCTCATATCTCATATATTATATATAACTAGATGGGTGCCTGCGCGATGCAGCGGTTGTTTAAACCTGTTAATCACGTACAAATATAAGTGTTTATGGTTCGGTTAAAACCGTGAAATCGTTTAAATCGGTCATTGGTTTGACTTCTCTTTTCTTTTCTTTTTTACTTTCGGTTTGTTGGTCGGTTTCAAAATTTTTAAAACATATTAAACGGTTGGTTCGCAGTTTATATCGGCAGCCGGCCATATAAAACCAGAAAAGACTGTAAATTAACCTAATTGCAATATGATTCCTTTTGTAATCTTTGTTGTTATTATTTCACATCTTAGATCTTCCATTAATATTTACCATTTATGTTGCTAAAATTATCATTTTTTATTTATGATCATCTTAAGTATCATATTATGTTGGTTTTTAGTTAAAATTGATGGTACATTTAAATTATTAATTATTTTAAACTAAATTTATTATTAAAGTTTACACTATGAAACCAAACTGGAACCAGACCGTTAGTAACGATTCGGTTTCAACTTTCAATGGTTGGATTTGGTTTTGGACGACAAAAAATCAGTATTAATGGTTGGACTCACAAGTTTACCTTAAAAACCATCAAAACCGACACTGAACACCCTTACGTAACATATTAATTTATTTAAAATGAAAAAAAATTACAACAATATCATATCCAAATTAAAGAGAACAAAATGCTCGTTTTTATTTTGCAATTTGTTTATAAAAATATTAACGTATGAAAAGGCTATAGTCGTTTAAAAATCATGGGTGGAAAATTAATTTACAAGTTAAATTAAGAACATAATATGGTTAAAGATGAGGGACCAAACTTGTAAGTTGAATGGATTGTGTTTAAAAGACATGTTTACCCTTACTAACACATGTACCTTATGCTTTAAGTGTTGTAAATTACTTAAAAATAGATGTTTTAATTTGCCCTTGTTTGGTGTATTATATATAGTATAGATAGATTGACAAAATGCTTTTAATCCATGACTTGTGGATAACAAAAATGAATGACATAAGAGATTATAAATTAGGAAAAAAATCAAATTAGAGTATGAGTAAATATAAGCTTGACACCTAAGCCTTCACATTTCCTTTTATTAGTAGAGTAGGAACTAAGATATGATATGATAGGATACTGAAACTTTGGTTTCGCAATGACCTCGTTAGTTTACCTAGCGATATCTGGTAAGACCATTTTTTAAATATTATTTTTGTCTTTTTTTTATTAAAAATAATATTTTTAGTTAAAACCGTTTGTTTTTTATTTAGCACCAACACCGTTGATTCTTGCAACATTCTTGTTGGTTTGCCACCGCAAAACATGTTTTTTTTCCAATACTATCAGCCCAACGCAATGCGCCGAGCATTCTACCTATATTGATAATTATTGTAATCGGTGCCGCAAAGCCCTTATACTAGGCCATGTAATGGTACCAACACGTGCCACGCCATTCTATTTTAATTGTGTCACTCGCTGCTGCTATATCTGTGTTATACTAATCGAATAAACATGTTTCAAATATGTTATTCTTTTGTATTATTAGCTATGTCGGTATAGGCGTTTACTAAAATAATTTTTGAGTTTAATGTCAATACCATAGAGAAGCTAACCGACACCAGCCGATTTCATGTAATTTGATGATAAGCTGTATTTATTTTGTAACACGAGAGATAATAAGACTTAGCAAATACAACCCGGTCGCAACGGTCCCCGTAAAAACGTAGCTAGCATACATTTTGTTTTCATTTGGTCATTAAATATATGCATTTAATTATCATCTAGACTATCGTCATGTAATTATTAGCTACACATTCTTATTTACATGAAGAAAACTAAAAGAAATAGATTGAATAGTTAAATCGAAAGCACCGAATGGCAATCTTTCGGAAACACTCTAGAAGTAAACGACAGTGAAACTTGTAGTTCATGCAAAACCTTATAACCACGTCATCCCACACGTGTCATCCTTACACATCGTCTCCACCTCTTTATTAACCTCATTCCCACCACCTCAATCGCAGATCAATATCACAATCAACAACAATGGCTACTGGTGTCGCTTACGATCGTCCTCATCTCACCACTGGTGGGTACTACAACACCCAGCACCAACAACAGTCAACCAGCAAGACACTCGCCATAGTGGGCTTGCTCCCCGTGGGAGGGATCTTGCTGGGCTTAGCCGGTCTCACCTTCATCGGGACGCTCATCGGGCTGGCCGTCGCCACTCCGCTTTTCATAATATTCAGCCCGATCATCGTCCCGGCTGTCCTCACAATCGGGCTAGCCGTTGCGGGTTTTCTGACGTCCGGGACGTTCGGGTTGACGGGTCTAAGCTCGTTGTCGTACCTGTTCAACATGGTCAGGCAGAGCGCTGGGTCGGTGCCCGAGGCGATACAGGATGTGGGTGATTACGCCGGCCAGAAGACCAAGGAGTTCGGGAAGAAGATGCAGAGCGCGGGTCATGAAATCGGAGAGCACGGGCAGGCACATGGTCAGGCGGGTGTGGGTGTTAATGTTCAGGTTGGCGGTGGGAAGAAGGATAGGACTTGAAAGAGTATTTGGAGTTGAAAGAGGGTGGGAGTTGAATAATGATGTCTTAAGCTTTGTGTTGATGTGTGTTTGTACCTTTGTTCATCAAGTCGTCGTATGTAATGTCGTCGTTATGTTTTATGTGTCTCTGTTTTTAAGTTTTTACTCATTCCAATGTTATAAATAAAAGCTCAATTTTCATTTGATGTTGGTGAACTCTTTTCAACTCAAATTAATTGCTACTAGTATGTAACTATAAATGGGTCCCGTCTATTCAGAATGAAAAACAACTTTCATTATTTATCTTTACATGCCAAAATCGAAAAGTAAAATGCCAATGGTCAATTATGCAACTTTAATTCAAAATAAAATATGTGCAATCTTTTTTTAATTCAAAAACAAAAAAAAATAAGTGGCGTTCGTTTAAAATTTTTTTTAGTTTCTCATGTCAATTAAGTTTAAATCGGTTACGTTAATCTGAAATTTCGTTATTGAAACCCCCACCGGTATTGCGGCTGAGCGTGGCCGGTGACCGGTTAGGCCGCGGAAACCCCCACCGGTATTGCGGAAACCCCCACCGGTATTGCGGCTGAGCGTGGCCGGTGACCGGTTAGGCCGCGGTTGACCCGGCAGGTGAAGCTGCCGGTTTTACGGTTGAGGCGGCGGTTGAGCGGTTGTCCCTGACAGGTTAGGCCGGTTGACCCGGCAGGTGAACCTATTTGGAACTTGGGTTATTTTGGTTAAACCCATTTTTCATTAGGAACCTATTAGGAACTTGGGTTATTTTGGTTAAACCCATTTTTCATTAGGAACTTGGGTTATTTTGGTGCCGGGATTCGAACTTGGGTTATTTTGGTGATAAAAGCTTTCATAATTACCCATTATTTGGGTTATTTTAGTGATAAAAGCTTTCATAATTACCCATTAGTCAATCAACCAAGTTTTATTGATATCTATATTGAAAGTTTTATTGATATCTATATTGATCTTTATATTGATAAAACATAAATCATACATATTTAAAAGACAATCTATAAAACATATATTGAAAGTTTTATTGATATCTATATTGATCTTTTTATATTGATGAAACAAAAATCATACATATTTAAAAGACAATCTATAAAATATAGATAAACATTAAAGTTTGTTATTATTATTATTATTTTATTTTTGATTAACATTATTTTTTATATTAATTATATATATATATATATGAATATATATATATATATATGCAATTATATATTTAATAAATTAGTTATGACGTCATCCCGGTCAAATACCGGTCTGCCCTCTCAGGTCGGTTCGACCTTTGACCCGGTAAGGCGTCTGGGTCGACGTCCGGGTCGGGTCTGAAAACAATGAACGTAACGTCATTGAGGTTATTATTTTGTTAACGTAACGTTATTGAGGTTTCTTACTTCCGTTAACGTTATTGAGGTTAATGAGGTTTCTTACTTGTTGTCAATTAATTAATTATCTGTTTAAATAAGTAACTCATTGTTAATTATGCGTTTCTTGTCAATTAATTGTGTGTTTAAATCGGTAACTCCTTGTCAGTTGTGTTTTTAAATCGGCAACTCCTCCTCAATTGTGTGTTTAAATCAGCAACTTTGTTAACTCACTTAGTCAATGTAACCCACACCACCACTACTACTTATACCATCGCATCTCATCGCCCCTCTACCAGCGGTAACCCAGGCCACCGCCACAACTTGTTCCATCGCCCGTACCACCGCCCCTCCACCAGTGTCACCACTGCTTATATCATCGCCTATACGCCCCTCTACCAGAGCCATGTAAATAATTATATATTATCGAGTAAACGGATATATCACCAAACCCCATATCCGTCTCAAATCAAATCGATGAAAAATTCGAAAGTAATTTCATACTCAACCGTCCCATATGTTTTGGGTTTCAGTGAAAATTTTCAAAAGTAACTTTAAAAGTAATTTTATACTCCTGTAATCCTAGTTGTCACCGCCTACAGTAAGGGAATGCACAGATCGGTTTGAGTTGGTTTTGAGCTAAAACAAAACAAAAACCCAAAATTTCGGTTTTGAGATTTTTGAAGTTGTTCGGTTTCGGTTTTACATTTTGGTTTTGGTTTTTTCGGTTTTCGCCATCTGATCTTGAAACTTTTAGGGCGAAGAAAATGTTGGCCGAAAATAGTGAATTTAAATATATATAACTTTGTCAACTAGTAACTAATCTATATTATATTATAACACGTATAGGCACATTTTCATCTCCCCTGGCGAGACGCCGTAAAATTGAATGGTCCATTAAGTCTCCGACTAGATTCCGGCGAATTCAAGCAATTGAACCGTTACCAGCATTAAATCGTCCATTAAATCGTCCATTTCGTATATGAATGCTCCATTCATATACGACCCTCACCCCATCATTCATCGCCAAATCTGTGAGTCTCCCACTCCTCTTCCCTCTTGATTTCCACGAATTCAGCCTTCCAATCTTGCCGAATTTGGTTTACAAGGCCACCGCTCGTTGTTTCATCGATTTCGCAATTTGTTGTAGGTATTCACCAAAATGTTTATGTTCTTGTTGGGTTCAATTTTTCTTGACCTATAATTGATTGAAATTTTGTTGGTCGAGTTTGATTTGTTTTTAATTGACCTAATAGAAGATACCTATGGCAGATCACATTTCAATTTCTATTTCTATTATCTATGTTACAAACTTTTTGTTTTATGTTTGCACTATCATGATTTTTAGCACTTACATCATTAATTCGTGTCTCTGTTAAATTCAGCCACCGCTCTGTTTCAACACATTCAGTCAAGTCGCTCCTCCATGCCCACTGCGACTTATGGTCGTTCCTCCAATTTTAACGATTAGGTATGATTCTTCTCAATGATTACTACTATATATAAAATCTATTAGAAGCCCTAAAACACTATCAATTCTAATCGATCTCCTGCTAACATTAGTTAGGTTAGACTATGTACTAATTGTATTTGGCATTAACATGGTGTAATGAGGGATGTCAGTGCTTTCACAGAGCCTTTGAACAGCGAGCATTATCTCGCCTGGTTACATTCCATTTTCTTTAATTTTTTTGAATCCTAATTTTGTTAATTTATATTTGTTATATTTCCTTCAAGTTAAACCATTTGCCCTAATTTTATATCTAACAATAAGATTCGACGGTGATTTTCAGTTTAGGTGAGCATGGGTGATGATGACAATGGCGACAAACGAATATGATATCCATCTTGGTCATCCGCTGATAATGGTACTATGTGAATATGCACGGTGGTGAACAACATCATCACTCGGTAAAATCTTTTATCCATGTTGACAGTAAGCATAGTTGTTATTCTCTTGTTCGGATGTCTAATTCTGATTTTAGATTTCATTTACTTTCTAGATTCACATATGTTTAAGTAAGACCCATTTGTGTTTTCTAATATTGGGTCACTTCTTATTGCATTTAAATGTTTAAGTTTGTCCATCAGTTTGCTCAAAAGTAGTTTCTCCAATAAGACCTTATAGTCTTTTGTTCCCCAACATCCCATATGTTAAGGGTGTACATGCCATTATATTTCACTTACTTCTATAAAACAAGTTCCATAGTTACACTACCAAATCCCTCCAAAGGTAATGATCAAGAATTAAAGCATAAAATCAAGTGGGCTGTAGACCTTTACAATTAGATTATGAGTTCAGATCTAAAGACATACTCCTATTATGCATTGACCGATTTTTGGGAAAAAAATTATAACAAAAGGCTCCCTTCACTAACATCATTGGGGATTAAACTTGCATACATAACGAACTTTAGCAATTCAGGAATAAGTGACCAATTTGTATGAACCATTGTAGTTATTGAACAGAATTGTAAAAGGAAGCTGGTTGTTATAACACCAAAGATGTAAAAGTGCTATTCTCATGCAAATTTGACACCATAGTCTAGCATTAGGAAGTGATCTGGCCTATATATATTAGTTACTTTCTATTTATTTGTTTGTTCTATATGTTATTTTTACAGTCCAGTTATTAAGTATATAATCATTACAGTGTTTGCATTGCTTAATAAAGTTTAAAGATGCCAGAATTAACTCTTGTTTTTGTTTCTATGTTTACAGATGTAAAGTTATTTTCTCTTAATTTTGATTTGTCTGTAGTCATTGTTTTCAAATATCGGGCCACTACTTATTGCATTTAAATTTTTTACGTCTGCCTTCTGAATTGACTTAAACAGTGATAATTCTTCAATTATACTACATTGAATTCAGAATATATATAACTTTATTATGATCAACTCTATCTCTTTAGTATGATTTGATATTAGTTTATGTATTTTAATATATGTCTTAGCAAACACTCTATTATTATTATTATTATTTGTAGTTGTTAAGTTTGTAGATAATGAAATATCATATAGGGGTAACTCAGGCCTACAAGATGGAAAAGAAGTAAATTTGGATCTTTGAAAGGGAATGCATGATGATGGAGATCATATGAAGTTTGGATTTCTGATAGCTTACACAACATCCATTTTTCCCTGGGCGTACTTGAGTATGGTGATCATATAATAAAGCATATCAATTGGAATCTGCCAAAGACTCAATTTTTTCTTAATATACGGGTTTATGGGTTACTTATGAGTTGTGTCAAATAAATATACGAGTTTATGGGTTACTTATGAGTTGACCCGTTTAAACCCAACCCTAACACATTAACTTTCTTGTTAGGTTCATGTCATGGAAAAAAGATAGATGCGTTTGTTAAAAAAAAAATCAAACCAGAGGTTTCTTTCAAAAAAGTTATTAGTATGTGAAATACGATTACTAAAATCATATTATATAAAAACAGCTACACTATGTGTCTCGCGAGTTTACAGGATTGTGTGAAAGAGGTTGATGTGCTTCGGCAGGAGAATGAGGCTCTCCATGTTGCGAATACGGATTTGGTGCAGCGGTTGAGTCTGTTCTCGAAGGCAACAGCAGCAGCAGAACTATTTTAGTTGTTCGAATTTGATTGGAGAGTTTAGTCGGCTTGGCATTGGAGCGTCGTTTTCGGAGAGTAGTGTGTCGCTTCCGAGTGTGATTGAACCGAATCAGTTCCTGAGGCACAAGATAGATGCGTTTGTTAAAAAAAAAGTTAAACCAGAGGTTTCTTTCAAAAAAGTTATTAGTATGTGAAATACGATTACTAAAATCATATTATATAAAAACAGCTACACTATGTGTCTCGCGAGTTTACAGGATTGTGTGAAAGAGGTTGATGTGCTTCGGCAGGAAAATGAGGCTCTCCGTGTTGCGAATACGGATTTGGTGCAGCGGTTGAGTCTGTTCTCGAAGGCAACAGCAGCAGCAGAACTATTTTAGTTGTTCGAATTTGATTGGAGAGTTTAGTCGGCTTGGCATTGGAGCGTCGTTTTCGGAGAGTAGTGTGTCACTTCCGAGTGTGATTGAACCGAATCAGTTCCTGAGGCACAATAGCGAGAGAGTTTTGATGCCTAAAAGCATTTCGATTCGTTACAAAGGATACTTGAAGTCAATTCTGCCTCAACGACAGACTCATCAACACTCCGTTAGGTCAATCGCTAAGTTGTTAGTCGGGATTCTTACAGCCATTTATATGATTAATTTAGATCTGATTTCCATTATTCACTCATAGAATCATATTTCATTAGTCAATTTTGTTAAGTAATTTTGACTTTTCATGAGTCAATTTCATAAACACAATGACTACACTTTTAAACCAGAATCCATCACAAAATTCATGTGGATTATATACATTTATATTCTGCACATTTGACTTTACAGTTTACAATTAAATTCATGTATGTTGCTTAAAATGGAAGAATCCTTTATTCATTTTTTTTCTAACCTTACCTAATAAAGCAAGTTGTTATAATTATGATTTCAACAGCAACTTGTGCATGTGCTTGGGGAGAAGAGAGCTGCAGAAAGATTGGAGTTTGATGTCTACAACCCGGGAATGTCGAAAACCGAGCTGTGTAACAAGTGGCAGGAGACTGGAACCTGTCCTTATGGAGATAACTGTCACTTTGCACATGGAATAAGTGAGCTGTGTCTTGTGATTGGGCACCCGCGCTACAAATCCGAGGTCTGTCGTATTCTCGTATGGTTCTTGCTGGTGATGTCTGCCCTTATGGTCACCGTTGTCACTTTCGTCATGCTCTTACTGATGAGGAAATACTTATGGTTGTCAATCTACGCTACAGAGGTTATGCATATCAAGGGCGGTTTTTACAGTTTACAATATTTTAATTTCATGAAAACTAAACTAAGTGCACATTTGTGTGGATGGAGTAATTAAGTATATAGCTTAGAAGTGAAGTTTAATGAACTGATAAATGATGATTATACCATTTACAATTTAAGATGTTATGTTACATTTCTGGATTAGGTTTATGTAATTGATTTTGGATGTCATTTAATTGGAAATGAAGATTGTTACTTTTAATCGTTTTAAGGCAATAGTTGAAGAATTTGGATGCTGCATTTGTCTCTATCATGTCTATTTTGTAGTTTAAATCATATAGTTTTTGTCCAATTGGCCTTCATTTGTGTCACCAGAACATAAAAGGTTGATTAGTTTTCGATTTGCCATTTTGATTTCTCATGCTCTAATTCTTGGTTTCAATCTGATTTTAGATTGTGTTGGCGCTGATTTATTAATCATACTCTGGTTGGATTAATTATACTCTACTCTGGTTGAATTAGAGTATTAAACTGAGTTCTGGTCTTCTGATATCAATCCTGGGCTATGGCTTCTTCGATTACAGGTATTGGACTTCTTGGATTTGTTACTTTGTTAATTGAAGATTCTTATAGAATTATGGTTTGTTATCATGTTATGGTTTTGTAATTTTTTGGTTCGATTGGTTAGTGATATATGATTGGGTCTTAAATTTACTATGTTCGATTGTTTCATTTCGTTTTTCTTCTAAGCCGGCATGTTACGAATGTTCAAATTTACTCATTAATTAAGAAAACATAGTTAATTATCATTGCAAGTTGTTATTGTGAGTTGGCGCATTAGTTTATTTGTAAATTAGTTTAACACATCCCCCCCCGGCGAAGCGTAAATTTGCGAAGGTAAACGAATGTCTCTAAACAAAAGAACGTTAACGTCCCCGAACATTATGCATGAACAAGACGTTTTCATAGTCGTTTAGGAATTTTTGAAAAATTCGGGTTAGAGTTGCAGTTTGGGTATAGCTTAAGAATGATGTAATTAATGAATTACGATCTCTCTTTTTAATTTAAACTAATTATTTGCAGCCATGGATCGAGAAGACAATGCAAGCTGACGTGGATGATGGAAAAATATACGAGTTCGGAAGATAAACGGCCCAATATATAAATAAATAAGTGGGACGACTTAACGAAGGTGAAACACTGTAAAAATAAGGAATACTTTCAGATGACATTCTCAAATTGCTTGCATCTGATTAGAAGTATTCAATTTCCCAACTTTTGCATGTTTCTTTATTAAATTATAACAAACTAATTAAACTGTACTATTTTTTTGCTGCAAGAAAATTTCAATTCATACTCCAAGGAAGAAAACGATGACAAAAAATCAAGAGAAGAAATCCAAACGCTCAGGGTAATTTCTGGAAACTGTTTAACTGATTGTCTTACATGGTGCGAATCAAACATGGACTCAACTGTTTGGGTGGGTTTAGACTAAATGGGCTCAACTGTTTGGGTGGGTTTAGACTAAACGAGTTTTGGTGACCCCACAAATTTATGTAAGCGGGTTGTGATTGGTGTCAACTTGGTGGTTCATAGGTTGACCCGATCAACCCATATGTTTTAATAAATGTGTTTTTTGTAATTACTTAAAACTGTTCGGGTTAAAAAAGTGGAATACTTTAAACAGTTTTTTATAAACTAACAATGATATGTAACTAGGATATTAAAGTTACCAGGCATAAAAAAGAAGAGATTTTTATAATCTTTTTTGGGTTAAACGGTTGGGATTTCTAATTAAAATGAGAATCAAACGGGAAACTGATTTGTAGAACCGATAACCGAGTCAAATACTAAACTCACAGTTAGCCAGTTCGATTTGTTTACCCCCCCCCCCTCAATTAACAGATGTGTTATGCTTTATCAGGTTTTTTAGGTTTTTCTACACACTCTTAGTCGAGTTCATGTCAATCCTTGAATACACACACCATCTTTGGGTTTGACCCGTCAATTCGCGACCATGACTTGAGATAAAGTAACCGTTTTTTGTAATTGTTTCACGAGACGGAGCCAGTTATTTTAAGGACATACCAGCGCCTCCATGTTTACAAAACTCATTGGAGTTTATGAAGAAAAGGAAAATAGTGTTATTTGGATATGTACAAGTTTGGTTGACGATTCCGGTTTTGTTACAAAGGCAGGGATGCAGGTTAAATAGTTACGATAATAACCCTTGTTAAATAGTTTAAATTCATTTTAAAGATTGATAAATAAGTTATTTCATTTGTATGATCTTCTAAAATAATTAAAGATTTCTCTTTTTAAAGATGGTTGAGTGGAAATAGGACTGTAACCTAAACAAGGATTGCTGTTTGTTTTTTATTAATTGTTTTTGTTTTAGTGCAATTTCTTTGTTAATAGAATAACGTTAAAGTATGCATTAAAATGGTAACTTTACAAACTGTACATAACTTAAATCAAATTGTTTGTTGCTCAGTAGTGTAACATTGCTATTACAAACCTTTGCAATAGCACTATGTTTAACACAGAATCAGTCTCAAAATTAACAATCGCAATCACGTGCTCTTTTATACACCAAATTGCTAATACCCTTAACTCCATATTCCAAAATGCCCTTGAGATTGTTATTGATGACAAGTTGTAACATGTATAAATCGAATTCTTTATGTGATACACAATGTTTATTGTTTAGTTACAAAAAAGGTTTTCCATAAGACGTGTGTCAAAAAAACCAACTTACTCAACATTGCAACAAAATTTGGAGGGCCAAATTCAAAGGTGCAGGTCACATAGATAAGATACTTTGATTGTACTTTAGTTTTGTCATAATTGAGATCAAGTTAATTCTATGTGCCCGTTAAATTATCTTTTCCCCAAATATTGCTAAATATATTTTGTTTTTTTTTCGTATCATAAACTATACCAAATAGACAATTTACTATAAGAAACGATGGTGCCATAACAAACCGGACCACGTGCTAACGACCAAATTCCTGTTAAGCCCAGCCGCAACGCGCAGACACTTTTATTATTCCTTTGCTAGAATATAACATGATCTTTGGGTCTCCGGCATCGATTGTAAAGAGAGGAAGTCAAGTCTTGATTGTGGTTGGGTCTTAGGTATAAAGAAAGATTGAGATTTTTTTTATCTCCAGTTCGATCATGAGGGCATTCAGGTTATCACCAGTGGGTCTTTTGGCGGATGAGTTTTCCTCGAAACTGTAGATAACTTGGAGTCGCTTAAGGGCTCTGTACGGCTGAGTTGGACTAACTGGCGGTGACCTTTTATGTGTTGATGCTGACATGCTGTAATAAAGAAATAACAACATAAGTTATGATAAGAGTAAGATGGCATAATGAAAACGCAAAGCCAACAGATTGCACAACAAATTATGTACCAAATAATATATAACTAAAAACCTAGCCAAAACAAAGCAAACAACCAAACACCAAAATTACAAAAGCATTTAAAGATTCAGTCAAGTCAGTAGGCCTTTTCTTATATGCATTCTACTGTGACAAAATATAGCCAACGTTGCAGTTCAGTTTCCTTTATTATTTAACTACTGATCTAGTTGACTTTGAAACATACGTTGACTAAATAAAGTCTACTTTGCATTTTCAATCATAAATCTGAATATTGTACATTTAGAGGAAAAAGTATTTTAGTTACATATTTATTAAATATTTATAAATTATTTAACATAAAAAATATAAACATATAAATATAGAAATTCGGTTCGGTTTATATACATTTTTTGAAAGACTTGTATATAAAAAACAAAATCTTTATGGTTAGCAAAACACTAACCCTGAGGAAAACATTCAATTACATGAAGAGAATGTGATTTTTCAACCACTCTGTCCAATCAAACTTACATTTACTATTACGACTAGAACACTACAAAACAGACGTGGAAATCATGGAATCAAGAAGAAAATCATTGTTCCTGCCACAACTCCCAAAAATGCCTTTGTTACGCCTTTTCCAAATACTCCACCAAGCCGAAAAGATGATAGTTTCGATCAACTTCTTCTTTGTTCTCAAGAAATGATTCAAATCCAACCGATTTAAAATGGATTGTGGGCTTTTTGAATCTAGAAATGAGCCATCTCTCAATTCGACACCAAACACGATTAACGACATTGCAGACGCCAAAAATATGGTCTACAGTCTCAATCACCAAGGAGCATAACGGACACAAAATAGATGGGTTATCAATACCTCTCTTGCTTAAATTTAATCTCGTTGGAAGTCGATCTAGAAAACGCCTCCACACATGAATATTCACCTTTTTAGGCATCATCAAGTTCCATCTAGTAGGTTGAGTAGCATCCGGTAAAAGGACCTGTAATAACTTTCCTCACTCCATTACCGAAAACTCATCTCTGCAATCACATACCCATTCCCATTTGTCTTCTGAGTTAGTAACCTAGAATACTCCAAAAACCCCATATAACTCATCTATGCCTCCGCCCCTCCCATAAGTACATGTCTCCAATCCCAAATGAAACCTAAGTTGTGTATTCGATCAATAATTAAAGCCTCCTTATGTTTTTCTAAACAGAATAACTTAGAAAAAATCTATCACAAAGAGATGTATCATCTAACCATCTCTCTTTCCAAAAAAAGTATTTTTCCCATTAACGACTTTTTTTCTCATCGAGACCGCGGAACAACATCCTTATCATGTAATTTGTTAACTACACAACTAATGTTAGCGCAAATTGTTTCCCTATTGTCTTTGTAATTAAAGCTATTCACCACCCCAAAGATATCGAGTCTTTCCCCGAAAATATATTTATGACTCAAACCCATAAAGAAGCTGGGTTCAAGACAGTCCTCCACCGTCGCTTGTATAGAAGACTCGACAAACATCCTATTCCCAATCCCCCTTTAGATTTATCAGCTAAAACCAACCCCATTTATTTCCCAAAAAAGTCTTGCTCTCATAACCTCAAGATGCTTATTAATCGTAAATGGGTACCAATGGATAACAAATTAGCTTTCCATTTAGTAAGGCGATTCAAAAACTAGATCCCACCCCTTAAGAGAATTCATCTTGGCTCCAACTAGATAAATAAAAGGAATCTTCTTCTCACTTTTACATCCAACCATATTGGCAACCTCCGAATGATCCACTCATCAAACTCGATTTATGAAAAGTGAGTTTTAAGGTCAGAAAGAATACAGATAAACACAGTTTAAGAACCATTATTATTTTTTTGTAAATAATCAAACCTTGTATTTTTGTGAAAATATTATTTCTGAATGAATACAATAGGAGTATCAGACAATATATATATATATATATATATATATATATAAAACCTAAAGTTACAGTTTGATACCACCTAGAATACTAGGGTTAATATTATATTGTCTAAAACATTCCCCCGCAAGTTGAGGACGGGGAACGACCTGCAACTTGGACCTCAAAACTAGAAAACGTTGAGATGGTAGTGGTTTCGTAAACACGTCAGCAATCTGATCTATTTTCGATATGAACTGAACTTTCAACTTGCCTTTAGCTACCTTTTCACGAAAAAAATTAAAATTGACCTCCACATGTTTCGTTCGAGCATGAAACACCGGATTAGCAGAAAGATATGTGGCTCCGAGATTATCACACCAAAGCGTGGGTACTGATTTTGTGACAATCCCGAGTTCATTGAGAAGAGCTTCAAGCCACGTTAGTTTAGCAACAGTGTCAGCAAGAGCCTTGTATTCAGATTCATTTGAGGACCGGGAAACAGTTCGTTGTTTTCGAGCGTTCCAAGAGATCAGATTCGGTCCAAAATAGATTGCAAATCCCCCTCGTGGATCGGCGGTCATCCAGAAAACCAGTCCAGTCCGCATCCGAATATGCCTTGAGCGAGTTAGGCCACTGAGAATCGGTGAAGGCATGAAGAGTGAATGCGGAGTCATGACGAATTAAGAGACCAAAATGTGAGGTGCCTTTGAGATAATGAAGAATACATTTGACTACCAACCAATGATTTTCTGTAGGGGCATGCATATATTGACTCACTTTATTGACAACATAAGTAATGTCCGGTCATGAGAGGGTCACGTACTGAAGAGCACCGACGGTTTGACGATATTTAGTGGCATCGGTCATCAGAGCGCTGTCACCGAGAGATAAAACGTGCTAACTACTCATTGGTGAGGGGACTGATTTACAATCTGCTAAACCTGCCTTAGTGATTAGCTCAAAGATGTACTTGCGTTGAGACAAGATAATACTTTTGCCATTCGGAACGATTTCAATGCCAAAAAAATAATTCAAGTCCCCTAAGTCCTTAACCGCAAAGGTGGAGCTAAGCTTACCGATGACATCATTGATGGCGTTGACATTGTTGCCTGTTACAATGATATTATCAACATAAACAAGCACATACACAAGAACTCCCTTGGTCTTCAGAATGAATAATGATGGATCGGTTTTAGACCCAGTGAAACCGATAGACTGAAGTGTATTTTAAAGCCGAGTAAACCAAGCGCGCGGTGCCTGCTTGAGCCCGTACAAAGATTTATGGAGTAGACACACATGATTGGGCTTGTCTTTGTCAACGAAGCCAGGCGGTTGACACATGTATACGGTCTCGTGTAAATCACCGTGCAAAAAAGCATTTTGGACATCTAGTTATCTCAGAGGCCATTGGTTGCTAACCGCCAAAGAGAGAAGTACCCGGATGGTAGTTGCTTTAATTACCGGACTGAAAGTCTCTTGATAATCTATTCCAGGTTGATGACGATATCCTTTTGCGACAAGGCGAGCTTTAAACCGGGTAACCTTTCCATCTTGATCCTTTTTCAACCTGTAGACCCACTTTGAATCAATAATGTTAGAGTTTTTGACAGGAGGAACAACAGACCATGTACCGTTTTTAGCAAGCGCGGTAAGCTCTTCCGTTATGGCATTACGCCATTCTGGATACCTGTTGGCGATGGTAAAGGAAGAAGGCTCGAAAAGAGAGAAGTGAAGAGAAGTATGAAATGAAGAAGGAGAATAACGTTGGGTAGGGGTAGGATTGGGCCGAAGGTTGGCAGGCCTTGAACGTGGGGCTACCGACTAAGGTTGAGGAATAGGGTTAAGAATGGACGGTTGTGTAGAAGGTTGTTCAGGTGATGTTGTGTAACATCCCGAAATTTCTAGAAATATAATAGTAAATATATTATCTATTTACGGTAGGAAATTTTACTTGGATTAGTAGAGATGTAACTAAATAGATAGGGATAATGGATTTGGAATATGAAGGAAGATAGACCATGGGCTCAAGCCCATGACCCATAATATATAAACCATAATCACCCATTAATCCATTCATTTCACCCATTTCATAAACCATCCAAAACACACACTTAAGCTCTCTCTCATATTTCTCTCTTTCTCTAAACCGAAACCAAGAAGAATAATTGATTTCTGACCCAAGGTAATGATAGTATGATATTGTATGGACCCAAACCTTCTAGATCTAATCATGAAACGAAGAGCCGACACCTTAAACCGTTAAAGTCACGAGATCCGGATGGAATCGGGTATAAACCGATCAAAAGATGAGCATAAGGGTCACCCTAGCTCAGATTTGGATCAAACGAGACGAAAAACAGTGAAAACGGTGGAAAAATGACTGAGATCTCCCTTTTTCGGCGAGAACCCGGTTTTTCGGCGATGATGGCGCAAGAAAAGTGTACGAGGATGTTAGAGAATATTCTGACATTCTGACCTAACCCTAATTCGTTAGCGGGGAAATAACGAACTAGCAAGTAATTCGTTAAGGAAGAATAACGAATTAGCTTCGTTCATTAAGCAATTTGTTATGGGGGAATGACGAATGAACCCTCATTCATTAGAAGGTCCATTCGTTATAAACGGGCCATTCATTATAAGGACCAATTCGTTATAAAGTCCAATTCGTTATAAGGTCCAATTCGTTATAGTAGCAAATTCATCATGAAGGCTGATTCGTTATAATAGTCAGTTCGTTATGAAGTAACGAATGGGTTAATTGACTATGAACCCCATTCGTTAAGGGACTGGGACGAATTAGAAGTTTGAAAGAATGACAGAAAGGCCCTTGAACTTATAATAAAATGGATTAATTACAAGGAAGCCCTCGAACTTTTTGAATTAGCAAATAAAATAATAATTAAAAATCCTAATGGAAAATGTGTTAAGACAGTTAATGAAAATAAATTTTTTCCAAGCTGACCTGGCAGCTCGAACCCAGCCAGGGGCTCTGCCCCTTGGACCCTTCTAGGGGCTGTCGCCCCTAAATACCCGCTACCAGGGTTGCTTCCCCCGGAACTCCGTTCATTGAGGGTTCTAATTAAACTAGAAACCCGATAAGAGTAGTGATAGTTAATTGATACGTGGAAAGAGCCGTGGGCATGGAAAGCCATTCAGACAAGACCGTGGAGGTCAAGGATCATCGTCAAATGATCGAAAGGACCAATCAAAGTATAAAGACAAAAGTCAAATAAAGTGTTACCAATGTAATGAACTTGGCCATTACGCATCTGTGTGTCAAAAGTCCAAGAATAAAGAAGAAGCCAATATTGTTCAAACCGAAAAAGTAATAAAAACTCTCTTGTTAGATAGCTGTAGCTCCAAACAGGAAGATGCAATTTTCCTCAATGAAGAAAAGATAACATCAAGAAAATCCAAAGCCGAGCTAAGTAATAAAGATATATGGTACTTTGACAACAGAGCAAGCAACCATATGACAGGGATTAAATCTCATTTCTCTGAATTAAATGAAGACATCAATGGAGAAGTAAAATTCGGAGACGGTTCGCATGTGAAGATAAGAAGGAAAGGCTCAATACGAGTAAATTGCAATAATGGTGAAGAAAAGATGATCACCGACGTATATTACATACCTGATCTTCGAAATAATATTTTGAGTTTAGGACAAGCTACTGAAAATGGGTGTGATATACGGATAAAGAATGAGTTTTTGTGGATATATGATGGCTCTGGCGATCTCCTGATGAAGGTGGAAAGATCACAAAATCATCTCTACAAAGTAAAGCTTGATATGGGAAAATCAATGTGTTTTCTTACAAAAGCAAACGAGACGTCAATGTTGTGGCATGCAAGACTCAGACACATTGGATTCGAGTTCGTTAAAATGATTGTTAAGAAAAATATGGCCAAGGGTGTGCCAGATTTTACCCATCAGCCACAAGTATGTGATATATGTCTGGCTGGAAAACAAACACGACACTCATTTCCAGCTCAAACACAATTTCGAGCAAAGCGACCGCTCGAATTAGTCTACGGCGACCTATGTGGCCCAATCTCACCAACAACACAATCCGGTAACAAATATGTGTTTTTATTGGTGGGTGATTACTCTTGATATATGTGGGCATATATAATAAAGTCTCAGGATGAAGCATTGAACTTTTTCGTTAAGTTCAAAGAAGTAGTTGAAGTTGAAACATGTCATAAGATTAAGACCTTAAGAACTAACAGAGGAGGAGAGTTTACCTCGAAAGAGTTCAAGACATTTTGTGAAAGAAATGGTATACTACAACAAATCGCAGCCCCTTACACTCCACAATAGAAGGGAGTGGTAGAACGCAAGTACAGAACCGTAATCGGAACTACACGGTGCCTACTAAAAGGTATGAATGCCCCACAAAACTTTTGGGGTGAATGAGTGAGACATGCGGTGTATGTACTAAATCGCACACCAACAAAGGCCCTCGAAAACATAACACCATATGAAGTAATGTCAGGGCGAAAGCCGAATTTGAAACACTTGAGAGTGTTCGGCTGTGTGGCTCACGCAAAGATTCCTGCAGTAAATTTAAGGAAACTTGATGATCAAAATGAAAGAAACATTTATTTGGGTATCGAACCAGGAAGTAAAGCATATTGGTTATATAACCCAAATACAAATAAAGTAATGGTGAGCCGCGATGTGGAATTTGAAGAGAACAAGGCATGGAATTGGAAGAATCATCTCACAAACGCCGATGAAGGACCCGAATGAGTAGACTTTGTGGTTGAAGTAGAATTAACCACAACCAATGATAATCAAGATGAGACCTATGGGGAAGATCCCGATGAACCAGAAACCCCATGTACCCCCACCAAGCCAAGGATCACAGTCAATAGGGCAAAATACACCCTCAACATACTCTAACTCATCTAGTCCAGGTCAAGATGAATCTCCTGTGTTTTCACAAAATGAATCAGTAAATGGCAACACTGAAAGTGAAGAGATAAACCCTAACGTAGATGAAACACCAATTCAAGGTCTATGTAATTTGGCCAAAATATATGAAAGAGCTCCAGCCATGGACGAGCATGGAGATTTGCAATTCAGGGAGTTGACATGTATGGAAATGAACTCCTATTAATACACGAAGAACCAATTAATTACAAAGAAACAACTGGAAATAATGCATGGGAAAGGGCAATGAAAGACGAGTTAGATTCGATAGAAAAGAATAAAACATGGACACTGACCAACCTACCTACTGGACAAGAGCCCATTGGTTTGAAATGGGTATTTAAGCTGAAGAAAGATGCGAAAAATGAAGTAACAAAATATAAAGCAAGCTTTGTCGCAAAAGGATACGTACAAAGATATTGTATTGACTATGAAGACGTATTCGTACCAGTAGCTAGAATCAAAACCGTTCGTCTATTACTCGCACTAGCTGCACATGAAGGATGGACTATTCATCACTACGACGTCAAGACAGCATTCTTGCATGGTGAATTAAACGAAGAAGTATATGCAGAACAACCTGAAGGTTTCGTGAAACCAGGAGCTGAAAACAAGGTCTACAAGCTAATAAAAGCATTATATGGACTACGTCAAGCACCACAAGCTTGGAATATTAAATTATATAATAGTTTAAAGGACCTTGGTTTCAATAAATGTCAAAGGGAAGCAGCGGTGTATGCCCGTGAAAAGGGAAAAAGAAAGTTAATAGTAGGCGTCTATGTTGATGACTTAATCGTAACAGGAAACGATAAAGAAAATATCTCAAAATTCAAGCAGTAAATGAAGAAATCATTTGAAATGAGTGATCTTGGAGAACTAAAGTACTATCTAGGGATCGAAGTACTACAAAATGAAGAAGGGGTGACATTAAAGCAATTGGTTATGCAAAGAAGCTATTAAAGGACGCTGGGATGTTAGAATGTAATCCTACGCGATACCCGATGGAAGCAGGTCTAAAATTATCAAAGAATGAAGAAGGAGCTGAAGCAAATGCAACGGAATACCGAAAGCTGATAGGATGTCTAAGGTATCTAACTCATACAAGACCAGACATCAACTTTGCAGTAGGATATGCAAGTCGGTTTATGCACTCGCCAAAAGTAGCTCACATGAAAGCCGTGAAACACTTACTACGATATGTAAGAGGTACAATCGAGTATGGAATTCAGTACAAGAAAGGAGGCAGAAAAGTATTAAAGGGTTATAGTAGCACAACTGAAACTGTATTTTATTTTTGTGATGCTCCGATTGCATGGAATACTCAGAAACAATCTACAGTTGCTTAATCATCTTGTGAAGCTGAATTCATGGCAGCCGCCTCAGTTGCATGTCAAGCCTTATGGTTACAAGGACTGTTAGAAGACTTGACTAGTTGGAAGCAAGAGAAAGTGACACTGTTTGTAGATAACATGTCAGCAATAGCATTGATGAAAAATCCAGTATTTCACGGACAAATCGAACATATAAGTACAAAATACCACTTCATACGAGAAGTGTGGAGAAGCAACAAATCAAAGTGGAGCACATTAGTGGAGAGGAACAGAATGCAGCTATACTAACGAAGGCATTACCAAGAATCAAGTTCATGGAGATGCGCGAACTACTAGGTGTCAAGGACCTCGCAATACAAGATCGAGATTCAGGGGGTGATTGTTAGTTAATCATCGATCCCGTTAAGTTTATTAGAGTTTCGTTAACTCTGTTAGAAAAATACCGTTAGTATAGTTAGTGCCAAAATTGTAATTAGGTGATAATTTGTGTAAAGATTGTAAACATCATATCCTTGACGGAATAACCGTCAGAATAACCGTCTCCGGTAATAACCGTCACCGGAGGGTATAAATACCCCTCCGCGGTTGATTGTAATCATCACAAAAACACATTCAAAATTAATAAAGAAATCGTTTCCATATTATTGTGTGTTCATATTATTGTTTATCGATCCAATTTAATATCATGGGACCAAAATTAACAAACTTTTTTATTGTAAGGCCCCGTTACTGGTGCCTCACATTTGGACGTTGGATTTACTCATCAACATAGCTCTAATCATCAGAGTTAATAAAAACATTCGCGGAACATAAAAACTTTCATAAAACATTTCATAACAATCCAAAACTTGTCTTAAACAAACAACTTATCTTTCAAAAACTAAGTAATTAAAACATAACACGTCTTGAGTCTTCCGATGCCAGCCTCTTATTCAATGCCACGTGTCCCCTCAAGCGAACTGCCTCATTCTACTCACCTGCGTGCATACTAAAAGTCATCTACGCTGAGTGAGTTCTAGTTAATCAGTCGACATACAATACATACACATATCATACATACTTACATATCCGAAGATACGTATCCATACTTAACCAATTACCTTTCTATCATACATAGATACATACATACTATCACTTACCTTAGTACACCGAGAGTATGTTCATAGTCCACCGTCTATACCTATACTCAAGGTCGTGAACACGTAAAAGGTCCGCAGTCCTTACCTATGCTCACCATTTATGGTACGTGCAAGGTCCACAATCCTTCCCTATACCATCCTACCTTAACAACACGTAAAAGGTCTGCCGTCCTTCCCTATGTTGCAACCTATCTCATAGCTCGTACGAGGTCCACAATCCTCCCCTATGCTACCACAAAACAATTACAGCACGTATAAGGTCCGCAGTCCTTTCCTATGTTGACCCCTATCTAAAGTACGTATAAGGTCCACAGTCTTTAACTACGTTCTCATCTATCATCTATAACACGTATAAGGCCCACAGTCCTTAACTACGTTCTCATCTATCATCTATAACACGTATAAGGCCCACAGTCCTTAACTATGCCATTACATGCCAAGTCTAAGTCCAACGGAAGTTAGAGGGATTTGCCATCCTAACTTACTATGTCAGACGTAGAACTCATTCACCCTTCATGTACCTGCATACACTTACTTTGCATATACAATAATCACATCGTAACATAAGAGTACCCTAGGCGTTCTTCACATCATTCATTTAACAATCATACTCCTTGTCGATACGTGCAATATCCGAAGATCGTTCGCGTACCGACAAGCAATCATTCATATCCATCACATATATCACATATGGCATACACTTATCACTTAGGATAAATGTATTAACAACACATCGAGTATGCACACAGCCCCGAAAACATAATAAGGAATGGGGCTAGAAACTCACCTGAACTCTGCTTCTTCCTCCGATAGTTGTAAATCCCTTCTTTAACTGAGCTCGGCTGACTGTATAAGTTACACGTATCAATACTCGCCTGATCTAATCTGGTGGCCTAGTATTAGCTTACTTTTACTTATCGTTTTTAATCTATTTTCTAATCGAACTTGACTTTAGGCGAAGTTAAACATTAGGCGAACTTGGCTTTAGGCGAAGTTGTCATCAGGCGAACTTGGCTTTAGGCGAAGTTGTCATCAGGCGAACTTCGCTTTAGGCGAAGTTGTCATCAGGCGAACTTAGCTTTAGGCGAAGTTGTCATCAGGCGAACTTAGCTTTAGGCGAAGTTGCCATCAGGCGAACTTAGCTTTAGGCGAAGTTGTCATCAGGCGAACTTAGCTTTAGGCGAAGTTGCCATCAGGCGAACTTAGCTTTAGGCGAAGTTGCCATCAGGCGAACTTAGCTTTACAGGCGAAGTTCATCAGGCGAACTTAGCTTGCAGGCGAAGTTGTCGGCTGCAGCTACTGTTCGTGCTTAAATCCCTTAATCATCTTCGTTTCTTAACCAAATAACTCGATTTAGGTATCCACGGAATCGTCTGACCAGCGCCTAAAAACCCCAACCATCAAATCGACCTAACATCGATGTTTAAAGGGTGCGATTTAGGCATATAGGTTACGGGTTCTTTTTATCAATCGATTAACCCATCAAATCATAACCATTTTCAGTAAGTTTAGCTTTGTTGGATTCGTTTTTACCATAAAAACACAGATCTATCATTTATATACTAATCCAAACCTAAACGAACAAGTTCTCGATATAAACGTACCGTAAATGAGTCGAACTACGAACTCGAGCTGGTCTTGTTGCTTTGGTTCGTCACGACGATCTAGCACCAACGAGCTCGGGTCCTCGCCTTTGGATCTTGGTTCGGGTCGTGTGTGTTTTGGGTGTGTAGAGATTTGGATGGATAAATGGATGGAATGGAAAGGATTGGGGTTTAAGGGGGTATTTATACTCCCTCAAGCCCATGGACCGAAGGCCCATATTTCCTTTTGGTCCATATCCAAACCCATCTAATTATCCTACTAAGTCTTCATTTTATGCTGTTCCACTAACTCGTTTATTTCACCCGTCAAAATAATATATTAAATATTACTTAGAAATTTCGGGATGTTACAGACTATGATCACTGCATCGATGACTGTGACAGGACCGATCACCTCGGATGTTCCCGTGATATCTACATCATCTTCCTTTGGCATTCCACCCACTACCTTTCAGCTTTCGGCTCCAGAAATTGTTTCCTTGCCACCTCCTACACTTACTCCATCGGAGGTTGTTGCAAGATTCGTTGAGTCGACACTGGTTGCCACTGCAGGGTTATCTGTTACAATACCACCTGCGGTTACTTTTCAGTCTGTTTCTGATGTTCCGGCTACCTTGGGAATCCCTCCACCGTATGCTCAAGACATTTCTCATATGAGATTTGATTTTGATGCAACTTTATCTGACTCAGACAGGATAGCAGCTCTTGAAAGGGTCGTGGCAGAACAATCAAGAATCAACCTGATCCAGACTCACGCTATTCAGCGCCTTGTTGCAGAAAATCAGATTCAGTCGTCTCTCCTGTTTGAGCACGGTAAACTTTTTGATACTTTAAAACAATTCTTAGCATCTCAGGGGGAGACGAGCTGCAAGGGCGATGAGTTGAGGACGAAGAAGAGTAACGATAGAGACGATGATCCCAATGCATCGAGAGGTGCAGGTGGTGAGTTGCCAATAACTGAACAAACTCTTGGGACTTCCACATCTCAGGGGGAGTCAGCTGGTGCAACAGGTGGATCAGGGGGTGATGATGTGGTGGTAGTGGATGATGAGGAGATGTTGGATGATGATACTGTGGGTGACGACGATGTGTTACCGGTTGAAGAGATTGAGAAAATAGGAGCTGAGATTTTGATTGACAATGAGATTGAAGAGGGAGAGATTGTGGAGGATAATGTTGATCATGAAATTCCAGAAGTTGATAAGTCAAATGTGGGTCAAGATATGGGAAGCGATGAGACTGAATGGGAAGAGCATCCGAGATGAAAAGAAGGCTACACTCAATGGTTCGTAAAGACAAAGAAACCAGCGGTTCCAACTATGTTTAAGAAGAGTTATAATATCAAAGGGTATGCTAAATCGAAGAAGGGGATTATATGCTGGTTGTATGATGAGCAGTTGAGGCTATTTGTGATTAAACGTTTTGACGGAGTTCAGTACTTCAAAAGGTTGTTGAGATCATTGAATACCTTGCTGGAGTGTGAGGTGAAGGATTTAGCCAGGTTGGGGTTGATAAACAGGAGTGATGATAATATGGCTAGGATTATTGGAAAGATCGTGTGGAAAGAAAGTATAAAAGAGAAAAAGTTCGAGTTGTTAAAGCCGCAGAAAGGGAAGCTTGTTGAAGACAAAGACAGAGGAATGTGAGCTGATGGCAAACCTTGGATGATAGTATTGCTATAAAAATTCACCATAAAAACGAGCATAATGTTCTCTTTAATTTGAGTATAGTATTGCTATAGTTTATTAATTTTTAAAAAACTAACATGTTACGTGATTAGTTATTACCGACAACGGGTCGAGCAGGTTCGGCTAATGGTGTTGGAACATGTTAGGGTTGGAACAGGTTGATACAAAAAGTGTTAATTTAGTTCATGTCGAGATGAGTTTAGATCGAAAGGGTTCATGTCAAAACGTTTTTGGGTCGGAATAGGTCCGTCAGAACGGATTGGGTTTTGAAATTATTGTACATTTAATCTTTGCTTCTTGCTTGTCGCCACCAGTTACGCGCGTTCAAGCATCAGTTACCTGGATGACATTGTTTATACATACCAGGTTGCTCGCATATAGGCATTTTGTGGCGCGCTTACGGGCACTGGTTACACGTCCGAAGCCACGTTAAATGAATATCACCTTTGGGTTACGCACATACCATTGCGAGGCTACAAACGTACTAACACCGGTTGCGTTTGCGCATACACCGCTGCATCGCGCGGGCAACTGACTAGTGTATATATATATATATATATATATATATATATATATATATATATATATATATATATAACATACCATTTTCTTAAACACATCTTCTCATTCTTTTTTTTATCAAAATCAAAACAAAAAAATCATTTCAATCTCTACCTACCATTCGTTCAACCCTTTAAGGTTCGGTTTTGGCCAATTTGCAACCAACCAACGCCCAAACACCACACGACCGACTCAATCAAACTTCACCCAAGAGAGTCAACCATCCCCCACCTTCCAGGCCTGTATGAACTTCGACCATAACATGTTGTCATACATGTAATATGCAATGCTCGCCAACCTAGCACCCGTTGGTTTTAACCCACCACTCAACCAAGCTTCCCACCTAACATCTCACTGACACTAGAGGAGACGGTGCCGGAGACACAACTCCAACTGGTGCTTCAAGACGAGCTGGACACATAACTCGGTTTGAGCAAATCTAAAAAGCCAGTTGGAGCAAACCCAGACGAGGACGGTCACACAAAAAGAAAGACTCGATCGGGTCTCGTGGAATAAAAAACAACTCAACTATGAACCCCTGAGGAGTATTTGAACCTTTCACGTGCATGGTGCATGGTCTTGGAAGATCTCAGAGTGTTGTAAGCGTTGTTTAATAAATTTTTTTATGTATCTTCAAAATATTAAAGGTTACTAATATGCTTTCTATTTTTTTTTGTAGCAACTATCAAACATTATGAATTTTTTGGGAAAAAGTTCGGGAACTATTTCTCAAGGAAATGGGCAAAGGGGACGACTACCGAACAACCGATTCTATATCAGGAAAATGGTCCGATATAAACAATAAATTCCAGCTCTTTCAAGGGGTTTACAGCCGGCTTCATAAATCGTGAGGTAGTGGTGCCTGCCTTTGATGCTTAATTTATTGTGACGGCGTTAAGTACCAAAATGATTGGGGGAACTTTATGTATATGAATTGTTGAAATATTCTTCGTTATCACCCTAAGTGGAACGTTGTACCGACCAGGCGGTAGAAGAAGTCGAGGAAAGGGGCGGGGTCGTCGTCGGCGGCTGCTTCAAGTGAGCAAGTTAAAGAAGAATTCCAAGAAATGAATTGCCAACTCGCCAATTTAAACAACCTTGGGAGTCAATGTTTTCAGGTGTCGAAAAAAAATTCGAACTCTAACAAGGTGTTCGCCGATATACTGAACGACATGCAAATGGACAACGATCTCGTTTTTTTAAAGGAGCCTATCGAACACCTTACCGGACTTGCCAGGAAGCTATTGGAAATAAAGGGATAAAATTATTAAAAAGATATAACCTCAACGAGTAATATTTATTTTTAATTTGAAGTATTTGTTTTAATTTTAATGTAGTTTTTTTATTTTATTTAATAAAATGTTATTTGGATTATTTAAAATAAAAAAGAAAAAAAAAATAAAGATTATGTAATGATTGATAGGGCTTCATTAGGCTTAATCCAGTACACTTATTTTAGCCAAAAAAAACCTCTTTGTGACGTGGTGTCACATGTCACACAATGTCTACAGAGAAACTCCATCCATTATACATGGTTTAATAAACAAAGAGGTGTTCTTGGGCTGATTTCCAACCCCCACACACGTGAATCCAGGGCCGACCCAATAGGCTTAAGGACAAAAGTTAGGGCTTTAAGCCCCCAAATTTTTTGGGCCTCCATTTAAAAAAAATTGTATTTGGAATATATATTATTTGTTCCCTATTTCTTGTTGCACTTCGTTGGTGTAGTCTGTTCGTTGAGTTGCTGTGTTGCCAGCATGTTGATCCGTGTTTGAGTCCCTGTAGCTGGTTGACTTTTTTTTAATTACAATTGCATATCCTTCTGCTTAGAGAGGGACATGCCATCTGATTCTAATAGAATCCTCTTGATGATTCTGATAGAAATTTGAGTTCTCAAATAGAAGAATATGTCACTTTTCATGAAGTTTGATGCAATGAGTGTTTATAAAGAACATTTAGGTAAAAGAAACTAACATGTTTTAATTCTTAGGCATATTCTTATTAATTTGTTTTGTAGATCTCCCGTTGAATACCGATCTAAAAATGGCCATAAATTAATTTTTTCTAGTGAAGATCTATTTTTCAATGCCCTATTTATGCATTTCATTTTTATTTTTTTATGCTCTATGTCTAGTTTTTTGTCTAACAACTGTATACAAAATGGGTATTCTTTTTTTGTTACTTACGCGATCATACGTTAAGACATTTATGTATCAAAGGTTTCAAACATAACTCACAATGAAATTTAATATATCGAAACTGGTAGCCAAAGAAAAACAATGCAAAAAGACTCATGTTTTTTACTTTGCTTTAGGCCTTCAACATTGTTGGGCCGTCACTGCGTGAATCTAGATACTATTTTCAAACCCGACCCGTTTAGTTTCTCCAGGCTAGTAGAGATACTAAACAGGTCATGATGAGTCAAACCCAAATGCATAAAGTTGAACATGACGACGCATACCAAAATGTTACGTGTTATTGAGTAAATTCACACCCCACCTCAGCTCAGCTCAGCTAATGCTGTTGTGATAAATTGATAATTGAAGCTATAACAAAATGGGCAGTATGAATAAAAGTGTTTCGATCATCAGAAACCCAGTAAAAAGCAGCTTCCTTCATTTAATCGAATCCAGCGTCTCCGTTCTGAAACACTGCACCAATCATCGCTTCAACTCACCCACGCCCACTTACACAAGCTCCGCATTTCTTCACACAGACACATCTCACTCAAATTACTCATCATGTATCTGCATTTCAGAAAACCAGCAGAAGCCCATCAACTGCTTAAAGACTACAACACCTTTGACATGATTGTTCACAACTGTTTGATCTCAGCCAGTGTCGAGTATGGGAATCTTGATCAAGCACGCAAGCTGTTCGACGAAATGCCCCAACGAAATGAGGTGTCTTGGACTGCCTTGATTTCTGGCTATTTGAAGCATGGCAGGGTGGATGACTCCATGTGGTTGTTTCAAAGAAACCCTTTTCAGAATGTCATATCTTGGACGGCTGCGATTAGCGGGTTGCTGTCGAATCGAATGCATTTGAAAGCGATGGAGATGTTCCTGGGGATGTTGAGTCATGGGGTTTATCCTAATCATGTTACGTTTGTGTCCGTCGTAAGAGCTTGTGCTGAAATGAGGGAGTTTGAATTCGGGATGAGTGTTTTAAGTTTAGCGGTTAAGCTCGGGTTTGAAGATAATGTTTCGGTTTGTAATTCTTTGATTACGTTTAGTTTGAGATTGGGGAAGATGGAGGTTGCGAGAAGAATATTTGAACGAATGGGGACGCGAGACGTGATTTCTTGGACCGCGATTCTGGATTTGTATGTTGAAACGGGTGATTTAGAAGCAGCGCGTAAGGTGTTTGATGAAATGCCTGAAAGAAATGAAGTTTCTTGGAGTGCTATGATTTCATGGTACACCCAAAAAGGTTGTTCCAAAGAAGCTATACAACTGTTTTCTCAAATGATTGACACCGGGATCAAGCCGAACTCGTCTTGTCTTTCTAGTGTAGTTAACGCGTTAGCAAACCTTCAATCTGTACAACCTGGTAAAACCATTCATGCCCATGTGATTAAAGTAGGAATGGTGAATGATGTTTTCGTTAGCAGCTCGCTTATTGACTTATACGGGTCGCGTGGAAGCCCGAAAGACGGGCGTTTAGTGTTTGACACGGTCCAAAACAAGAATGTAGTATGTTGGAACTCAATGATTAGCGCGTATAGCTCAAATGGGCTACAGGAAGAGGCGAAAAAATTATTTGATCAAATACCCATTAAAAGTATTGGCTCGTGGAACTCAATGGTTTCGGGTTACTTACAAGCCGAGCAATACGATAACGTTTTTGAAGTCTTTAATGGCATGCTACTTTCGGGTCAAACACCCGATGTATCTACTTTTTCAACTGTTTTATGTGCGTGTGCAAACCTAACGTCTTTAAATAAGGGGAAAGATATTCATGGAAAGACATTCAAGCTTGGGTTTCAACATGATGTTTTTATAGGCACTTCACTTATTGACATGTATGCAAAATCAGGTGATATCGACAACTCTAGACGTGTTTTCAACAAAATGACTGAAAAAAGCGAGGTTTCTTGGACCGCCATGATTCAAGGGCTAGCGGAAAACGGGTTTGCAGAAGAAAGTCTCGAGCGTTTTCAAGAAATGGAGAAAACGACAAGTATTAAACCGAACTCGCTCATTCTCTTAGCAATCTTGTTTGCGTGTTCTCATTGTGGGCTTGTGGACAAGGGTCTTCACTATTTCAACTTAATGGAAACATTTTACAACATAAAACCGAACGAGAGGCATTACACGTGTGTGGTTGACATGCTATCGCGATCAGGGCGGGTGAGTGAAGCCGAGGATCTGATAAAGTCAATGCCGTGTGAACCAGAAGTCAACGCATGGGCTGCGCTTTTGAGCGGGTGTAAAACGTTTGGTGAGGATGAGATAGCGGAAAGAACTGCTGCGACGATCCAGGAGCTGGCGGGGCGGAAGACGGGCGGGTATGTACTGCTGTCGAACGTCTACGCCTCAGCGGGAAAATGGCGGGAAGTTTTGAAAACCAGGAAAGTGATGAAGGAAAGAGGGTTGAAGAAAAGTGGAGGGTGTAGTTGGATAGAAGTGAGAGATGAGTTGCATGTGTTTTACTCTCAGGATGGAAGTGGGAATGAGATTTGTGGTGTTTTAGAACAACTCAGGTACCATATGTTGCTACTTTTTGAGGATAATTAGAGTTTTTGGTATGTAGGGTTTTGTTTGATTTATACTTTTATAACCATTTTTTTAATGTAAATTAATGATTTAATTGATAAATAGATTGGCTGGCAGGTTTCATATCTTCAACTGTTAAACTGAGTCCATCACTATTTTTATATAAAGAAAACCATTACAATGGGTAATGTCATAATGTAATTTATAGTTACGGTTTTACCCGTATATTGTTTTAGGTCGACTAAACTATAAGTTACACCGATGACAAATTTTTAGTCTTAAAACCTAGAGAATTGCATGGAGCTTAAGAAAACATTGAATAAGAGCAGGTTAATATAATATTTAATATAAACTATTTTGTTGCTCCATGTAGTCATGTAAATAGCATACACGATTTAAAGTCACAAATCATAGTCTATAGTTTGTTGTGGAGACTTAAAAGTTGATAACTTGGTGTGTTTTTTAACTTTAATTAATTAAGCTTAGATGCATAATAGAACCTTTAATGTTATCAACTGGCAAACAAAACAAGATTCTTCAAGCTTGAGATGTGATTCTAGTGAGTTAATATCAAATTATCAAAATGCTTACCGATTGACGTCGGTGTTGGACTGCACCCAACAAGAATACAAGACAATCAGAACTTGCACCAAACACTACTTACTACATATGGATCACTCATTGACTCAAAAAATATCAACTGTACATAACCAATTGCTACAATTTGTATTAAGTAAAAGCAGCAATGGTCTCCATTATTTACCTACATAAATTCATACAGTCCAGTACCTAACCCATCAATCTACTTGTCAATATTTATGTAGACCTCTTGACCCCTATGACCCCGAAACATCCATTTACACATAATAAACCAACATAACTCTTTAACGATAGAAAAAGAACTAGTATAATCCACCATTTTGGCAAAATTGTACGTACGAGCCCGTAACCATCCGATGAATGAATCCTCCCAGGCCCACCTTAAATAAACGAGCCCACCAACCTCATGGAGCAATATAACCACACTCCTCAGTATCTGTCACTAATCATCTTGTATGATAGACATTACATGAATGCCCATGCATGTAAATCTTGTACATTGTGCCTCTACCTCATTTCCTACTTCAAACTCACTTTCTCCACTAATTATTATAAAATTCTGAATTAGGTTAACATGTTACTGATATCTAGTCAAACCCAAATGAACATGAATGGAGCATGTTCGTGTTCATTCATTTTTCCTAAACCGAACAAACGATCGTTACACAAACGAATTTTCTTGTTTGTGTTTGATCGTTAAGAAAATGGGTGTGCTCGTTTATGCCCGTACGTTAAAGGTATAAACGAACGGTTCACAAACATAAATGAAAAAACACAACTGAACATAGATAAACAAACATAACTGAGCCAAAGCCCAAAACAATTAGAACTTAGAAGTAAACCGGTACATTCCTTTTATTCCACCACCCAAATCAAGAACCAGCGCGCACTTGAAGAATCTTTGCAGGCAAGTTTGACTTTTTTTGCATCAACAGAAGCCTCAACTTCTGATTCATGATTTCATGTTCATTTGTGTTTTTTCTTCATCTTCCGAGCTTGTATAGACTTTTTGGTCTTTTGAGGTAGAGTAGCCTTTATGTTAATACACATTAAAGATATATAGTTGCTGACCGACTGAAATCACATCTGAGATTCATTCTGGATACCTGAAAATGCTCATCAAAAGGGATACTTGGATTGATTCTTAGCGATTATAGTTAGTGTTCCATCATTCACGGACATTCGAGCACCTAGTAAATCTTAGTAAATCTACACAAAGAAAGAAAAAACAAGATAACTAAGAAATTTGTAATACTCCACCACTGTAAGTATTTATTTTACCTAAATTAGGCTTGTAAACAAATGGAACTTTCATTGAACGTTCAACGGAAAGTTTGTTTATTTAATAAATGAACGAACATGAACACATGTCCCGTTTGTTAATTAATGTTCGCCAAAGTGCATTTACAGCTGTTCATTAATCTTAGGTTATCTTTGCTTGTCTACATTCATTTATGTTCATTTGGTTACATTTGTTGAAGTTCATTTATCTATATAGGCTTGTAAACAAACCAAACGAAGACGAACGGAGCATGTTCGTGTTCGTGTTCGTTTGTTTAATTTAACCAACCAACCAAACAAACAAGAACCCTTAAAACGAACAATTTTTCTTGTTCGTGTTCATTCATTAAGAAAATGAGTGTGTCCGTGTTCATATATGTTTTGTTCGTTCATTAATATGCTAAACGAACTAGGCCCATTACAAATTATAAAATTAGTCTAGTTTTACAAATATCAATTACAATTTAGTCCGGTTTAAATAATTTGTGGGCACAGCATATTATTGTCAATGTTTACTTTTAATTGATATTCACTTATTATATTCGTTCATCTATGTTCAGTTATCCGTTTGTTTGTACTATTAACAAGCGAGAATATACACACACAAACACACTCATTTCCTTAACGAATGAACACGAACAAGAAAACCCCGTTCGTTTAATTGTTGTTCCTGTGCAATCATTTGTTGGGTTAAAGTTATATGGACGGACACAAACATGCTCCTTTCATGTTCGTTTATACTTTATACGCCTAATTAAAATACAACTAATAAGTATGGTCAAGCTGTCTGTTGTTCAATTTTCGTCTTGAAAGCACCAAGTGGTCCAATCAAGCGACAAAGATCATGATTGCTATATTTTAAAGTAACTGCAACATAAGATATTATAAGTTGACATGACAATTAATAATAATTAAGGATAAAATACGAGAATGAGAATCATACCTAATCGAGGAGAATTTCTTCCTTCCCGAGTACGTGCTGCGTTTATTTCTTGCTCCATATGTTCAAGTATTTGGAGTCGACCTTTATATGCAGGTTCTAGTGACTAACAAATAATATCAAGAGGAATTCCAGCAGGTTTTATGTCCAACTGAATTGCTGTAAGTTCCTGCTATTTTAAAATCCATATCCCCGAATTGAATGATCTTCTAGACCCTAAACAGAGTAATATGTTGTTATCAAGACGTCAAGGGTAAGCTGGTGGATGATCCATGTGGTTTGCCCAAATTGCAAGCTTGGATGATCCATGTGGGCAAACCACAAGGACCATCCAAGTAATTTGACGTGTTTTCCGACTTAAATATATATATAAATAGAATAAAAGTATGTAGCATAATTCTTAGTCAACAATAAAGGATATATATCATATTCATAAATAAGTGCTTACCAAAATATGAGTTAGTATACGATATTGGTCTAACATTGCCAGTCAACCTCAGTAACGATATGGTCTCGTAATGGGATGCCAGCATCCATTAAAGCCATACTCCCTGCATCAATAAAGAAAAAAAGAATCTACTTATATACAACAAAACAATATGACATTATATATAAAATAGCAAAGACTGGACTATAATAGCACGTCAAGAAACCTCTATAAACAGTTGCCATTGATGTTTACCCGTCGGAGCCCATGACTTGAGAATTTATACGGAAAATTAACTTCGGGAGGCATTACAGCAAGAAAGATGTAATTTGAATAAATCTATAAAGAAAAAATATGCTTAAAAAATCAAAATAAAATAAATATATAAACAATAAAAAGCTCTACTCACCATGCCCAACTTCACGCCTGGTTCAAACTCGCTCGTTTCCCGACTTCATTAATACAATAAGGCGGAAAACTATAATGCGGCATAAACCGTTAAGTTGGTGGGCCCACCATAGAATCCAATCGTTGAGCATCTCCAGGTGCCCCAAGAGTAACAGTGCATAAAACCTTAAAGTCACAACCATACAATGTTGTATCTTAACTAATGATAATGATAACAACAACAACAACAACAATAATAATAATAATAATAATAATAATATCTACCTGAGTATCACCTCGTGAAAAGAGGTCCGATCCATGCAAATTACCAGCTTCACAGTACAAAGGTCTAACCTCATCAAGACGCCTTCCGTCAAGCCTAAACCTTTGGTTAATTATCCTTCCGCGTACAACCTGATAAAATTAATTTTTTAGAAATTCAAACCCTTTATATAAATCCACTAGGCATGTAAATGAACCAAAAGCTCAGGGAATCGTTTGTGAACTGTTCGGCAAGAAGAAGTTTGCTTATTTAATAAACGAACAAAATCTTTTGTAAATTTAGTTAAATGAACAAACATGAATACAATTTATGTTCGTTCATTTACGCTCGTTTATATCCGTTTACGCTCGCTTATACATTCAGTTAAAAAATTTTAAACCTACCACAACTTAATCTATTCACCTTTTAGAGCTGATGATTTGAACTTCACGTTTAATTTTGATTGATGTTCACTCAGTTATGTTTGTTCTTATATGTTAAGTTATTTAATCTATTAACCTTTTTGGACAAAACGCATCTTGAAACAAAGCCTTTAAAACATAATCACTTAATTTAACCGATCAGAAAGTGAAGAAAACAGGGGTATATGCAAGAGGTGATCGAGCATTCGAGCGTGTCGAGAGAGAGATTACTACCTCATCTATACTTGGATTTACAACAAGAAGCCCGTCAATTCTTCCGACACGTATCATCCCAAACAGCTCATATCAGAAGCTTGTATGTCTCACACACACACACACACACACACACACCTGAACCTCATGGTAAAATCCAAACCACATAACACTTGTCTTTCCTTTGGAGCACCCTCCCTTGTCATATATATATTCAACTCATAATAACAAAACATTATATTATACCGGCTACAGATAATTCATTTCATTTGAATAGTATTTCTTTAATTGTTCATTTTTATGGGTGTAAATGTAATGGTGTTGTAGCCCATTATATACTACAAGAGCTAGGATTTTAAGAAACAATACCCCAAAAGATAGATGGTGCCATAATTATAACAATGATCCAACTCAATTGAAAACCCTTCTTGACCAAAAGATTATAAATAACAATGATAAAAGTATAGACCATGATGACCATGCCCACTCACTCACACGTGCAAGACAATTTCACCTCCATTTACCTATAAATATGTTTATTTGAGTTCAATTCTCATGACTCAAAAGTCTATAGAATTCTGCAACTCATGCAAACGCATGCATATATAATAACTTATAAAAAGGTAGATAGATAAACAAAGGGTCTGACCCATTAACATGGTACTCAACCCATACATTTTGCCTCTTCTCTTGGAGGTTAAAACTTCATGATCTTGATACCATTTAAGTTACAAAATCGTCGATCAAAACAATCTCAACAAAACCCAACATCCATCCAACAAGTGATGTAGACTTACTTCACACTATCACTTTTATCTTAAAAATTCATCCTTTTCACAAACCCGGGATTGGAAACTGGGTTGTCAACGCCTCGACTCTTTTTCTCAGATCAGAAACTTTATCTGTGAAGAAGCTGAAATCTGAAGCTACATACTTCATGAAATCTTGAAGCTTCGACCCAGAGACCGCTTGTTTGACCTCACGTGTCAGCTGCACCCCTTCGTGAATAAACTCAGCAATATAAATGAATTCCTGTTCGGTGAACCCACGAGTTGTCATAGCTGGCGAGCCGATACGTATGCCACCTGGCACAAGTGCGCTTTTGTCACCTGTCACGTATGAATATTTAGATTTAGTGGCTCGGTTTTTCTAGTTGAAATCAAAGACTTGATCACTTGAAGTGTACCTGGTACTGAATTCTTGTTTAAGGTTATTGAAGCTAGATCAAGGATTTTCTCAACCCTAGCACCATCAAGACCCTATATTTAAAGAACAGATCAAATTAATGGCAGCAACCTTAACTAAAGTAAAGAGTAATTTCAGGGATCATGCCTGTGCTTTGGGCCAAATTACGGATTTCATCCCTGAACTTTAAAAGTTACAGATTTGTTAGCTTAGGGGCATCTTAGTCATTTCATATCTAACTGATAAAAGTCTCCCACCATCTTTTTTCTCTTCACAGCTGGTCCAAAAAGTTAGCTGGATTAACTTTATCAGTTAGCTTAGGGGCATCTTAGTCATTTCATATCTAACAAATTAAAAAACAAAAACTGGCGGGAGCTGTGAAGATGAGGTCCCATCAGTTCTTTTTTAACTCGTGAAATGACTAAAATGTCACCAAGCTAACCGATAAAACTAACCCAGATAGCTTTTTGGATCAGAGATGAAAGGGAAAAAGTTGGTAGACTAAATCCGTAACTTAGAGTCAAAATCCGTAATTTGGTTCAAGCCACAGGGACCATCTGTGTAATTTACTTTTAAAGAAATAAGATATAAAATAGTATATTACATGGATGGTCCTTGTGGTTTGGCCCAAATTATGGATATCGTCCTTGTGGTTTAAAATTTACAGATTTAGTCGCTAATTAATTACACAGATGGCTCCTGTGGCTTGAGCCAAATTACAGATATCGTCCTTGTGATTTAAAAAATTACAGATTTAGTCGCTAACCACCTAGTTTGCTTTCATAAATGGTCCTTCAGGTTAGATTACTATTCTACCCTTAAGGCGACTTCTAACCTGTTTGGCCAGTTCAGCTCAATTTTTTAGTCAAAACTATTTGACCTGTTTGAGATAAAAGAAAGTTTACCAATGGTCTGAGATCCACAAGAACCAAGTGGTTATCACTCCCTCCAGAAACCAATGTGTATCCTAGCTCCATTAATCGTTTAGCAAGAGCACGACAGTTAGAGACAACCTGCAAGAATCGCAGGTTAAACCAGTCAACAAAAGTCAAAGTCCTGCTAACAAAATGAAATGCAAAATACCTGGTTCTGGTAAGCTTTGAATTTGGGAGACTGAGCATGCTTCAAGCAAACTGCAAGTCCTCCAATTGTATGGTTATGTGGACCACCCTATTAAAGTAATTTTTTTTTTAAATAACATACAAATAAGGTTAACAAGAGATCACAAAAAAGTAATTTAGAAACTAACCTGTAAACCTGGGAAAACAGCATTATTAATGGCAGATTCTAAGTCGATTCCCAAAACGGGATTTTTTTGAAGAATATCATGCCCCCTCTTGGTCCTCTGAGACTGCAAACAGAAGTCAAATTGTAGATATAGTTGTAATAAAACGATAACAATATGCTACATAGAGGTTACAAAATGGGCGGTTCAAGTGGGTCGATAACGAGTCAGTCAATCAAAATGCATAAGGTCAAAGCAAACGCTTTTCAGTGGTCAAAAAAAGTCGTGTTGGCGTCCCAGAAACACTTTTGACCCGTTTTTTAACAACCATAAGTAATTTATGTCTCAACATATGATTGCAAACACTATATTCTTACAATAATAATAAAGTGATTTTGGGTAGGCCTATGAACGGACCGACCGTTCAATGAAAGTTTGTGAAGCGCTCAACGGGAGGTCCGTTAATTTAATAAACAAACAAACATGAACACATATCTCATTTGTTCATTTATGTTTGTTTATGTTCGTCTTGTAAATTCATTTATGTTTGCTCGTTTACGTTCATTTATGTTCATTAGTTTACTTTGCGTGTGTTTAGTTCTTTTATTTGCATACATTAATATCTTCATTTAAAACTTCTTGGCCCATTACAACTTAGTCTAGTTTTAATAACCTTTTAGGCCCAAAGCAATGTTCTTCGCGTTACTTCTAACTGTTTCTAGCTAAGTTACGTTCGCTCATCAATGTTCAGTTATGTTCGTTCGTGAACTGTTCATTTGTACTGTTAACAAACGAGCATAAACAAACACCGAGCATGTTCATTTGTAACGAACATGAAAACCCCGTTTGTCTAATTGTTCGTGTCCAATCATTTATTCGGCTAAAGTTGGATAGACAAACATGAACAGGCTCCGTTCGTGTTCGTCTAGTTTGTTTACAAGCCTAATTTTGGTGGTTTATGCATTTGAATCCATTCTATAAATAAAACCACAGTTTTAATCAACTCACACAATACCTTGTGTGTTGTAGTTGTCACAATATCACAATATTCAAAAGGATTGCCAACAACAGAAGCAGCCACACGTCCACTAATATGAGCCATATCCATCATCAATATAGCACCAACAGCATCAGCTATCAGATCTCATCAGCAGTTAGTTGGTTTATTTAAGCATATGAAATTTTGTTAGACATTTTGGTCAATTTACTTGTAAAGGTATACCTTTCTCATACGAGGATAATCAAAATCACGGGGATAAGCACTAGCTCCGGCTATTATAAGTTTTGGTCTGAATAATGTAGCGGTTTTCTCAAGCATGTCATAATCAACGAGGCCTATATAGATGTCAGGGGTATATACTGTTATAACACAAATGTACATATATTATTAAAACAAATATTAACCATTGTACCTGTTGATTCATCAAGACGATAAGGTATAGATTCAAAATATATGGATGTTCCTGAAACCCTTCGTTTGGGAGTCATGAATCCATGTGACAAGTGTCCTCCATGAGGTAAGTCAAGTCCCTGAATTAAACAAAGTTAATATAATGTACATACATTGATGGCTTGATGCAATCTATCTAGGCCTGTAAACGGACATGACATTTAATGAATCACTAGGCAGGGAGTTCGTTTACATCCCGTTTCTTAATAAGTGGAGAAACATGAACGAAAGTTTTTGTTAAGTTAGTTAAACGAACAAACATGAACACATGTCATGTTTGTTCATTTATGTTTGTGAATGTTCGTTCATTTATGTTACTTTACGTTTGTTTGACTTCATATTCTTTTAGGCCCAACACATTGGTGTTCATGTTACTCTTAATTGGTTTTAGCTCAGTTATGTTTGTTCACGTAAGCTCAGTCATGTGCATTCGTTTATCTTCGTGAACCATATGTTTATACTGTTATATTGTTAGGCGTTAATGAACCAAAACATTAACAAACACGTTCATTTTCTTTATGAATGAACAAGAACAAGAAAAATCCATTCGCTCGGTTGGTTGTGTTCGACTTTAGTTAAACAAAAGATAATAAACAAGATCCGTTCTTTGTACGTGTTCATTTAGTTCATTTACAAGCCTAAACATATCATACACAATTTGGATTGCTCAAAACAGGATTTAACATACAACTCACCATTATGCGGTCATGCGGTTTAAGAACCGCCGTATAAACCTCAAAATTAGCAGGGGAACCCGATAATGGTTGAACATTCACATCCCACTTATTTTCATCCAAGTGAAATGCAGCCAATGCTCTCTTTTGACAAAGTGTTTCCAGTTCATCAATGTGCTCGTTTCCACCATAATATCTGCAAAAGGTATAGCAAGTTAGTAAGAGTATTAGATCAAGAAAAGTAATAAACTGGAATGACAACGTTGACCTTTTTCCAGGAAGTCCTTCAGAATACTTGTTAGTGAGGCATGAACCGACTGCTTCCATGACAGCCCGAGATGTGAAAGTATAAAAGATTAAAACATCCATTGTTTTTTGTGAATATTATAAACATACACATGAATATAATTACCTCCTTCAGGGATTGTTAGTGGTAGAGAAGGGGGTGGATGATTTTGCAGTAGCTTCAACTTTTAAAGGTTTAAATGATCCAATATTGACCTGGCGACTGACTTTGGGAGGGAAATTGGATTCCTTAGGCTGGTGAAGTGAACCCATGAAAACTCCAGTACAGGTACGCATTCACAATAAATCATATATCCTTAACCTAAATGAAAATGAGAATGAGATATTGGATGCGTTACAACAAGGCACTAGTGGCATATAATTAGGAAAGCTGGAAGCATACAATCGAATTCAGTCTAATGATGATAATAACTAGTACATGCATGCAACAATTAGGTTATCAGAGATGGAATATACGGCTACCTGATGGTATGAATGTATGTATGTATGTGAATAATGGAAATTAATAAGTTGAATTGGATACTGGGTCGGCGGAGGACAGGACACAGTGGAGGGTTAGCTAGCGCCACTCAAGAAGATGAGCGCTAAATAAATATATAAATAATAATAGTGGAAATATCCAACCGTTTATTTTAAGTATAAACATTGTTGTCACCTCTGTTCTAGTCCACTAAATAAATGCTTGTTACAATTTACAACCAATTTTTTAATTTTATTACATTAACTTAGGGATCGCAATGAAACCCGAACCTGACGAGAAAACCCGAAACCTGACATAATTGGGACGAGTAATACCCGACCCATTAGGGTCTGGGACAGGTTTGGGATTAATTTTGAAAATTTTCGTGGGCTTGGGACGGGTTTGGGATTTGTAATATACCCGATTACCCGATAACATTAACCCATTTACCCGATTATATGCCCGACAAACCCAACATAACTTTTTTATGTTTACATATATTATACTCTATATTTTAAATATATCATAAGTTGAAACTTGTTTATAACAATTATTTGAGACATTTTATTTTTATGGTAATCATTATTTGTGATCGATTAGTTATATTTTGTCAAAAACCGATAGAAACCCGATGAGTTTTAGGCCGAGTACACCCAACGGGTCTTTTGACAAAACCCGATTGGAAACCCGAAACCCGATGGGAAAACCCGAAACCTAACGGGTAATTACCCAATTAAAACCCGATGGGTTTGGGACATGTTTGGGATGGACTTTCATAACCGGGTATGGGTTTGGGAATACCTAAACTCGACCCAAACCCGACCCATTTCCATCCCTACATTAAGTCACGCAAAAATGCATAATCGTTTTCGGGTATTATTTGTGACTGTTATATAACACGACGTACATTTAAAAGGAAACAAAAAATTTCAAGTTGACGATCGTGTACTGTTATATAACAAACGTTTACGTCTTTTCCCAGGAAAGTTGAAATCTCGTTGGACTGGCCCACATATAGTTGAATCAGTTTTTAAATATGGGACAGTCGAGATCTCAAATTTTGACGGTCACAAGTTCAAAGTTAATGGACATCGATTAAAACCATATATCGATGGACCATTCAAGACCGTCTCGGAGGTACTAATCCTCCACTAGAACCGATGAACATATTGGAAGTAGGGTCTGACCAAGACCCTGATTAAACTAGGTATTGTAAATAGATTAGTTTAAAAGTAAAATAATAATAATAATAATAATAATAATAATAATAATAATAATTTTCAGTATTATTATACTTTGGATGTTTGTTGGTTGTGTGCAGTTTTTTTAATAATAATAATAATAATAATAATAATAATTTTCAGTATTATTATGCTTTGGATGTTTGTTGGTTGTGTGCAGTATTTTTATGATTTAGGCACACTACAAGAAAACAGACGAAAATAAGGGATGCTCTGTCAAAATTTCGTTAGCCCGTTGGGAAATTCCTGTTCCATTTTAACCCAATTTTGTCAAGAGAGCAAAAGATCATGATAAGGTGTGTTTGATAAAACTTTATTGTAGAATCTTATTCGTTTACTCATATAAAGTGACACATAAGCATACTAAGAGCATAATAGAGTTGTAAGGATGATCACGACCCAAATTAGTGAGGAAAAAATACGAACACTGCCTTTCTATTAAGACGTCTAAAGGAGTGCTTACTAACGGTTTAGTAAGCAGTTGAACGGGTGACACTACTGACGTTTGTAATAGTGATCCCTAGGAATTAAAGAGAAGATTTTAGTGGAAGCAAAGTATCTATGAAAGACAGAGAAGGGGATATAAAGTGGATTTATTAACAATTAACATTAGGACTGTCACCTTTACCCGAAACCCAACCCGAAAAAACCCGTACCCGAACCCGAACTAACCCGACTCGAAAAACCCGAACCCGAATCGAAGTAATTCGGGTTGGTTCTCGGGTTTGATTTATAAGATTTGGGTCAACCCGAAAAACGCGAATAAACTTCTAGTTTTGAAATTAAATATATTTTTATGTATAATAGGTTAAGTCTCAGCCATTAAAGTTATCAAAATCTGAGTCTAATCGACTGTTGTCATTCTCACTATTATGGATTGCTTATTATTAATTTATGTTTTCCGTTTATTACTAATAACAACCGTAATCGAACAACAAAATCACGCTGATTGAATACGATTATGGTTCGAGTTAGGTTTACTCTTCTATTGAATTGTTTTATCAAGTTAGGTATTTTTTATTTGATTATTTGTGTTGTAAGGAAAGAATAATATGTTGTTTTAACTTTAGCATTGTAGTTTTTTTTTTTTTTTAAATTGGGTTTGTGTTTTTTTTCTAGGATACTCGAAACCCGGTTAACCCAACCCGAAAAAACCCGAACCTGAATTACCTGAACCCGAAAAACCCGTGAGAGATTTGGGTTGGGTTTCGAGTCAAGAGTTAAAACTTTGAAACCCAAAAAATCCGACCCTAAAAACCCGAAAACCGAAAACAAACCCAAAGAACACCCCTAATTAACATTAACATGAATCACTATATTTTTCCTTCTCTTCCCTTTGAATTTACCTACTTGCATATTATTATGTAACGAAGATTTTCATGTGATAAACTCGTTTAAAAATCAATAGAGTATTTAAGAGTAACATACTCACCCCTTTTGGTTTTGCTCTAAAATTTTGTTAAAACTCAAAACAACTGTGAAAATTCTTGTTAAGATTTCCATGTTTATACACATTCGTAATTATGAAAAACAATTTAAAGGTAGAAGTGTCTAAATATAAGTATATTTAGGCTTACTAATTACATATTTAGATAGATATGTAAAAACACAAAACTGTTGAAGCCGAAATAGCCATCCAAACTAAAGCAAGTAATGCGGTTTGACTGTCCGGTCAATGAGTTAGAACCGGCTATATATATACAACGAACCAAATAGTTAAACCTTTTATCAGTTTTTGAAAAATATAGTTACGCATATGTATTTTATTATTGAACCATCTTTATCATTTTACAAGTTCTAAACAGATATAGATAACTAACGCCTTGCATAAGAAGCAAGCACTAAGCTCAACTTTATTTGAAATTAAATTTATGAAAACTATAATCCCCATGAGGATTTAGGCAACTGCTTTCTTTAATAGTTCTATATGATTCAAATAAATAGAATAATAGAATGAGGTACAAACAAAACAATGTCATCTCGACAATTGAGGAAACCATCGCGCCAAAATGTGATACTTAAATTTCACAATCAACATAAACAAGGTGTAGCATGGAACATGCAATACTGCAACAACCAAGTACCTGCATAATGTTTTACAGACAGAGACAACAAAACCGCATTAGATTAACCAGAAAGGGAGATTAGATTTTTAACTTTAGGAGAAAATAGGTGGCAAGTTGGGTAACGGGTCAAGACAAGTTTGAGTTAAAGGGGAATTTTAGGGCAGGTTGAAACGAGTTGGATTATGTTGATGTGTCAAACCTTTTTTTTGTCTGATTTAGAAGATTTTAATCAAAAAATAATATATTACTAAAATTGACCCGGTTTCGTATAAATAGGCTAAAACGGGTTATTATATTGTCATGTCAAAATGAGCAGGGTCGGGTTTGACCCAACAATCCCCTTTGGACTATAAATAATATATTAAAAATGACCACAAAATCTGTTACTAATATAACGATCCCCCAAATTTTGACTATATAGAGGTCAACACTTGAATATGCTTTAAACACCCTTTGACCAGTTCAACCCGGTTAACCATTCAACCGAGTCGCGTTTATTTGATATAAAGAAAACTTGGACGGCCCCCACAACATTCTTTTAACATTGTACTGATGCTTAGATGTTTGAAAATACGTACCATAGTGGAGCGTATTCTACAGATAAGTCAAGAAACGGGTATGGCCACCTACAATATATAGAAGTTATTGAAAAGTTAACCATACATATATATGTGTGTGTGCGCACACGTATGCTTAAAATGTGAATAAAGAAAAGGTGAAAATAGCATACCAAGTTGCAACAAAGGCATGAAGAATCCACTCAAAGAGCACATAGAAAGCAGTAAATAAAAAAAAGTATGAAATGCGGAACCAAGGGAAGCGCTGAAACGGGATTTCCAAACATATAAAAGATTACAAAACAAAACAGAAATTTTTAAAAAAATAAATAAATAATGACTTTCAAATAAGAAAAGTTACCAAGCTATTTAACGATGTGTCACCAAGGAGCAAAACCAGATTAAGAGAATGTACAACAACCGTCAACTGGCACACAAGAAAAAGAGAAGTATGAAAACCGTTCAAAATCTCTAAAATAAATAAGTTAAAAAGTGACAGTTTCGAACAGTTTACTAATGATTGGGTCGATTAAACTATATTTTATCTCTAACGGGTCAAACACGGATAATAAAATAAAACGCTTAGAAGAAAATGGGTCAAACGGGTCGAATGTTGTTGAAGTGCATTTTTAGTGCATAAAAACTATTAATCCAAAAAAAAAATTAATGTTAAAATGGAATAATCTTTGTAATCACATTTGGCAAACCATTTATTTTTAGAAATAATAAATTTCTGCACAAAAATTGTTTCGGGTCATCCTGGCCCATTTTGAGTCTTTGACCAATATAAAGTACCCGTTCTATACCTCGTTATCCAACCCATCTGAACCCAATTTGCCAACTCTATCAACGAATATATAAAGAAAAAATTCACATGATATAGGAAACCGAAAAATCTTCAACAAATAATGAGCATGAAACTTAAAAAATCGACCCGTAACCAAATGCAAACAAAAACCGACGGTTTGGTATATGTTTTTGCCAAAGCCAAATTTTCAGTTCGGTTTCAGTTTTGCGTGTAATTTAAACAAAAAAAACCCAAACCGAACCGAACCAAACCAAACCGAATTTATGAATTTTCATTTTTAATTTTGAATTTTAAGTAAATTTTAAGAACTTAATAAATAGCGTATGCCATATATCTTAGCTTAAATGTATAATAATCAATTAGTCATTAATTAACAAAAATGTTTAGGCCCAAGCTCATTACTTTGGTCTGGTGTGAGCTCAAAACCGACCCCTAGTAATAAAAGATAAGTGCGGGTACTCACAAAGCCCAATTCATAGCCTACAATCGTATAAAACGGAAAGATCACAATCCAATAAACGGAATCTGTCAACATAACCGCCCCAGCCGTCATCTATATCCAACAAACATCATAATCAACATAAAATGGAATTTGTAAAAGTTAAGGACCTTTTATAAGTATGTCAAATTTGAAGATATTAAACATGATATATGTAAGCACACAAATAAAATAACTTACTTGGAAAATAATTTGGAAGACATAGCCCCAAAATGCAGCTGTTAGCAAGAAATGATTTTTCGCTTGTTGGCTCGCTGTATTGTTCTCATTGGTGAGAGGCAAATAATATTCTTGATCCAGGCCTACATCACATGTCTTGTGTTGTCTATAGCATCCGTAAGCCGAGAGCAACGATCCAAACTGCAAACGAGCTTCAAGATTTTATTATAAGAAATGTATTAAAATCATTGAGAAAAAAAAAACATTTGTCCTATAATGCAACGTGAATTCAGTCACAAAGCCGATGCTATATGTGGCAATTTTGACCCGTTTACTTAAGTGGGTCGATTTGCGTTTGTTTATTCTTCAACGCGTCAAACAGGTTGAAAGTCATCTGACTCTTAAAGGGCGCGCTTTATTAGTAAATGTTAAGATAATTTTGAAATGAATAATATTTTTATTTTGTCATCTTATTTAGCACATGTTAGTAGAAGCTAAAAAAATGTACATAGATCGGCCCAGGCTGACCTGTTTAATTTACACATATTGCCATTTTCCACCTCTAGTCAATGCAAATGAAAATGAAGATTTGGGTAATAAAAGGAACATACCGCGAAATAGAAAGTAACCAAACACAAAGTCCACCTATACCAAAATCAAGCACTAATGGTTAACACAACCACAATTATTAGTTATAGGTGGGAAACTATGATCCTGCAATATATATATTTGATAGATAAACAACCTGCATATGATTATAACAACATATCAGGTAAATATACAAGTCGCGACTTCATTGCACTGGTAAATAAGTAGAAACCAAGACGTAATTTGGGTCGGGTTGAGTTGGACCCGTAAATTCTTTTTGTTCATTTTTCATAAAAATATATACACTTTATTAATACACTAAATACGATTAAAAAAATTTACAACTATATATAATATATGCATAAAATGCTTCACCTTTTCTCCTTTTTAGCTGAACCTTTTGATTTGAACCGTAAATTCGTTTTGTTCATTTTCAAAACAAAAATATACTTGATTAGTACACTAAATATGGTTAGAAAAACAATATTTTTACAATAATATCCAATCTTTGCATAAAATGTTTCCCAGTTTCTCCTTTTAATATAAATATAAACCTTTTGATTTGACCCGTAAATTCTTTTTGTAAAACGGGTCAAAATTGCCACTCATAGTATCAATAAAGATGACAAAAAATAGACTTACTGAGTATAATAAAAGAACAAATCGGTTCCGTGAGTGGTAACATCAGCAACAGCAGCTGCTAGAAGCAAACGAAAGGAAACGATTCGAAAAGCCAATAACCAAATAGGGTGTAATCCTTTTATAGAAGGCATCCATGCTTCATAGTCATAAAGAAGCCAAGCTCTTTGTTGCTTTCTAAAAGCTTCATTGGCGCCATCCGTGCATAAAAGCTAGAACTTCATTTCTTTTCAGTTTTTTCAAACTTCTGGAAAGATGGTTAAAGAAACTCCGGTAACCACAACCCCAGCTACTGGGGGGAATACCGGCGACTACACAGTTTTTACAAACACTACCCCGGTTACCCAAGCCGGGGCAAGTGCAGTAAATTTTACGAACACTACCCCAGTTACCCAAGCTGGGGCAAGTGCAGTAAATAATCGCTCACTGGGATTCACCGATACCCAGTTAGAGAGACAACGAACAAGGCTCCCCCGCCAAACACTCGACGAAGTTAAGGCATGGGCGGAGGCACGTCAGAAGGAATTCCAAGCTGAGTTGGACGAACGCTTGCGTTCCGTCCAACAGGCTGACGAATTTGGAAGCATTCAACTCAACATGAGTAGTGAGTGCGAATACTCAGAGGAATCCGACACCGACGCGAACCCTCGCCATAGGGCAAAAGGGAAGCGTAAGGAAACGGACTTCCAACCGAGAAGGCGTTTTGGGGAAGCCTTCAAACCAAAAAACCCAGGTGGAAGCCCACGGGACTTCTCCAAAACATTTAGACCAACTGTTGCAAATGCGGGAACGTCCAAATTTGCAAGGGACATTGCGGAAGCAATTGCCCCAAAAAGTGCCAAACAAATGTCCAACATAGGCACATATGATGGTATATCTGACCCAGACGATCATTTGAACAGATTCATAGCAGGGGCAACCGTCAGCAATTGGACGGAACCTACGTGGTGTTACATGTTCCAAATGACGCTTGTTGGGCCAGCTAGAGCGTGGTTCGATCGTCTACCGGTCAACCACATCTACGACTGGGCAGACTTCCAACAGAAGTTTAGCCAACACTTCAGCCAACAACGAAAGTATACCGAAGAGCAATGGACAATCCTCAAATGCATTCGAGAGGAAGATGAATCTTTGCCAGACTTCATCACTCGCTTCAACTCAAAGAAGCTAAGTCTGGGTAACATTAGCGAAGATCTTGTTCGCGCTGCTTTTATTCAGGGCGCGAACGACCCAGAGCTCATCCGCACCTTAACGGGTAAAGATGGCATGCCATCCACATGGGATGCCATCATGACAGCAGCTAAACGCTTTGCGGAAACTGAGAGGCAACTGGGTAGAGATCTCCCACAGAGCACAAACCTCTACACCCAGAAAACAAGAGAAGACAACGTCCTTACCGCCCGATTAAACAAAAAGCGGAAGCTAGGCATTTGGCAGTCAAGGGTAAACTTTGACACCTCATCCGGCTTGCAACATCGGTTAGGCGGAAGGGATAACGTACGGTCGAACCAGAACTCCAGATGGACGCCACTCACCAAAAGCGTCACCGAGATATTCGCCACTGAGGAGCTCCCATGGCCAAAGGCTCCAATAATCCGACATCGTCCCAATGCTGATCGGAGCAAATACTGTGACTTTCACAGGACAAAAGGCCACAACACTGAAGAATGCACAGACGTAAAGGACATGGTCGAAGCATTTGTCAGAGATGGGACGCTCGCGCACCTAGTGGCGCAATGAACGCTGAGCAGGCTGATGCGTGTAGAACCCCAGCTGGGGAAAACACGAATAAAATTGTAGCTTCAATGTGGAGACTACATGCTGCGTAAAGAACGAGATCCCGAACCAGGTGCATATCGGCTCGATGGCACTCCCATCCCAACAACATGGAAGGGAGCTCAATTACACAGTTTGCATGTAAATCAATTCCAAATTTGTAAAGAAAAGGCCCAGAGCCACTTCTAATGGAAATGATTCTCCTTAGAACATCGACGCTGATGATTTCACATTTATACTTTTATGAACTTTCAACACTGATGCCGGTTTTCACCGCATACATAAGTGTGAAAGTCGTTGCGTGGGGAAGGCGGCAAAACCCGCATAAACCCAAAAAAACGGCAAACCTTCACGCAGGTCAGTTGAAGGGTAAAGTTCAGTCATCCCACTAAATGAAAGTGCCGGTCTATCCGCATGAATCATGATAAGAGGAAACTGAACACTAACCTATTAACAACCGCGCGTCGAACGGTTAATTTATTCAACACGGATATGCCGGTTTTCACCGCATAATTACGTGGAAAGTCGTTGCGTGGGGAAGGCGGCAAAACCCGCATAAACCCAAAAAACGGCAAACCTTCACGCAGGTCAGTTGAAGGGTAAAGTTCAGTCATCCCACTAAATGAAAGTGCCGGTCTATCCGCATGAATCATGATAAGAGGAAACTGAACACTAACCTATTAACAACCGCGCGTCGAACGGTTAATTTATTCAACACGGATATGCCGGTTTTCACCGCATAATTACGTGGAAAGTCGTTGCGTGGGGAAGGCGGCAAAACCCGCATAAACCCAAAAAACGGCAAACCTTCACGCAGGTCAGTCATAGGTAAACTTTGGTCAACTAAATGAAAGTGCCGGTCCTAACCGCACAAATCATGAGAGGAAACCGAACCTATTGACAACCGCGCGTCGAACGGTTAACTTATTCAAAACATAGAATTTCTAACAAAAGGATGAGGAAAACCTACACGCAGGTTAGATGTAGGTAAAGTTTAGCCATCCTACTAAGTGCAAGTGACGGTCCTACCCGCACAATCACGAAAGAGGAAGCAAAACTTCAACCTATTATCTACCACGTTCAAAGGTTAACTTATTCTAAACACTTAGAAATTTCAAAAAAGATGAGGAAAACCTCCACGCAGGTCAGATGTAGGTAAAGTTTAGCCATCCTACTAAGTGCAAGTGACGGTCCTACCCGCACAATCACGAAAGAGGAAGCAAAACTTCAACCTATTATCTACCACGTTCAAAGGTTAACTTATTCTAAACACTTGGAAAATTGCTAATTTAAACTAAAGTATGCAAGTCATAACGTTTATAAAGCAAGGAATCCAGTGAAAGTAGCGGTCTTACCCGCACAAAGATTTATATTTCATAATATTCATTACAAGAATGGCCGGGTAACTACCCGCCTACAAGAATATAAATCTATACAAGCTAAATCTATCCTAGCAGTGGGAAGGGATCTTCAGGATCAAGCTTCAGGGCCACTTCCACTTGGACCAGCACCATCAGTAGAGCGTGGCAGTTCAAGGAAAGCTTTAAGGATAGCTAGCCCATCATCAGCAGCAGCAACTTCGTTTACCTTCTCCACCACCGGATGCGGGAATGCGGCATACTGATTCACTGCTTGGTCGTATACAGCTTCAGTATCTACATCAAATAAAGGGAAGTTGGAAGGCGGGATGCCTTTCTCAACGAACCCTAGACCAAGCAGGAAACCGGCCTTTTCCCCATCCTCATGAGAAGCGTTGAGGGCTGCGCTCATAGCATCGTCATAAGACGTCTCCGTGAAGACTCGATGCACAACCTACAAAAAAGAAAATATACAAGTATCAGAACCTTTTCTATTTACAAAGAAAAGCGTAAAGACATGAAAAGCATACCTGAGATAACGCTTCTCGAAGAAGCCATTCCTTGGCAACCAGAGCCTCCTGGAGGGCAGCTTGAGCTTCGTTACGGGCGCGTTCGGCTTCACTTTTGTTGAGGTTGGCAAGCAACACTTCTTTAGCCGCAGCCTCTTCGACGCCCTTTAGCTTCCGCTCAGTGTGGTCAAGCACCCCCCTCTGGTCCAAGATCTCTTGGAGCTTTTTGGCGTCTTCCATCGCCAAGGCATCATGAGCCTGCTGGAGAGCCTCTAATTTGGCTTTAAGCTCCTCATTCTCCACGCGTAGAGGCTCCGCAACAGCTTCAGCCTTGGTGGCCCTTTCAGTTGCGTTCCTAGCAGTTTCCTTAGCCAGCCGAAGCTGTTCGTTAACAGCTTGGGCAGCCTTGGAACGGGCCTCGAGACGGGCCTGAACTTCAACTTCAAGGGCCTTGAACGCCTTCTCCTTCTCCGCAGCAGCCGCGGAGAGCCTCCTATTCTCCTCCCGGACAGCCCGCGCCTGAGCTACTTCTTTAATGCGAGCTGCTTTTAACTTGTCGTTTTCACGACAAAGCAGCTCGACGCGCGGCTGCATCCGGGCCAGGAGAACCCGAAGCTCATTGGTTAGCCTACCCTCCTGGTAGCTAGCCATGGCTTCCCCCAACGCACCACTGGGAGCTGCGTGATGAGCCCACTCCACGCACTCCACAGGTGTGCGAAGGGTTGTTCCTCGGCGGATGTTCCATCGTGGAACATACACTTCATTGGAATCCGACACTGCAAAAAACATAAAGCAGTTAGGAAAAGATGATAAAAATATGAAAAGGGCCAAAAGAACCCTACGCACCTGTAGGGTCAACAACAGGCCGATAGCCGCCAAACCCATCACCTGAACCCAAGGGAAATCCATCCAAGAGGTCAGGCAGATGGGAAGGAGGCAGAGGTTGGCGATAAGCCCCATGCATACCTGAAGGATCGACCGTCGTTGCCGATGACGGAGGAGGCATGGTAACAGCCGCCGCGGTCGCCGCTGCGGAATCCGCAGCAAAAGTAACCGCCGGCTCAGTGAAAGATGCGGTAAAAATGGCACTGACAGCCGGCGGTGATGTCATCACAGCTGGAACAGTCGGCTCAACGGAATGAGCAACTGAACCAGCGGAAGCAGGCGCAGGCGCAGCCGCCTGGGTCGTCGCCTCAGGTAGGCTGACCAAGCCTACCGTCATGGGCGGAGGGGTACTCCTCTGCGCTCCACCCTGGAATGCGTCAACATCCACGCCTGCACAAAGAAGATAAGTATTAATGATGGAAAGCTATGAAGTTAAAAATAAAGTTTGTACTTACGGGTTTTCTTGAGCCTAAAAGTGCGGACAGGCGGGGATGAACCCGATGGAGCCGGCCTCTTCACGCCGCTCACCATTGTCATCCTGGGCTCTCCGGAGGTGACAGTCGTCGCAGCCTCCGGAGCGGTGGTCTTATCACCACCGGGGTTCCCCGCCACCTCCTCGCTCTCGGCCTCTGAGTCAGACCGAGGCACCGGATCGGCAGTGGAGGCCACCTTCTCCTTCCCCTTCCCGCCGGCAGCCTTCTTCTTCCGCACCAACGGAGGACCATCTGCGGATTCCTCATCAGAACATAAGATTAGAAGAATTCCAGCAGAGGTTTCAACATTGAGGGGTCGAGGGTTGAATAGCGCCTTACCTGGCCGCCTGGCGCTCAGGATCTCGTGGCCTAGCGGGTAGACCTCCACGAACCGATCTGCCGTTTGTTCTAGGATGGGCAACTCGTTCTCGTCTAGAGCGCGAGTACCCATCCGAGCGGGACTGTCAGCCTCCCGCGGATACAGGAGCGACTGCAAGTCGTTCCCCTCTGAAATAAACAGGAAAGAAGTTAGAAGAGATTCTAAATCAACAAAAAGAAACAGAGCATACCGTAAGGAACAGAGTTCAAACCGTATTCGAGGACGATCGGGATCTTTCGCGCATCCGCATCCTTCCACACCCGGCTCATCCCGAGCATCACCATCCCGGACTCCGCAAACCGGTAAACCGGATATTGGACTCGGGATATCTTCGAGAACCATTCCGCCTCCTGGTAGTTGGAGGCGTGAAGGCTGGGAAGTGCTTGCCCATTCTTGAACTTCATGGCAAGGGGGATGGCGCGAGCGGAGATGAAGAAGAACTCCCGCTTCCATGAGCGAAGACTGCGCTCGGTTGCGCTAATCTTCAAACCCTTGATCCGGGTTATCAGGGTATACCACCCCTGGATGCACCTCCAAGTGTAGAAGGTCATCAGGCGGTCGACAAAGGGCTCAATGCCCAGAATCCGGCACACCCACTCGAAGTGGCGAATCTTCACGATCGCCATCGGGTGCACCTCGGTCAGGTGCACACCGTGCCTCTCCAGGACACGGTACACAAACTTTGTCAACGGGAACCTAAGATTCCCATAGACAAATAATGCAGCATATACCCCGATCTTGCCTCTGGGGGCATCATACACCGTCTGATGGGGTTCAGGAAACTCAGGCTCGAGAGACTCGAGCATGAACTTCCTGACGATGTACTGATATAAATCGACAGGCAGAGCACACTGGCACTCGCCAGCAGTACTCTTGTCATCGGCGTACACCCCAGCCTCCTGGGATGTAGACTCAAGATCGTGAGACGACATCTTGCAGATATGAAAGAAGAAAACGATTTCAAGAGAATGCTTGCCTGAAAAGGTGAGTATTCGCCGGAAATCGTTTTGAAGATGAAGAGAAAAGTGAAAGTGTGGATTACAAAGAACCCTCTCCCCCTTTATATACTAATCGCAATTAATGCGATGAATTTAATGCGTAAGAGAGAGAAATCGAAGGTGCAATGAAACTATGACACGTGGCAAAAAGCAAGCTGGCAACAGCTGTTGAAAGGACGCGTACCATTAATTTCGCGGCCACGCGCCCGAAAAATCGCGCCCACGCGCCTGAAAAAGCGTCTGGAATGACCATGTACTGTCACGTCACCATAACTTCCTGCACGTCCTGACACAGTCAGAAGAAACCGTCGCACGACGTTTCAGAGGTTTGGACTGTTCTTATCCTTTCACCAACTCTTTGAATTTCAAAAATTCAAAAAAGATTAAAAAGTAAGCGGGAAAATACCCCTTACCTTGGCAACCAAGTAACCATAAGACGGGTGCGGGTACAGTGTTAAGGCAAAACCCTTCACATACTTAGCACCTGCAGGGAATTGAAGCCAAGAATACCTCGGCAACCAAGTAACCATAAGACGGGTGCGGGTACAGTGTTAAGGCAAAACCCTTCACATACTTAGCACCTGCAGGGAATTGAAGCCAATAATACCTCGGCAACCAAGTAACTATAAGACGGGTGCGGGTACAGTGTTAAGGCAAAACCCTTCACATACCTAGCACCCGCAGGGAATTGACGCCAGGAATACCTTGGAAGTAAAGTAACCGTAAGACGAGCGCGGGTACAGTGTTAAGGCAAAACCCTTCACATACCTAGCGCTCCGCAGAGAATTAAAACCAAGAAGGATCTTCTTGGCAATGCTTGCGGAAACGGAAATAACATCCCCGCATAGCGGGAACGTCGAGAACTACATTGTTTGAAGCTCCAGGATGGAATTGGTGGTTTTAACATAATTGATCACTATGTTCAAAACTACCAAAACCTCATGGAAAATCCACACAAGTGGGACTCAACGCTCCTGACTTGCGAGGAGGTTACAGACCTACCCGCATCATACCCAAAGATCAAGCAGGAAAGTCGGGAATTTCTGCAAGTGACAAGGACTTCCGCGGGAAGAATCCCCATGGAAAACCTTAAAACTAAACCCTTTTCAAAACCCTTTGCTTAAGTCCAAAAGTTCACCTCACTTTATTAAACATTCATGAGAAGAACATTGGACTGGGGGGACTTGAAGAGGTAGGTCCCAGCAGAGCCCAGTTGGACCCGCAAGACTCACCTTGAAGAGAGACGTCTGCGCAGAAACCAACTGGATCTGCAGGACCCACCATGCTCAGAGACGTGACGTCCTTACGCGCAGTACGCAAGCTGTTCCCGCAGGAAATGCCTCCCAATGGTGAAGGACTCTGCCTGTTCCCGCAGCTGCGGATACAAGCCATCAGGGAAGGCCACCCGCGCAGCAAGGCTACACGCACAAGGCACTTAGCTCTCAATAATTCAGTTGTCACCTGAAAGAATGAGCAAAGCCGGGAACAATCCCGCACAAAGGCGGGAGGGGGAATACTCCCGCCCAAATAAGCCAGTCCGTACGATACGGGAAGATCTTCTGTACTGTACCTGACGAGGTATGGGCAAAAGATCTGACCAAAGATACGACAGCTCATTGACAACAGTATGGCGAGCAGCATGCTCTTGTACTGTATGTCACTATTAGCCGCTGCCTACTCACCAACTCCTGTCATACCACGTGCATAACCGGCAGTTGGTGGAAAAGGAATAGTACACAGCAGGCCTGGTCACTATCAGCCGCTGCCTACCCACCAACTACCAGCATGGCACGTGCGTAGGCCACAGTTGGTAGAACAGGAATACTATTCAGCCGGCCACACCTCCTTGGAAACCTACCTTCGGCTATAAATACCCCAAATGGTATGATCATCTTATCTTATCATCTTATCATCATATACTATCTCGTATTACATATTATACCTGATATCTGCTCTAGCAATCTCTTAATATACATTTATATTTAAAGAGCAATCTAGTCTGATTCTCACGCCGGAGGGTGGTCACAAGGAGGAACCCCCCCTTCTCAGTGACGAGCTCACGGTTTGTTTTGCAGGTTATCAGAAGAACCATCTTTGCCGGGTCTAACCCCTCGTGGGAAACATCTATCTAACCCCCAGGTTACCCGTAATCTGCCCGGGGTCCGGTTAGTGTTTCTTCAATGCTTCATAGTCATAAAGAAGCCAAGCTCTTTGTTGCTTTCTAAAAGCTTCATATTTGGAAATCAAATATGATGCTATAACAATGGGAGTGAAGACCCATATGAAGCATAGCAGGAACTTCCAGGTCAACCAGTAAGTCAAAGTTGTAGTATCATTAGGCTCCATCCTAGCAAAAGTATATTATATATATTAAAAAACACTTACAAGGGGAGTTAAAATAAAGAGGTGATGGGCAGTTAGTTGCTGATATTTGGATCAAGAATCATGAAATGAAATGGAGGGAGTTTGTTGTTATTTTGAAGAACAATAAATACAAGTAGAAGCAAAGAAAGAAAGAAAAGTGTAGTTTGTTTGTTTATTCATGTCCTCTGCAGCAGTGGCGGATCCAAGATTTTTTTTCAAGGGGTGCACAATTTTATGATGTTCCAATTTCATGGAGCCGGATATAAAAAACTCTGGCCGGTTTCACGGTTTGGGTCGGTTGATGGTTCGGTTTGGGTACGGTTTATCACATAATAAAAATACGATATTGAAATATAAATGACATCACCATTGCAAAATAAAAAGACATCGTCATTGAAACATAAAAAAGACATCGTCATTGCAAAATAAAAACACAAAAAATATGGCAATGAATATATAAAATTTTCATGAAATAATTGTTTGTTTGTTGGTGAACACAATCAATGAATATGTAAGAACACCACAAATAATGATACACTCAAAAGCTTCTAGTATTACTGATTTCAAAGTTAAATAACTTGAAACACATGGCTGGGTTAAATAGTCTACATGTAAACATAAAAATATGGCAAAGAACATGTAGATAATATATAATTGAAAACAATATTAATATATTAATATTACAAACCGTGGAAAAGAGCCAAAGGATAGATATATGCATCAAGTCGTTGCCGTTCGTCCTCGTGCTCTGTAGGCCTGTAGGGTAGCGGCTGATAATTTTTGCAAGTAAAACCCTAAAATATTAAAACACATGTCTTATAAAAGGTAAAAAAAAAATCAAAAACAAAAAAACAAAAACCGGCCCAATAAAGCCTCGAACATGGGACATCACCTATAGCTTAAAGTGTTTTAACCACTCCACCATTTTTTAGTTTAGTAGGGTGGTGCACTTCAATTTTATAAAGGCGTGCACTTCTTATTTTATATATAGAATTACACTATAATTTCGAAACTTGGGGGTTCCGTGCACCCCCAACCTCCTATATAAATCCGCCCCTGCTCTGCAGGCAAGGCCTGACTTTCATGATTCTTCCAGAAAACTCCACCTTGATTAATGAAGTGTCTCATTATGAAATGAATAACGTACGTGTCACACATGGTCGGACTATTAATTAAATCAGTTTTATTATAATAATACTCCATACTCCACTAACAAAAATAAATTTCTCCACGTTTTTTCTCTTTCCATACAACATATGTTTCTTTTTTCATTTCATTTTCATTGTCATTGTCATTGTCTTCGTCTTCTTTTTATATTATTTTCTCAGCGGATGGTCATGTTCAATGGTATAAGGGTAGGAAGCTTGGCTTTCAATGCGGTTACGAACCTATGAAACTTCGATGATATTTGGTTACGTCGTTAAAAATAAAGCAAGCCATAAATTCGTCCACACCCAACTACAACAATTTAACATATTAAAAAAACAAAAAAGCACGTATTGCAGTTGCGAACCGATATAATTTCGTTGATTATGGAATCGAGGGAAAAAAAGTTATAAACAAACTTGCGCGTTGCGTTTGTGAACTAATGCGAATTCAATCGGAATCAACGTTGTTGGGGCTAAACCGTACACAGAAAACCATGTGTTGTGGTGTGAACCGACACGAGTTCGGTCGGTATCAGGTTACGACACCGAAATTAAAGCAATAAGTTAAGTCGTCCACACTCAATATACAACAAATTATCATGTTTACATAAAAAAGACCGTAGCGAAAACCAAAATATGTGCGTGTTGTGGTCGTGGCTGTTTTGGTCAAAAATCGGTTTAAGGATAATGTAACCAAATTTTTTTAGTGAGGTATAGTGCTTGTATGACGATAGTGATTATGTAAACGAAATAAGGATGAACACAGAGATTTGTTGCAAGGAAAAGCCCTTGATCGGTTAAAGGATCGCCCACACAAAAACCTCGGGTGATGACAAATCGTTTATCACCAGTTTATTAATCAAAAAGGTGTTACAATAGTTGGAGATTATGATCAGCGATTACAATAATTGCTAAGTATGTTAATATTGCTAAAATGATCTCTGCGTATTGCCTAACGAGCATGTTGTGTATTTTCCTAGCTGATCATAAGCTCAATTTATAAAAAAAAAGCAAACAATAAGTCCTATTATATCGCCACTTCTCCATGACCAGTTGCAGCTCTTTGACCACGTGCAAAACTTCACGGACTTGCGGATAAATAGGTGGACTAAGTCTTATAACCGTTGAACATGTTAATCACAACACCATTCAAATAAAGCAATTGTTAGTAAACAATTAATACCGAGGATCCTTGATCCTGCGCAACCTGGAACATATCCTAAGGATAATTAATCCAAAAGTTACATAATGATAACGTATCCTCAGCATAAAAATCTATGCCCTAACAATTGCCCCCCAAAATGGCGGTTGTTTGTGGATAAAATCTATCATTTTGAAATTCAAATTTCCTGCAAAAATAAGAAGATTAGATGTGAGTCATAAATAATTAATATCACCCAGCCTGATTAATGTTTGCCACCTATAAATGTGATCATTATAATCCATTTATAATCACACTCTCGACGATTAAACATGTATCATTCTCTCTCTTTTCTTTTCATTTTCTTTTTAAATATGTCAACCGTCTCCGTTTCATCTTCTTCTGAACAGTTGGATTCAAGCGAACTCCGACCATAAGGTCTTCTCTCTAACCCCTCCTCCGAGATCTATAAATTCACCGACCCAGAAATTGATAATCTCTGATCATTATTTCCAGCCGTCACCGTCTTTCGTCCCTTCGACTCCACTGTACGAAGTGCTGTATATCTAAATCTTGGATCTGCTTTCCGGCTCAACCTTTTTTTATCAGTTACACATACCCCTTTCTAAGTTTTACCCAAAGTTTCTTTACCTTGACCGGAATTAGCTAATTCACGCGAAGCCCATGTTGTGGAGGAACTGCGCATCATCGAAAGGATCGTTGATGAAGAAGGCCTTGAGTTTGGCTTATCAGAGCTGTCATATCTTTATACTCTGGTCGCTCACGGCTCTAAACGTTTCGTTTTGAAATCCAAACCACATCAACCAAGTCCCGTCCTTAAAGCCACCCATAATGGGTCCTTATGGAAAAACCAGTTTTTCTTTGTAAAAAAGGACTCAATCCCTAGTGGGTCTGATTTACCCAGGAGGTGGATCAAGGAGGGTAGGATCCTGGATCCTTAGGTAACATAGAGAATACTTGATTATTCAATTAACGACTTATTCTTTCTTTTATAGTTGATAATTTCGCTTTGCTGGCCGAGCTTCCCGGAGTTAAAGAAAGAGTGAAGAAATTCCTTGCACTGGATCCAGATATTAAAACTTTTCAAGCTAAGTTTACCGAAGCTTTCCAAGAGACAATTTCGGAATCAATTAGCAATATGTCAAGTAAGATTTTCAATAATATTATTTAATATTAATTGAAAATAATAGAAAACTTATCTTTAAATTGTGTTTTGTAGGTGCTCAGAAATCCGGTAAGTCTGCTTCTCAATTCTCTGTTGAATACATTGATTGTTTTATTGTGAAGAAAGAGACCCCAAAGTTCACGCCGATCCATGAGCCACGTCCTGTGACGACTCGAGCTAAGTCTGGAGCTTCCAAAAGAAAGAAGACCGCCGAGCCAGAAGACCTGTTTGAGGCTGGAAAGTATATCACCACCATCGTAAGGATCCTTTATCCTCTTTATCTGATCTTGTGGATCCAAAATCCTTTTGAACTTAGTTTGTTGTAACGTACATGCCATGGATTCCGCCAAGAGCTACTATGATAAGATGGTCAATGAGTATCAAGAGACCCTGTCGGGAATGATTTATATTGCTGCTGCAAAGGATAAGACGATTGCCAAGCTGACCAAAGAAAAGAAGCAGGCCGAGGAACACATATCCTCAGTTGAGACTCAGCTGCAGGAGGAGGTGACCCACGCCTTTAATGAAGCAAAGATCAGGGTGGCCAAGTCTGTTCTCCAAGCCAGGATCAAGATTGCGACCGAGGCTAATGATCCTTCCTTCAACAAATTGGCGTGGTATTTGGCAAAGTGGAAGCAGTCTCCGGCAACGTTAGGCGGTGGCGAAGATGAAGCGGGCGAAAGCAAGGATACTGCGGTCGGTGGTCAAGAGGCGGAGATGATGGAAGCGGGGAAGGATGCGGCGGTGGAAGAGGATGCTGTGAAAGCGGGCAATGAATCATAGAAGAGACAAGGCTCGAGCCCGCTTTTTAATTGTTTGTGTTTTGATGGATATTTGTTGGTTATGTACTTAAGACAATAGTTTATTAAGATAAAGGATCTTTGATCCTTAAGACAATTGTGAGGGGTAGCAAAGGTGGAGAGATCCTCTGTTTTCGGGGATAAAGCCTTTGATGCCCCTTTCCTTTACTTTTCATGCACTTTAAGACTGTCAGTAACACCTGCTTAACTCGGGTGGATAGTCCATCTTTCGCATGGCGAAATCCGGGTTAAGGATTTTTGGTAAGTCCAAGTGACTTATTAATAATAATAATAACTTAAAACTTTTGACTACTTGCTTGTTGTCTATTATTATGAATGTATTGCTGTTATAGTTTATATCCATAAGGATTTTTAAGAAATGTTTTAAGAAAAGTTCTAAGGAGATTTTCAAGGATAAATTGTCCTTGTAAAAACAGAATAAGGATCCTGAATCCTTGAATATATAAATTTATAAAGATTTAATACGAACAAATATAAATTGATAAGTAGAGTTCATACCATAAGGTCTGATTAGACATAAGTTACCACAAATGTGAATGCTTCCATGATCCTTGTAGTTGGACTTAGGATACCTGATGCAAATAACTTATCATAATAGATGGGATTTGTAACATCCTAAAATATTCTAATATTAAATAAAGAAAGTTGCATTAAGTTGTCGTGTGTTAAATAATTAATTAGTGTTAATAAAGAGGAATGATGGACTTGGATAATTAAAAAGGATTAAAGGGTAATGGGCCTTAGGTCCATGGGCTTTAAGGGATATAAATACCCCTTAAACCATCCTAAAACCCTAAATCCTCATTCTTACCATCTTATTCTCTTCACACTAAAAAAACACACACACACCTACACCACCATATTCGGCCGAGATAGAAGAGTAAGATCCGAGCCAAACAAACGTTGAATCCTCGTTACACAAGATAGATACAAGACCAAAAGCTCATAACCAAGCTAAACCGTAACCTTAAAACACGTAGGTATGTCGTTTATCTTTAAAGTTTACGTTTTTATAAACGGTTAGCTTTGAAACTTGAATCTAGTATAGATCGAGTATAAACAAGTATTAAAGTAGCAAACTTGATGATAAAACAAATCTATTGAACCCGCGAACATAAATGGCTCGATTAAATGAACCCGTAAACCTAGTATTGAACGTTTTTAAGCTAAAGGTCCAAACTTTATGCTTTTCCGGGCCGAGTCTTATCCGAAATTGGCCATGGGAACGTTTACGGGAATGGTTAAGATCATATCCGAGGTTTATACGTACATAAGCGATTAGTGGGTTAAGAAAAAACCCGTAGTTGCTGTTGCTGGGCAACTTCGCCCGTAGCTAAGTTCGCTACTGTTAAACTTCGCCTGGTTAAGTTCGCAGCATGCTAAGTTCGCCTGGTTAAGTTCGCTACTAGCTAAGTTCGCTGATGTTAACTTCGCCATTAGCTAAGTTCGCTTCTGTAACCTCGCTATACAAGTTCGCTGAATATAAGTTCACCTAACATATAAGTTCGCTTAAGTTAGGTTCGGTAACGAAACAGATAGCGAATCAGACTTGATTCGTTATGAGGAATGAGTTAATGAATTAGGAAATAAATTAAAATCCTAGTGAAAAATGTGTTAACGCAGTTAATGAAAATAAAATGTGGCTCGACCCCAGCCAGGGGCTCTGCCCCTTGGACCCTGCTAGGGGCTGCCGCCCCTAGACCCCGCTTCCAGGGGCGCTGCCCCCGAACCCCCGTTTGTTGTGGGTAATAACTAAGACTAGAAAGATGATATGTGTAGTGATAGTTAATTGATACGTGTAATTATTATACAGTTAGCCGTGCACAATTGAAGAAAGGAATTACCATTAACGGTGAACGTAACCGCATTCAGGTGAGTTTCTAGCCCCATTTCCTTGTTATGTTTTCGGGGCTGTGTGCATACTCGATGTGAATGTTAATACACTTACCTTAAATGGTAAGTGTATGTCTTATTGACGATTGTGATAGTTATGTATGTATACTTGATAGTACGTGAACGACCTTCGGGTATTGCACGTATTGTTAAGGTAAGTATAGTATGGTATGTATGAAATGTGTATGTGAATAAGGAAGTATGTACGATTATGTTGTGTATGGTATTAATTGTATGGATATGATAATGAAAGGTAAGGTAAGGTTAAAGGGTTGCATACCCTAATAATATATGCGAAGGATAAAGGGTTGCATACCCTAATAATATATGCGAAGGATAAAGCTTGCATCCCCTAATAATATATGCGAAGGATAAAGGGTTGCATACCCTAATAATATATGCGAAGGTTAAAGGGTTGCATACCCTAATAATATATGCGAAGGTTATAGGGCGTAATGCTCTTTGAAACATAAGGTAAGTATATGAAAGAAAGAAAGTTCGAAGGTAAGTAAGTATATTATAAACGAAAGTATGAAAGTACGTAGTTATGAATGTATTGTATGTTATGTGATTAACTAGAACTCACTCAGCGTAGCTGACTTTTAGTATGCACGCAGGTGAGTAGAATGAGGCAGCTCGCTTGAGGGGACACATGGCATTGAATAAGAGGCTGGCATCGGAAGACTCAAGACGTGTTATGTTTTAATTACTTAGTTTTTGAAAGACAAGCTGTTTGTTTAAGACAAGTTTTAGATTGTTATGAAATGTTTTATGAAAGTTTTTATGTTCCGCGAATGTTTTAATTAACTCTGATTTTTAGGACTGTGTTTATGAGTAAATCCAACACCCAAGTAGGGCTACCGGTAACGGGGCCTTACAGGATTAAACCCAACAAACTGGGGACGAGCCCAAATAAACTGGGGACAAGCCCAACAAACTAGGGACATGCCCAAATAAAATAGGGACAAGCCCAACAAACTAGGGACAAGCCCAAATAAACTGGGGACAAGCCCAACTAGGGACAAGCCCAAATAAACTAGGGGCAAGCCCAACAAACTGGGGACAAGCCCAACAAACTGGGGACAAGCCCAAATAAACTGGGGTCTAGTCCAAAGATACGGATGTTAACTAGGAACTCGCCCGAACCGGTAATTAGCCCAAACATGAGTGACGTGAAAACGCCAAAACCTTGTGTATGGTACATCTACCATTAATTCGTAGGATCCTCCATATAGCCAAAACAATGAAATTGTCAGCCACTAAGCGTGTACTAGTCCCACTGCCCCGAACTATACTTTGGATAGCATGCGCTACAGGCGAGAGTGTAGAAACTCTAATTCGTGAGAAAGGTGAAAACCTTTAAACCTTGGAAGATGTGATCATTGGGGATCACACCTTAATCGTGGGATTAGACCAGGGAGATATTGATGTACCTTAGATGTGATGGAGAGGAGGCCAACCTCTTGATCATTGAATCTCTAACTGACATCTGCATTGTCACTTAAAGCTTGGAAAAGATAAATGTTAAGAATATATTATCCTTTAGTTAGTAATATAAATCTGAATAAATGATAATATAAAATTTTACCAACTTTGGGATCCTTGATCCTGGTTAAATGAAGTATTTCTTAAGATGGATAGCATTCCATTCTCTTGGTAGTCGGTCAACTTCCATGGTAAGTAGATGATATGCCCCATTTCCAGCTTCTGATTCGATCAAGTAAGGACCTTCCCACTTAGGTGCTAGCTTTCCATCTGCGGGATTAGTTGTATTTTGGAAAGCCTTCCTTAAGACCAAGTCTCCTTCTTGAAACCTTCGAATTCTGATGTTCTTGTTGTATGCCCCAGCTATCCTTTGTTGGTATGCTGCCATTCTGATCTTTGCTATGTCTCTGATCTCATCAATAGTATCTAGATCTTGGAATAGACTTTCATCGTTGGCCTAAGGATCACGGATGCTTGTTCTAGCAGTAGGAACCACCATCTATGTAGGGATCACAGCTTCTGCTCCAAACACTAATGAGAAGGGTGTTTGACATGTTTCATTCTTTGGTGTTGTTCTATCAGCCCAAAGAACATAAGGAAGCTCCTCGGCCCACTTGCCTTTCTTGGATCCTAGTTTCTTCTTCAATTTATTGATGATAATCTTGTTACTTGATTCTGCTTGACCATTGGCTTGAGGATGAACTGGTGTAGAAATGATTATCTTGATGCCCCAACTGTCACAAAAGTTAGTAGTTCTTTTCCCAATAAACTGGGATCCATTATCACAAGAAATTTCAGATGGGATACCAAATCTAGTTATATTGTTTCTTTTAATGGAGGATATAACTTCCCTTTCTCGGACTTGCACGAATGTTTCTGCCTCAATCCATTTAGAGAAGTAGTCTGTCATAGCAAGCATAAAGACCTTTCCACCTGGTGTTTTTGGTAGCTTGCCTACAATATCCATTCCCCATTTCATGAAAGGCCATGAAGAGGATATAGGATACATAGGTTCTGCTGGCTGGTGAAGTATGTTTCCATGCCTTTGGCAAATATCACACTTATTTGAGTATTCCATTGCATCATTCTTTATTGTTGGCCAGAAGTACCCAGTCCGAAGTATCCTGGAGAATAACGCTCCCCCCCCCCTATGTGGTTGTCGCAAAACCTTCGTGGAGTCCTTGTAGCACATATAGTATCTCAGGATCCTCGATGCATCTTAAGTAGGGACCTGCAAGAGACTTTCTATATACAGTTTCTTGTAAAATAATGAACTGTGATACCGTTATTCTGAAAGCTTTAGGGTTTTCCCATGTAGGGATTTCTCCATCTTGGAGGAACTTCTTGATCGGAAGGATCCATGATCTTACTATCAGAGAGGATGAAGGATCCTTAAGTTATTCTGAACAAGCCGTTGTCACCTCCATAGCATCATGTTCCCCAATTGCCGGAGACAATATATAACAAACCACAAAATAAAAGTAAAGAAATAAAATGAAGAAAATTCCATCCCACATTGGTGGAGAAAAGAAAAGGAGAGGCTTCCACCATGGTATAAATAGGAGTGTAAGTTCTTGTCCCACATCGCTAGATTATAAAACTAGTGAGCTCTTTATAAGAAAGAAAACTCATATGTTAATATTCTTATAAGACAAATCACACCCAGTAGACCTAGCGGAGGGTGCGAAGCACCCGAACGCGAACGCGCACGCGTACGGGCACGGGTGAAGTGCGATGGGCCAATGTGGCGCTTTGATGCGCACTTTGCACTTCAATAATCCTCCCTTCGCGATACACGACAGGTTTAGACTAGTCTCATCGCGTTACGCGATGACGTGTAAGTTATCCAGAAACTTTGCGGGGTAGCGATACGCGATGGCCTATTAACGTAACACATCATGATACGCGACGTGGAGGTTACGCAGACGAGGCACGTGGCGTGCCACGTAGCATGCCTAGGGATAACTCGGCAATGCTCTAGATTCTTCGCGATACGCGATGACTTTTGTTTATGACCATCGCGTATCACGAAAGCTTCCAGAATTTGCTATAAATAGGTTGAACATGAGGCATTCACTCCTCGTCCAAAAATCTTTCTTTCTCTCTAAATTTCCTTATATATATATATATATTAAGAAGATGGTATAATACCCAAGTGTCGTAGTGATATCCTATCCGATCGAAAGAAACTTATATACGCGAATCAAAAAGCTCTGCCTATTAAGGTAAGACATTGTGCCATCGTGTAAAGTTTCTAATCTCGTGATTATCGTTATGATTATTGGTTTTATACTAATCTAAATATACTACATTGTGTTTAAGCTAGGTTCTTAATACCAAGAAGCGTTCTTTAAATTGTAAACTTGCAAGGTGAAACATTCGAGTTTTTGTACCACTCACATTTGCGTGAGACAACTGTTTTTCTGACACTGTCATGATAAAATCAAGACCTATAAAATCATGGCAGATGGTCTAAATGTTTTCAAATATATTTTTAAAGTATTTTAAATACATTACAGTGATTAAGTCTCTGTAGACTTACAGGGTGGTTACTACTGGGCTATTACATGTTACTTATTGGACAAGTTTTAGCCAATAAGTAATATGATCACAGTCATAGATACGGTCGAGTGACAAGTACCTTTCAGTAATTTGTAAGCAGGCAGATGTAAAAACATCTTAATACTGTAATTGTAAAATGAGTCACTTACGAATGAATGTACTCACCAGTATTTCTTGCTGATCAAATATTTTAAACATGTTTCAGGTGACTTGTTAGAGACAAAGGAATGATGCATGCGGGCTTCCAGCTTAAATAAGTGGCTTGTCACCAGAATAAAGAAACATGTTTTGTAAATTAGGGTTTATTCCTATAAAGTTTATGTTTGTATCAAAATGGATTAAATTTTCAGTTTATAATAATAATAATCATGGTGTTTTTATACTCTGATCATTTTTCCTAACTACGGTTCTGATAAAAATTTTCCGCTGCAAAATAATTTTATAAACACTGATACTATCAATCAATGCTCACGTCTTCCCTCCAAGGGTATAGGGGTCGGGGGTTGTGACAACTGAAGTGGTATCAGAGCCACTGGTTTATGCAATATGGGTATTTTAATAATACCTAATCTTAAATCTAAAAGTTAGGAAATACATGCATAAACCTATGTGTTAACCATACATATAAGATTCTAAACACACGCGAAATTAACTATTATTTTCTTTTGGAGTTCTTTGTTTTATTGTTATGATTAACAGCATGAGTAAGCTCGTAGAAGCATTCACAAGCATATCCGTAAATCCTATGGATATGGGGGAAGTAGAATCTAGTGAACAACATATAGAACCCATGATCTTTCAAGCACAACCCATGGAACAACCTGTAGAAAAATCAAAGCCCAAAAGAAGAAGAAGACTCAAAGACTGGCAAAGAGGATTGAGAAGAGGTAAGAAAGGAAGAACCGCAGCCACACAACCACCACCACAACCTGAACCACCAACTCAACCACAACCAACTGAACCACCAACTCAACCACAACCAACTCAACCACAACCCCCTTCAACAATACCAATGCAGGAGCGCCTAGGCAGATACCTAGATGAGTGCGAAATTTTTTAGCCAATATTCAATGATATAGGTGCAGCAAGCTCCAGCAACCTGAACATGCCATTTCAGAACCCGAATAATACACTCCCCTCTAATGATATTATCAGCCAAGCTCAGCTAGAGGAATGGTGGACGAATGACTGGCAGTATCAAACAATGATGACAAACCCGTATGCACCATTCCAGGCTGAAACTTTAAACTACCCTAGTATGACACCAGAAATGACAACTCAGCTCCATCATTACGGGGAGGAATTAATGGATACCGACAATAGACTGAAAAATATTGGGGAGAACCTGATATGGAAATACTATGACCGAGAACCCTATATATAAACCATATATATAATATTTATATGTTCATTATCGTAATTATTTGGTGTAAAAAAAGTGTATGTATATAAGAAAAGTGTGTAGTGACGCATATATATAAAGTGTGTAGATGTAAATCATATTGATGCATATATATAAAAATGAGTAATGTCGCAAAGATCGACGATTTTGACATATTCTGTGCCTATGTGTTATTTATACTTATGTGTTATTTATATCTTGCTTACCTTATTATTTAATTATGATATTAATAATTCCTTTATTATATGTAATTCAGATGTCGAATGAGCACAATCACGAAAACGAGCACAATCGCAAAAAAGAGCACAATCGCGAAAATGAGCACAATCGCGAAAACGAGCATAATCATCAAATTTTCAATCAAGAAAATCGTCTGAACATGAATGCTATTGAAAATATGATAGCTCAGAAAATCACTCAAGCAATTCCTTTAATTGCTGATGCTATTAAGCAACCCGTTTCTGTAATTAGGCATAAGACCGAGAGTAATAAACGAAAGTCTAACGCTGAGTCTAGTAACAATGTGAATGGAGGAAGTAGAAACCCATTACCCAAAAAGTTAAAAGTTCATGGTTGTACTTACAAGGACTTCTTGGCCTGTAAACCAACCGAATTCTCTAGAAATGAAGGACCTATTTCAGCTCTACGCTGGATAGAAAAGACAGAAGCTACCATAAGAATCAATAAATGTGCGGAAGAAGATGAAATATTATATGCTTCTTAACCTCTTCATTAATGAAGCAATAGAATGGTGGAACACAGTCCTCCAGTCAAAGGGAAACAACATAGTTTATACTATGACCTGGGAGGAGTTTAAAGAAATGGTTGAAAGGAAATTTTATCCTCTTCATGAAAGAGAAAAGATTGCTACTATATTCTTAAACCACAAGATGGAAGGTGTGAAGTGTCGTGAGTATACGACAAAATTCTTCGAATATGCGAGAATGGTACCGTCTTTGGCTTCCCCAGAATCAGTGCTAATTTCTCGTTATATTTGGGGATTAGTAAGTGAAATCCGCGATCTGGTAAAGTCAGCTAGACCTCAGACTATTGAAGAAACAGTTGAGCTAGCCAATACCATGACCGACGGAATAATCCGAACCCAGGAAGAAAACAAAAAGAAAGATTTAGCCCAGAAGATTATCCAAGAATTTCGAAAAAAAGGAACAAGGCAATCTAATACTCATCCTTTCATAGAATTTGCAGAAAGAGGCATTCAGGGAGATGCTCTTTTAAGAAAACTAAGTATTGCAGTTATTGCAAAATGGCTGTAGATATGGACGAAGAATGTAGAAGAAAGGAAAGCTGTGTTTGCTACAACTACGGAGAACCTGGCCACACCCGTCCAGAATGTCCAAAACTGATAAAGGTGCCTAACAACAAAGCAAAGCACACAGATGGACCTAAGAAGAATGCACGAGCTTTTCAGCTTATTGCACAAGAAGCATTAATGATTCCAGACGTCATTGCGGGTACGTTCCTTACTAATAACTTTTACGTCAAATAATTGTTTGATTCCGGAGCAAATAAAAGTTTTATAAACTCGAAGTTTTGCCAAGCCCTAAATCAACCATTAATCAAACTTCATCAAGTCTGCACGGTAGAAATGGCTGATGGAAATTCTATTCATATTCATGAAATACTTCAAGAAGAAAATATAAACTTACTAGGCCCCAAGTTTAAAGCAAATTTACTCCCAATGAATCTGGCTGGATTCGATGTCATATTAGGAATGAACTGGTTAGCAGCCAATCATGCTCGAATCCTATGTAATACAAATTCAATTGAAATCCGCACGCCAACGGGAAAAATCATTACCATTCAAGGAGATAAAATGCTCAAGCCTAGAAAGTTCATATCAGTAACGAAAGCGGAAAGCTATCTAAGGAAACAAGACGTAGTGTATATGATTTATGTAATCATTAGCGCCAAAGGAAAATAGCTAAAAGAAATTACGGTAGTATCATAATATTCTGACGTCTTTCCAGAAGATTTACCTGGACAACAGCCTGATCGTGAAGTTGAACTTAGAATCCATATAATACCAGGAATAGCGCCAGTTGCTAAAGCACCATATAGATTTGTGCCAACAGAGATGTTAGAATTAAAGAACCAATTAGATGAATTGCTAGAAAAATGTTTTATACGACCTAGCTCATCACCCTGGAGAGCACCAGTATTGTTTGTCAAAAATAAAGATGGGTTGATGCGTATGTGTATCGATTATAGAGAATTAAATAAAGTCACAGTTAAGAATCGGTATCCTTTACCGAGAATTGATGATTTATTCGATCAACTCCAAGGAGCTCAATATTTTTCTAAATTCGATTTACGCTCAGGATACCATCAATTAAAAGTGCAAGAAGAATATGTTCCTAAAACAACTTTTAGAACAAGATATGGTCATTATGAGTTTACAGTCATGCCATTTGGTTTAACCAATGCACCAGCTGCATTCATGGATATGATGAACCGAATATGTAAACCATATTTGGATAAATTTGTAATCGTTTTAATAGACGATATACTCATTTATTCCAAAACCAGTGAAGAACATGTCAAACATCTTCATACACTTTTTACACTATTGAGAAAAGAGAAGCTTTACGCTAAATTCTCAAAGTGTGAATTTTGGTTACAAGGACACTTGATTAATCATGAAGGTATTCAAGTAGACCCTTCCAAAATAGAAGCTATTACTAATTAGGAAATTCCTAAAACTCCTACAGAAATTCAAAGTTTCTTAGGATTAGCGGGATATTATAGACGCTTCATTCAAAATTTTTCCCAAATAGCAGCTCCGTTAACCAAGTTAACGTGTAAGAATGTCAAGTTTGAATGGGGACCTAAGCAAGAAGATGCTTTTGTAACTTTGAAGCAAAAGTTAAAAAATGCCCCAATACTTGCACTACCAGAAGAAACTGAAGATTTCACAGTTTGTTGTGATGTTTCTAAATCAGGATTGGGATGTGTACTAATGCAACATGAAAAAGTTATTGCTTACGCATCTAGACAATTAAAGAAGCATGAAGATAATTATACAACACATGACTTATGTAACATCCTCAAAATTTCAAACCAAATTTGACAACTTAGAAAAGTAGAGGGATCAAAAATAATCTCAAGATAAGTAATGAGAAAATATTAAATAAGGAAATATAAGAAAAATAATGAAACAAAAATATTTTTACATGGAGGAAATAAGTAAAGAGAAAACTTCATCCCACATTGAAAGATGTAAGAAAGTGGAAGCATTCCACTAAGGTATAAATAAGGAAGATGGAATCCATCCCACATGGAAAGTGGTAAAGAAATGGAACTCTTTATAAGGAAGAGATTTTCCATAGTAATATTCTTTTATGAAGATCATGCACCAAGTAGTCCAGCGGAGGGTGCGTAGCACCCGACGCGCTCGGGCTTGGGCGAGGACGATGGCGACGGCGACGACGACGGCGAAGGGCGCAATGTGGCACTTTGCACTTCGCACGCTCACATCTCCGCGAGCCGCTTGAGAGCCGCCTTAGTATTTTTGGACAACGAGAATTAGACCTAGACATGACAAGCTATCAAAGAAGAGGGACCAAAATGAAAAATAAATATTTAAGGACCCATTGCGCTACGCGATGAGTCCAAGGAGATGGCCATCGCGTACTGCGATGGGCCGTGATGAGTCAGCAACACGTGTCGCACTTCGACGACACGTGGCAACATACCAGGACACGTGGCAGAATGTGTCAGACCACGTGGCGACACGTGGCAGACGTGTCAGACCACGTGGCGACACGTGGCAGACGTGTCAGGCCACGTGGCGACATGTGTCGGTCGCGATACGCGACGGAGTCAGGAAAGGAGCCCATCGCGTACCACGATGGGACTCATTTTCATCTATAAATAGGAGGGGCTACGGCTCATTTGCATACACCCACAGCCACTCTCTCTAGAATTTCACTCTCTCTCGACCTCGGTTTACGTGACAAGCACCGTTTTGCGTGCCACCAACCCGACAAATTATTACCTCGTAATCCGTTCCATAAACCCGGTGTTTTCCTCAATGTGCGTGCCACTCAAGAAACCCGACATTCTGTCTCGAAGTACGTGCACGACCCGGCAACACCCTAACGTTGTCTCGATTTTTGTACCAAGAAGTGTTGATCAAGAACGCCTCGATAAACGTGCATAGAGTAGAAGTGCTGCCCGTATAAACTTAGGAATATCTAACTCCGAATACCCGTGCGAGGTAGGGGTTCTGCCTAAGTTTTTATTTTATTATTATTAATGGCTTAGACCATAGTCGAAGGTATAGCCGAACCTTGATTATAATTAAGCATAATATAACTTTTCTTAAGCAAAGGTTATAATCAAAATATAGTTTCTTCTTGACTAAGAAGCATAAGCAATTATATACAAAGGGTATAATAAATAGTATTTCTTTATCATTAAGAAATATGATATTCAAAGAATATAGTTTGATTAATGTTTCTTCTTGAAGAAGGAACTCCATATAGACGTTTCTTCTTTAAGAAGAAACGTAGCATATGATTGGTAAATAACAAAGGCACTAAAGGTCAAAATGTTTTATATAAACAAATGATTTTATCAAGGTTAAAGTTATACCAAAATAGACTAAAGGTCTAAAGCTAGATCGATGATCTAGTTATTTATACAAATGTTATTCTCGTACTATAGGTCCGAGGTAACAAAACAAGAAGAAGAGAACAGAAAACAGGAATCAGTATCAGAAACTGATTATAAACAGAAAAGGTGAATACGCCCCAAACCTTTTATACTGAGTCAGAATGTTTGCATAGGATTTACGAATCCTTAAAACTTTGTGTTACAATAATAAGAAACTGACACTCTGATTAAGAGTATACATGTGTCTGGATCCAAACATACATGGTGACTCAAAGTTCCCCGAGGCCATGCATATCATCAACATGCCTCTGAAGGTCTATGAGACTGTTCAGAGAAATGATATTGTGTATATAATTAATTGTACATGGTACTTAGGGTAATTTGATCCCAATTTATTTGGGTGCCTAATGAGTAGTCACAAAGGTATTATTGTTGGTTTCACAAAGGTATTGAAAAAGAGATTTTAGAGTCAGCGTTATTCACCAGCTTTGTGCTGACGTATTTTTCCCCCATGTTACATGGAAACAAGAAAGGTTAGAATATACAAGCAAGAAGGAGTAGAAGATTGGAGTTATAGTCATTAGATGCTATCTAGTGGCTCAAATATTTTATTTCAAAATATTACAAAGAGTTATGTTTTCTAAAGAAATGTATTGTAAACTTTGAACGGGTATTTGAACCCGACTTTTTAATAAGTTTTCAAAGTAATAATATTTTATTAAAAGACTTCCGCTAAATTTAAACCGCAATTCTGATATATTTACAAAACAGGTACCAACTATTGATCACACTCCTAGGCCCTAAAGTGGGGTGTGACAGGTTGGTATCAGAGCCATCAATCTTAGCGAATTAGGTATTTGATTATACCTAGGCTTTGATTAAGGATAAGTTTTGAAAACTTATTATATTGATTTTGATTCAAGCGACATAGATACTTAGTTGAAAAGTATCTAGAAATCACTCAAAACTAAATACGGATAAGATATACCAAATAAGATATGAACGTCTACCTATCCCTAAAATTAAACCTCGCGCAGATGTCCGATCGTCAATCTAGAGAAGAATCTGTTAAGCTTCGATCTGGTAAAGGAAAAGGATTTATGGGAACATCTTTTCTCCCAATTCCTATATCTAGCGATGAAAGTACATGTCAAACAAAAATGGAGGAAGATTCAGATTCCTATGATTATGACATTTCGCTAGCTCAAATAATTCCCAATCATAACACATATGGAGCAGGATCAAGTAGATCCAAGAAACCAATGACGCCAAAGGAAGAAGTAATGACTTATCCGAAAGAATATCCTCGGGAATATTTTAATATACCAGCAACTCAAGATTCTTACGTTGTTCGTACTCAAAAGGAAGAAACAATGGAAAAGATGGAAGTGAAAGAAAAAGAAAATGAGGATATCAAGAAAGATAGCAAGATTAAGAAATTAGTTATTCGTTGGAAAAAATAAAACCTTAGTAATTATAAAGAATACAATTGTAACAAATAAAATGCATTTTTGTAACTATAATAAGATGAATAAAAGATATGTTTTGAATTCTTCGAATATTGGACTTATCTTTTAAAATTTTATAGTGGTATGTCAAGAGAAGAAAGTGCAAACTCTCATAACAGTCCTCTCAAGAAATCAGGAAATGAAGAAAACATTAATAATAAAGATAAAAATAATGAAATTCCTATCCAATATAAAGAAGAAACTCAAAAGATGATTAAGGAAGCCATGAAGGACTTTCTACAAGTCAAAGTCAACCAAAATCTAACAAGAGGAGTCGAAGTAAATCTGTTCCTTCAAGAAAGGAAGAAACTTATGATAGCTCTACGTCTGATAATCAATTAAAGAATAAGAAATGAAAAATCTCAAAATCGGTGGATGTTCGTTCAAAGACTTCAAGTATTATGGACCAAAGGAGTTTCACGGAGATAAAGGAGCTATCACAACCGTGAGGTGGCTTGAGGAGATGGAAACAATAGTGATAACAAGTAAGTGTACTGATGAAGAGAAAATTCAGTATTCCGCCTTAATGTTTAAAGGAGAGGTGCATGAGTGGTGGAATGCTCTGTTGATGAGAAAAGGGAGAGAAGTGATGTATAACTTAAGTTGGCAAACATTCAAAGGTCTAATATTAAAGAAATTTTGCCCAACTCATGAAATGGATTGAATTCAAACTGAGTTATGGAATCACAAGGTTGTTGGCACAAATCTTAGGGAATATAATACTAAATTCCTAGAATACTGCCGACGGGTTCCACATCTAGTAACTCTGGAATATAATAAAGTAACTCGTTACATTTATGGACTACCAAGAGAAATAAGAGACATGGTACGATCCCATATGCCAGAAACAGTTGATTCGGCTATGGAATTAGCCGGATACTTAATCAACAGTATGATAAGGAATCAAGAAGAAGAAAAGATAAAAGATAAAAGAGACTAAGAAACCAAAAGATTCAGGAAAGATAGGAAAAGAAGAAAGTACTCCCAAGTCAGCTTGTAAGACGTGTGGAAGAAAACATACTGGGAAGTGTCGACTAGAAAATTCAAACAATTGTGCATACTGCAAGAGAGCAGGACACACAGTAGAAGAATGTCGTAAGAAACTAGGAGTATGTTTTACATGTGGACGGGGTCACTTTAAGACTGAATGCCCGAAAAGAAAAGCTAGTCAAGACTAATAAATGACAAGATCATATCAAAGAAATGTCAAGATAGATTAGCTAACTTTTGTATATTAATTGTAACTCGTTCTTAAACGAGAAGTTTTGTAATCAAAGAAGGGTATTTAAATCCCTAAGTTATAAATAAAATATTAACACGTAGATCGTGTTAATACACAAATAATGCTTATATTCAAAGGATGATCAAGAGGTTCAAATGTGGAAAAGTTCAATCGAAACTTAGAACAAATAAACGTTGAAGACACTTATCGTCTAGGAAGATGATATATCAACGTTAGATGATCGAAAGAAGTTCGTTATTGACCACAAGACATTTAAGCAATACAACTGATGAAATATTACTACCTACCTAGTAAGGTCGATCAAGAAGTCAAAGAAAAAGAACTCGAAGATATTCAAGAAATACAATCGTTAAGTATAGCAAATGTGATTAAAGTCAAAGTACAGGGGTACTGTTAGAATACAGAGAATATCGTTGATCAAGATCAAGGATAGAATGGATTCGATAGACTGAATCTAACCAACAAGATAGTGGAATAAATTCGATAGACTGAATTAAAACAACAATGTAGTTAACATCAGTAAATATTTAGAATACATAACGGTAAGGTAAATAGTTAAACACAACTGATCAATGTGTTTAGCAATTTATATTTACTAATAATATTCTGAATTATGGACTGGTTACATCATTCGAGGATGTAAGTTAACAACAAAATAAAGAACCTAGTCATTCTACATACAGATTATAACAACAAGAATCAGATTAGATAGAATCTAATCAACAATTACAAAAGCAAGAACCATTCACTCTTAACTCAACGAATCTCGAGGACGAGATTCATTCCAAGGTGGGGAGGATGTAACATCCTCAAAATTTCGAACCAGATTTGACAACTTAGGAAAGTTGAGGGATCAAAAATAATCTCAAGATAAGTAATGAGAAAATATTAAATAAGGAAATATAAGAAAAATAAGGAAACAAAAATATTTTTACATGGAGGAAATAAGTAAAGAGAAAACTTCATCCCACATTGAAAGATGTAAGAAAGTGGAAGCATTCCACTAAGGTATAAATAAGGAAGATGGAATCCATCCCACATGGAAAGTGGTAAAGAAATGGAAGCTCTTTATAAGGAAGAGATTTTTCATAGTAATATTCTTTTATGAATATCATGCACCAAGTAGTCCTAGCGGAGGGTGCGTAGCACCCGACGCGCACGCGTTGGGCGAGGACGAGACGACGACGGCGAAGGGCGTTGGGCGCATTGTGGCGCTTTGAGGCGCTTGAGAGCCGCCTTAGTATTTTTGGACAACGAAAATTAGACCTAGACATGACAAGCTATCAAAGAAGAGGGACCAAAATGAAAAAAAAATATTTAAGGACCCATCGCGCTACGCGATGAGTCCAAGGAGACAATCATCGCGTACCACGATGGGCCGTGATGAGTCAGCAACATGTGTCGCACTCCGGCGACACGTGGCAACATACAAGGACACGTGGCAGAATGTGTCAGACCACGTGGCGACACGTGGCAGACGTGTCAGGCCACGTGGCGACATGTGTCGGTCGCGATACGCGACGGAGTCAGGAAAAGAGCCCATCGCGTACCGCGATGGGACTCATTTTCAGCTATAAATAGGAGGGGCTACAGCTCATTTTTTCATACACCCATAGCCACTCTCTCTACCTCGGTTTACGTGACAAGAACCTTTTTGCGTGCCACCAACCCGAAAAATTATTACCTCGTAATCCGTGCCATAAACCCGGTGTTTTCCTCAAAGTGCGTGCCACTCAAAAAACCCGAAATTCTGTCTCGAAGTACGTGCACGACCCGGCGACACCCGAACGTTGTCTTGATTTGCGTACCAAGAAGAGTTTATCAAGAACGCCTCGATAGACGTGCATATAGTAGAAGTGATGCCCGTATAAACTTAGGAATATCTAACTCCGAATACCCGTACGAGGTAGGGGTTCTGCCTAAGTTATTATTTTATTATTATTAATGGCTTAGACCATAGTCGAAGGTATAGCCAAACCTTGATTATAATTAAGCATAATATAACTTTTCTTAAGCAAAGGTTATAATCAAAATATAGTTTCTTCTTGACTTAGAAGCATAAGCAATTATATACAAAGGGTATAATAAATAGTATTTCTTTATTATTAAGAAATATGATATTCAAAGAATATAGTTTAATTAATGTTTCTTCTTGAAGAAGGAACTCCTATAGACGTTTCTTCTTGAAGAATAAACATAGCATATGATTGGTAAATAAACAAAGGGACTAAAGGTCCAAATGTTTTATATGAACAAATGATTTTATCACGGTTAAAGTTATACCAAAATAGACTAAAGGTCTAAAGCTAGATCGATGATCTAGTTATTTATACAAATGTTATTCTCGTACTATAGGTCCGAGGTAACAAAACAAGAAGAAGAGAATAGAAAACAGGAATCAATATCAGAAACTGATTATAAACAGAAAAGGTGAATACGCCCCAAACCTTTTATACTGAGTCAGAATGTTTGCATAGGATTTACGAATCCTTAAAACTTTGTGTTACAATAATAAGAAACTGACACTCTGATTAAGAGTATGCAAGTGTCTGGATCCAAACATACATGGTGACCCAGAGTTCCCCGAGGCCATGCATATCATCAACATGCCTCTGAAGGTCTATGAGACTGTTCAGAGAAATGATATTGTGTATATAATTAATTGTACATGGTACTTAGGGTAATTTGATCCCAATTTAGTTGGGTGCCTAATGAGTAGTCACAAAGGTATTATTGTTGGTTTCACAAAGGTATTGAAAAAGAGATTTTAGAGTCAGCGTTATTCACCAGCTTTGTGCTGACGTATTTTCCCCCATGTTACAGGGAAACAAGAAAGGTTAGAATATACAAGTAAGAAGGAGTAGAAGATTGAAGTTATAGTCATTAGATGCTATCTGGTGGCTCAGATATTTTATTTCGAAATATTACAAAGAGTTATGCTTTCTAAAAAAATGTATTGTAAACTTTGAACGGGTATTTAAACCCGACTTTTTAATAAGTTTTCAAAGTAATAATATTTTATTAAAAGACTTCCGCTAAATTTAAACCGCAACTCTGATATATTTACAAAACAGGTACCAACTATTGATCACACGCCTAGGCCCTAAAGTGGGGCGTGACAATTTAGAATTGGGAGCAATATTTTTTTCCCTAATGATTTGGAGACACTATCTATATGGTAGTAAGTTTACTGTATCTACAGATCCTAAAAGTTTATAATATATCTTTGGGCAAAAGGAGCTTAACGTGAGGCAAAGACGGTGGATGGAAATTCTTAGCGACTATGATTGTGAAATCAAATATCGTGAAGGTAAGACTAACATAGTAGCCGACGCATTAAGCAGAAAAGAGAATGAGAAACCTAAAAGAGTGCGAGCCCTAAGGTTAGAAATTCAAATCAATTTAATTGATGAAGTAAAGAATGCTCATAAACAAGCAATAGAAGAAAATATAATAGTTGATGAGAAACGAAATGGTACCATTGATCTACTTGTCAAATGAAACGATGAAATTCTCCGAATGGGAAACAGGATCTGGATACCAATCATAGGAGGATTACGAGAAAAGATTCTCGAAGAATCCCATAGATCCAAATACACAATTCATCCTAGAAGAGATAAAATGTATGAAGATTTAAAGAAAATCTATTGGTGGATTGGAATTGAAAAAGGACATAACTAGTTATGTTTCAAAATGCTTAATTTGTTCACAAGTTAAAGCAGAACATCAAAAGCCATCGGGATTACTTCAACAATTAGAAATGCCAGAATGGAAATGGAAATTACTAACAATGGATTTTGTTACCAAATTACCTACCACAAAAAGAGTTAATGACACAATCTGGGTGATTGTGGATAGATTAACAAAATCAGCTCATTTTATACAAATGAAGAAAACTTTCAAAATGGAACAATTAGCTAAGTTGTATGTAGAAAAAGTGGTCTCATTACATGAAGTTCCATTATCCATTGTATCGGATCAAGATAGCCGTTTTACTTCTCATTTTTGGAAAAGTTTCCTGGTAGCTATGGGAATAAAATTAAACTTGAGCATAGCATACCATCCACAGACTGATGGTCAAAGTGAAAGGACCATACAAACATCGGAAGACATGCTAAGAGCATGGGTAATAGATTTTGGTGGAAATTGGGATGACCATTTACCACTAATAGAATTCTCCTATAATAACAGTTATCATACAAGTATAAATGTTGCCCCATTCGAAGCCCTCTATGGACGAAGATGCAGAACTCCAGTATGTTGGACAGAATCAAGAGGAAAACAATTATCAGGTCCTGAAGTCATACAAGAAAGTACTGACAAGATAAATCAAGTTAAGGAGAGATTAAAGACCACACGAGATCGTCAGAAAAGTTATGCAAATCATCGATGCAAACCATTGGAACTTCAAGTTGGAGACAAAGTGCTACTGAAGGTATCTCCATGGAAAGGAGTAATTAGATTCGGTAACAAAGGAAGGTTAAGTCCAAGATTTGTTGGACCATTTCGAATTATTGAACGAATTGGACCAGTAGCTTGTCAGCTAGAATTACCAGAAGAAATGTCAGGTATACATGATGTATTTCATGTAAGCAATCTAAGAAAATTCTTAGCTGATAGATCACTTGTAAGCCCCCCATCCTGGTGCCCTACTTTAGCGTTGGATTTACTCATAAATACAGTTCTAAATATCATAGTTAATTAAAACTTTCAGGGAAAAAATAAAACTTCAAACATTCTTTACAATCATTCGATACTTGTCTTAAAATAACATAACACAAATAGTTTATTTAAAACATCATGACAAAACTTCTTTGGATGTCAGTCCCTTCATTGATGCCATGTGTCCTTCTCTCAAGCCAACTGCTTCAATCTGTTCACCTGCGTGCATACTAAAAGTCAGCTACACTGAGTGAGTTCTAGTTAAAACAGGTAACATACAATACATTCACATACTTACATACATACGCGTCCGAAGATACATATACATACTTAGCTTTTTACCTTTCTTCATACTTTCATACATACATATATATACATACATTTCGTCCTATAATCTTCGCATATATTATTAGGGTTTGTTCCCTTCATTCGCAGATATTATTAGGGTATGTTCCCTACATTCGCAGATATTATTAGGGTTTGTTCCCTTCATTCGCAGATATTATTAGGGTATGTTCCCTACATTCGCAGATATTATTAGGGTTTGTTCCCTACCTTTGCTCTACCATACTTTCATACTAACATTCATCTATTTCGTACATATCCTGCTTTATCATTCATTCATACACAATTACATGTTCTGACACTTACCTACCTTGGCGATACGCACAATATCCGAAGATCGTTCACGTACCAACAAGCTTTCATTCATATTCACATTACAATATCTATCACATATATCATCCATGCATACACTTACTGATGTGTGCGCCGTAGCTTTTAAAATGTAATGGATTCGATAAATAGCTTTTGCACAAGATCGTGTTTTAAAATTTATAAAAGTGATTTCTACAAAGACTAAACACACACAAAATAGGAAAGTGTACCTATCGTATATGTAGAATAGTATTGGTAAGAACCAAGTATCAATCCGTGGACACAAATGTTTCTAATAATGAATCGTCATCTTACTTTAGTCGGAGGTTTTAATCATATTGGGGTTGATTTTTGAACTTTCTGTAAAATATAAATACTTATATATATATATATAATATAGGTGACCAAGACGAGAAATTCTAAACAAGTAGTTCAATTATCTGAAGGTTACCATCTAAGATCAAGAATCCACTCCATTTTAACATTGACGATTAATATGTAAACATGTGGTAAACTTGCCGTAATAATATGTGATAGATAGCTCCTCATTTCTAAGCGAGCATCTATGAAATAAAAGAAAGTAGCGTGCACATTTTAAAGTCGAACCTTTCCTAATGTCAAGCTACCACGAGAATGTCAATTTAAGTTGGCAAGTAGTTTAGTAAAGTAGAAAGATTAGGATTGACTTCGATTTCTCAAATACCAATTCTAACAACTTCGGGTGGTTATAGTTTATCACATAACCTCCCCTTGGTTGATTTAAGTAGGCTATAATTACACATCCCGTTAACATATGATTTCTTTAATTAGCATGATATCCTAAGCAATTGCGTTACCGATGCCATTTTGGGATTACCAAAACTTAGAGAAATAGATCATAACTTATATCTCATCATTTCTAAGTACAATATAAGGATCCATGTTTCGATAAGTTATCAAAGTATTTATATATTTCAAGAACATGAATCGATCATGCATGATTGCCAATATAATTGACAATCACCAACTTTGAATTGTTGAATTAAGATGGTGAAACATTTCTCATCAAAAGATAATTTCAAGATAACCATGTACTTTACTAAACTAAACCACATATTTTATATAATTATCAAGTAAACAAAGCTTCTTCATAGATTTTAGATGGTAAATGGAGTTTAGCTCATAATGAGCATAGTTGTGAACATCAGAATGGATGATGATAACAAATACATGATTAATCTAGAACAATCTAACCAAATGTGGATGAATCTTCCTTCTTAATGATGACAATGATGGATGATGAAGATGGTTGATGGTGATGACCTCCAAGCCTTCAAACTCTTCACTAGATCTTCAATATTTGTGTTAGTGGGTGTTTTTATAAGTGAAAACCGTATAGAACTCTCTTCAAGGCACACCAAATGAGTGCAACATAAGTTACTATTTATAGGCAGTCTGGAGTGAGAAGCACGGCCCCGTGCCCTGGTGGGCACACCCCTGTGCTTTTTTATGGCATGTGCCAAATTCCTTTTGTCTTTTTCTTGGAGGTGACCACGGCCCCGTGGTCAAGGGGCACGACCCCGTGCGTTTGTTCCCATTTTCTGTCTTTTCTGATAGATTGTTGTCTTTTCTGGTGTTCAGAAGCATGGGGGCGTATTTCTTGATTTTCTTGTGTTTTTTTCCGTTTTTCTTCGTCTTTTCGCTTGTTTCTTCGTTTGGGGCTTGGTTTCACCTGAAATTGTATTTTATTATGATAAGTAGCCTTCTGTGCTATGTTATTTGATAGAAATTGCAGTCTTTAGAGATTATTTGATGCTAAAAAGATGTATAATTTTATGTACATCACATACCACTCAAGGTAAGTGCATTAACTAATCATATTCAGTATGCACACGGCCCCGAAAACATAACAAGGAAATGGGACTAAAAGCTCACCTGAGCTCGGTTACGTTCACCGTTAATAGTTATTTCTTTCTTTAGTTGTGTGCGACTAACTGTATAACAATTACACGTATCAATTCACTATCGCTACTCATATCATGTTTCTAGTTTAATTATAACCCTCAACGAATGGGGGTCCAGGGACAGCGCCCTGGCAGCGGGGTTCTAGGGACGACAACCCCTAGTAGGGTCCAAGGTCAACTTGGAAAATTGTTATTTCCATTAACTGTCTTAACACATTTTCCATTAGAATTCTTTAATAATATTTCATTGTCAACCCATTAATCCTTTAAGGTATCTTTCATTAATTAATAAAGTCCAAGGGATATTATGTAAGTATATCATTCTTTTCTAAGTCTAGGGACCTTTCTGTCATTATTTCAAAGTTTAATTCGTTACTCTGCTCTTTAACGAATGAGGTTCATAACGAATGGACTCTCATAACGAACTATCTTTATATAACGAACTGGTTTTCTATAACAAACTGCTTCTAATTTGTTATCTCTTATTAATGAATGGGCATAACGAGTTGCTTCTAAGTCGTTATCTCTTCTTAACGAATGGGAATAACGAATTGCTTGCTAATTCGTTATGTCTCCGCTAACGAACTAGGGTTAGGTCAGAGAATGTCAGAAACATTCTCTAACATTCGTTAACCTCGTACACCTTTTCCGGCTCCGTCATCGCCGGAAAACCAGGATCTCGCCGGAAAAGCGAGATCTCAGTTTTTTTCCATCGTTTTTTTCCCGTTCGATCTAGATCTGAGCTAGGGTGACCCCTAAGCTTAATTTTTGATCGGTTTATAGCCGATTCCACCCAGATCTTGTGACTTTAACGGTTTAAGGGTGTCGGCTCGTCGTTTCACGACTAAATCTAGCGGGTTTGGGTCCATACAATATCATACTATCATTACCTTGGGTCAGGATCGATTTTTCTTCTTGGTTTCAGTTTAGAGAAAGAGAGGAAAAGAGAAAGGGAGCTTAAGTGTGCGTTTTTTATGGTGTATGGAATGAGTGAAATGAATGGATTATGGATTAATTAAGGTTTATATATCATGGGTCATGGGCTTAAGCCCATGGTCTTTTCTTCCTTCCTTTTTAACCCAAGTCCATTACCCATATCTATTTAACCCAACACTAGCCCGACTCATAATAACTTATATTTATTTCATTAACCGAAACGAGAAAACGGGATGTTACATCACTAAAAGTACCCCTTCAAGATATAAAGCTAAAGAAAAGTTGAAATTCGTTGAGAAACCTTTGCAAATTGAAGATAGAAAAATCAAGAATCTCAAGCATAAAAGAATAGTTCTGGTCAAAGTGAAGTGGGATTCAAAACGTGGACCAGAATATACTTGGGAATTGGAATCAGAAATGAAACGGAAGTACCCACATTTGTTCCAATAAATCTCGAGAACGAAATTCAAAATAAGGAGGGGAGACTATAACAAACCACAAAATAAAAGTAAAGAAATAAAATGAAGAAAATTCTATCCCACATTGGTGGAGGAAAGAAAAGGAGAGGCTTCCTCCATGGTATAAATAATAGGGTAAGTTATTGTCCCATATCGCTAGATTTTAAAACTAGTGAGCTCTTTATAAGAACGAAAACTCATATGTTAATATACTTATAAGACAAATCACACCCAGTAGTCCTAGCGGTGGGTGCGAAGCACTCGAATGGGCACGGGCACGGGCGAAGTGCGATGGGCGCAATGTGGCGCTTTGATGGCGCACTTTGCACTTCAATAATCCTCCCTTCGTGATACGCGACAGATTTAGACTAGTCTCATCACGTTACGCGATGACGTGTAAGTTATCCAGAAACTTTGCGGCGTAGCGATACGCAGTGGCCTATTAACGTAACACATCACGGTACTCGACGTGGAGTTTACACAGACGAGACATGTGGCGTGCAACGTAGCATGCCTAGGGCTAACTCAGAAATGCTATAGATTCTTCGCGATACGCGATAACTTTTGTTTATGACCATCGCGTATCGCGAAGGCTTCCAGAATTTTCTATAAATAGGTTGAACATGAGACATTTACTCCTCGTCCAAAAATCTTTCTTTCTCTCTAAATTTCCTTATATATATTAAGAAGATGGTATAATACCCGAGTGTCATAGTGATATCCTATCCGATCGAAAGAAACTTATATATGCGAATCCAAAAGCTCTGCCTATTAAGTTAACACATTGTGCCATCGTGTAAAGTTTCTAATCTTGTGATTATCGGTTTTATACTAATCTAGATATACTACATTGTGTTTAACCTAGGTTCTTAATACCAGAAGCATTCTTTAAATTGTAAACTTGCAAGGTGAGACATTCGAGTTTTTGTACCACTCACATTTGCGTGACACAACTGTTTTTCAGACACTGTCATGATAAATTCAAAACCTATAAAACTCATGGAAGATGGTCTAAATGTTTTCAAATATATTTTTAAAGTATTTTAAATACATTACAGTGATTAAGTCTCTGTAGACTTATGAGATGGTTACTACTGGTATTGTCGGGTTTTATATACAAGGCTTGCCTACTGGGCTATTACACGCTACTTATTGGACAAGGTTAGCCAATAAGTAATATGATCACAGTCATAGATACGGTCGAGCGACAAGTACCTTTCGGTAATTTGTAAGCAGGCAGATGTAAAAACATCTTAATGTTGTAATTGTAAAATGTGTCATTTACGAATGAATGTACTCACCAGTATTTTTTGCTGATCAAATATTTTATAAATGTTTCAGGTGACTTGTTAGAGACAAAGGAATGATGCATGCGGGCTTCCAGCTTAAATAAGTGGCTTTTGACCAGAATAAAGAAACGTGTTTTGTAAATTAGGGTTTATCCCTATAAAGTTTATGTTTGTATCAAAATGGGTTAAATTTTCAGTTTATAATAATAATAATGGTGTTTGTATAACTCTGATCATTTATCCTAACTACGGTTCTGATAAAAATATTCCGCTGCAAAATAATTTAATAAACACCGATACCACCAATCAATGTTCACGGCTTCCCTCCCAGGGTATAGGGGTGGGGGCGTGACACAATATGTGAATTATAGGTATCTTTACATCATCCGGGATCTTCAAGGATGATGTTAAGTTTGCTAAGGCATCTGCCCCCAACATTTTCTTCTCTCGGTACCTGCGATAAGTGCTTCGTATTCTGCTTCATTATTGGTGGCTTGAAATTCACATGCAATAGACTGGGGCATTATGTCCCCTTGTGGAGATTTCAGTAGAATACCCAATCATGTTCCTCTTACGTTAGATGCTCCATCTGTGAAGAGGATCCAAAGATCCTTGGTTTCTTCTAGTTGTTAAACTTCCAAATCAGCTTCCTTTTGTATGTCACTACTGAAATCAGCCACAAAGTCTGTGAGCGCCTGTGACTTAATGGTTGTTCTAGGCTCATACTGAATATCATATGCACTCAGCTTCACAGCCCACTTGGCCATCCTTCCTGACAATTCTGGCTTTCTAAGCACATTCTTAACAGGATAGTTAGTTTTTAAAATAAAAGTATATGTTTCAAAATAATGTCTCAACTTGGTTGAGGCCATAATTAAAGTGTCACACCCCGACCAAAGGCAGCGGAACATGATGGGGTGCAACGATTTCTCATAAGCGCATGACACTATTTAAAGCGACAATATTTAACAAACTCATTTCATTTCACAACATCGAAAATGTCACATAACAATATTCATAATTTAAATACAACAACATATAACAAAATATAGCAAATCAAATATTGTTCATTTTTGCTAATATCCTAGAGGTATTTTTGACGTTTTCTTCTCCAACTCCATAATCAACCTAGATGCAAACCTGTAACATTTCATAAAATAAAGTTTATCAACCCAAAGGTTGGTGAGCAATTCATAAGTTTGAACATATAAGTATATAGTAAGAAAAGCCACAAAACTTGTATACAGAACAATAAATAAAGAAATAACTTGGATAAATAGTTAAAATCGCTAATAGAATTACGCTAGCGACACCTTGCTATGAGGGGATGCCAAATAGTCTAGGATTTTTATAGTTATCGTTAATTCCATTACGTTAACGACACCTTGCTATAAGGGGATGCCAAATAGTCTAAGATTTATAGATCAACCAACCAAAAGCAATAAACACATAGGCATATAATCATAGAACACCAAATCGAGCATTTATTTAAGTAAGGTATACAAATAACGTTTGTGGTTTAAGACCCAAGTATAAAACATTTAGTTTAGATAAAATGAAATGCCACCCCAAAACAAAAGATGGAAAACGGGGTATGAAAGTACTCACGTTCAAGTAATATACTTGAAAAGTTGGTAATTTAAAGATTTGTCGGAATGACGGGTTTAACGTATGAAGCCAAAATAAAAGAAAGTCTTTGATTTAGAAAGGTTGTCTTGAATATCTTTAAATAAAATAATTGTTGCGAAAAGTAAACAATTAAAGTTCAAGGTGTAAAATGTAACTATTTAAGAATTTATAATAAACCCTTTAAAATGTAAGTTTGCTCGAAACCAGGTTAAAGTATCTAACCTTAATATTTACGTAACCTATGTTAAGTCATAAGGTGAGAAAATGCTAAAATGCAAGTTCCTTTGGGATAAAGATACTAAAACAGGTCTTTAACGAGTTTTCGGGTTGTTGGTTCGGGTCTTGATAATAGGTCAAACCCAAAGTCAAAGTTCCAAAATAATGAATATTATGAGATAACTCAATAAAACTTAATAAGACTTAACCAAGTATGTAGATCTATTGTGTTAGAACTAACGACGCACATTAAGCGAGTGTTCGGTTTTGTCGGTCCAAACTATGTTATGAGATCAAGTTGGATCCAACATTTCCAAGTACTTAAGAAAATAATTAAAATCAGTTTGTAAACTATTTTTAAAGAAATAGACAAGTCTTGATAGCTAAAAACACACTTATGTGTCTTAAGCGAGTAAAAATCGGGTTAGTTCGGTTTCCATCTCACAATACGTTCCTTGATGGTTTCCACATGCCCAAATATTAAAGAACTTGTGAAAATGATTTTAAAAAACTTAAATATAACATTAAACATGTTTAAACAAGTATTTAACAAAACTAGTAACAAGTTCGGTTTACGGTTTGGACTATTTACGGTTAAACCGAGGTTAGTCTCTACAAACCCACACCATGGAACTTCATAAATATGACAAACAAACTAAAAAGAGCAGAAGTTAAACAAGATTATTATGTGCAAACAAGTTATATAAGTGTATATATATCAAGGACCACGAAAGTCCTACATGAAGCCTTGCCTTACGAAATCTGAAGCTTAACCAACCGGAGTCGGAGAAGCAACTCTACCAAAGGTAACAAGGGGTGTGTATTATATATATGTTGCAACATAAAGCTTCAAGTAATAAGAATTAGTTAGAACAAGGTTAGCTTTAGTTTGACCTTAAGTAGTCAAAATAGCAAAATGTTGAAGATGAATACTTGGATTTGAGAGAGATTTTGGAGAAGATGAACAACCAAAGTGGTGTATGGAGCCTTGCTTTTATAATGGTAAAAGTATGGTTCATTCAAATAGGGTAAAAATGCATGTGATGGTTGAAATGGTGAAACAAGTTTTTGGTAAATGACAATAATAGTCCCCAAAGTTTGTTTTAAGTCATTTTTAAGGCGTTTTAAGGACCGAAAAGGATGTTTTCAAGACCCAACAAGTGTAAAACAATATCGTAACATAAAATCCATCATTTTGATTATAACATAAGCTTCGGTTTACACAATAAAAGATTACAAAATGAATACAATTTGAGACCCGAAATTGACGAATGTCACATAAAGCAAGAATTAATTTTTCATGGTGAGAATACCTGACCTCTGCGTCTAAGAGGCTTTTACTTAAATAATATACCATATGTTGTTGACCTTCATGATCCTTGGCCAGAACAGCACTGATTGCATTACCTGAAACGGCTAAGTATAAGGACAACGACTAACCATCGATCGACTTCATCAAGGCTGGTGCAGAGGATAGATAATCTTAAAGAGCCTTTAGTGCATTCTCATACCTTTGAGTCCATTAAAACTTATTTTTCTTTCTCAGGATATCATAGAAGTGTTTGCACTTCTCTGAAGATCTGGAAATGAATCTATTGAGGGCAGCTATTGTAACATCACGATAATTTCGAGCCAAAAATATTAACTTTCAAAGTCAAAGGACCAATTTTGCCAAATTCTAAACTCCAAGGTTTAAAAATGAAAATTTTGTGTTCTTGTCCTCTCGCGATACGCGACGGGACAAAAGACAAGCCCATCGCGTATCGCGATGAGGCTTGGTCAAAGGTTCTAAAGGGGTCAACGGCGGTACGCGATTACCGTTTAACCAACGTCATCGCGTACCGCGATGACGTGGCCTGACACGTCGTGACACGTGTGCCACGTGTCAGTCGGTGGCACAACGTCACGCCATGTGCCACCAAGTGGCGACACGTGGCAGGTCTACCATGTGACGCATCAAGCCTACGTCGCGGTACGCGACGGGCTAGCCAAGGAACCCATCGCGTACCGCGATGGGGTCAAAAATCAGGTCTATAAATAGCAGCCTCGGGTCTTCACATTTTCACACCAAAATCAACACATACTCTCTCTCTCTAACCTCTCTCTAAACATTGGGAAACGTGCCCTCGATCCACCTCGAAAACCGTGCCCCGATTCCTCATATTCCATGCTCGTTACCTCGATTTCCGTACCACATCCCGACGTTCCTTTCTAAGAAGTATTGCTGCCTCGAAGTGCGTGCCGTGAAGAGTTGGTGTCTCGATAAGCTTACCAAGAGAAAGTGTTGATCAAGAAAGGTTGGAAAAGAAAGAGACGTCGAAGTGTTGCTCGATCGTCTAGGAAATCTATAAGCCAACCAAGGTAGGCATAATGCCCGAATAAAATAATAATAAAATATTATAAAAGGCTTAAATCTTAAGTCGAGGTTATACTCGATACCTCGATAAAAGAAAAGAAAATATAACAAAGAAAGAATAAAAGATAATCATAAGTATTTAAGAAATATGTATATATGTGTGTATATATAATCTTTGTTATAAATATTATTTAAAGAATAAATGACTATTCTTAAATAATAAAAGAAAAGAATACGTTTCTTAAAGAAGAAGAAATATAGGGTTTTATAAAAAAACTAAAGGTTTATATATTACTTTTAAAACTAAAGTTTTTAAAGTAAAAGAGATTTTGAACTAAAGGTTCATCGAGGTAAAGTTTATAAAATAAGACTAAAGGTCTTAAGCCGGATTTTATAACCGACTAACAATTGGTTATATTCGTACTATAGGTGCGAGATAGCAATGGGAAAGACCCTCAGACGGTGTTTGAAGCCGATCCAAATCAAAAGGTGAATACGCCCCAACTTTTACAAACTTGTTTTCAAACGAGTCAAACGTGTTACTTGAAAAACTTTACGTGAGACTAAGTGTCTCTAGAACATTCATAAACAAGAGTATAAATACTGGCCTCAGGCTATTGTGTACGTTTGTTTGGATCCTTACATATGTGGTGGGCACATCACACCTGGTCACAATTACGCTCGCATGCGGGGAGCATGACCTTATGTATGCGTATAGGCACTCAACTAGTCGAATGCTGCGGTGTTTGCTGGGGGAACCGAGTATAGAGACTTGAGTTTATGAATTGTTGTTTTAACTTGATTATTCCTAAGCCACGTTGGGCCGAGACCTACGTAGTCTCGAGGGGTGATTAAGTAAAGAAAATATTTTTAGCGTCAGCATATTCACCAACATTCGTTGCTGACGTATTTTCTTAAATTTTGAAGGTGACCAAGATTAGCACTTGGAATGACGAAGTGCAAGAATCCGATGGCTTGGATATTTTTGTAAAATATAATATAATGTTAAATGGTGGTTTGTTTTGTAAAACTTAAACAAGTAACCTTTCAAACTATATTCGGGAACTTTTGATATCCCGACTTTTGTATGTAAATATTACATATTAAGTCCACAAGTTTCTAAGACTTCCGCTATTAAAACGTAACTCTGATTTAATTACAATTGTGGTACTAACATATGCATCACACTCCTAGGCTGTAGTTTGGGGTGTGACAGCTATCCTTCCCATCAACCTCTGGACATATTTAGCATTAATGGGAGACTTCAAATTGATGATGGTTTAAGTCTGTTCAAGGCTTGCTTCTATTCCCCTCTTGGCCACCATCTATCCTAGGAACTTCCCAGCCTTGACTTCACTACCATGTCATCAATGTAGACTTCCATGGTTTTGCTTAGTTGATCCTTGAACATCATGTTGACTAATCTTTGGTATGTTGCCCCTGCATTTCTTAGTCCAAACGGCATAGCATTATAACAATATATGCCGGTAGGAGTCATGAATGTTGCATCCTCTTGGTCAGATGGTTCCATCTGAATTTTTTGAAATCCAGAAGAAGAATCCATAAAAGTGAGCATTTCATGTCCTGTCGTGGCATCCACCATAGAGTCAATGTGTGGTAAGGGAAAATGATACTTGGGACATGTCTTGTTTAAATCAGTGTAATCGGCACTTACCCTCCACTTTCCGTTTTTCTTAGAAACCACCACAACATTGGCTAACCATTGTGGATACTTAACTTCTCGTATCATACTTGCTTTGAGAAGTTTTTCAACTTCTTCCCGGATAATAATATTTCTTTCAGGCGCAAACTTCCTCCGTTTCTGGTGGACAGGCCTGATAGAAGTATCTATCCCTAATTTATGTGTAATAATATCTTTAGATATACCTGTCATATCAGAGTGTTTGAAGGCAAATGTGGACTTCCTTTGTTTGAGGAAGGATACCAAAGCCTCTTCAATGTTGCTGAGGATATTGGATCCTATATATACCTTTACATCAGGATCCTCTGGGTCCAAGGACACTTCTTTTAAATCTTTTTCCCGAGCCTCCAGTACCTCTCTTGAATTGTGCATTGATTGTTATGCGATGGTTTGCTTCGTAGCTGGCTTCATAGAGAAGTATAATAGTTCCTTGCCTCCGCTTGGTCACTATCTATCTTCACTAATCCCCATGGAGTTGGGAGTTTGATACATTGATGATAGGTGGAAGCTACTGCTTTCATCTCATGTATCCAGGGCCTGCCAAGAATCACAATGCAACACGACAAGTTATATATAACACAGAATTTTTTTAAAGAATTTACTCCCTTAATATAGATAGGTAGCTTGATGTCCCCCCCAATGTGTTTTTGGTTTCTCTACTAAAACCAACGAGGACTGGTGATCTTGGTGTGATCTCTGTTTCAGGAATATTCACTTTCCTGAGTATATCAGCCTGAATGATGTTCACTAGACTCCTGCCGTCTACGAGTATCCTGCGAACATAGTGGTTAGCAATAAACAAAGTGCTAATCAAACCGTCGTGGTATCCTGAAGATGCATGCGATCCTCTTCGTCAAAGGTTATGATCCTTTGGTCGGTTAAGGTGGTAATCCTGATGGGTCTTTCACCATTGTATGATTCGCTTTCTTTAGCGTGCCGCTTCGTCAAGGAGAATGAGGTTTCACAAATGTCTAAACCCCCGGAGATAAAAATTGGTGATTTGTGCATCAGGTGGTGGTGGAGCTTCTTTCTGTGGAATGTCTTCAGGATCCTAGATCCTTGATTTTTTTCTTCCTTGAAGTGTCCTTTGCTTAGAAGATACCCAATTTCTCTCCTCAGACCAATACAATCATCGGTCATATGGCCGAAATCCTCGTGGAACGCACACCATTTGGACTTATCCTTGAAGGATGTTGACTTCTCATTTTTCCGAGGCCATCTTGATTTTCTCCAAGATCCCTCATAGCACATATTAAGCCATGGGTATCAACAGAGAAGCAATACTCTGAAATTCTTGGATAATCCTTATCATCATCATCCTCTTCTTTGACCGCACGGACAGCTTGGTTGTTAAACTTAGAGTACGGCTTGGAATTGTTGGTCCTGAATAAGGATCCTTGTTTCTTGTCGGGTGACTCCTGCTTTTTTAAGAACGACGAACATTTTATTTATTTAAACAAGAACTATTACAAACATTATTAAAACATAACGATACTAAACTTAACAACTTAAACTAAAAAACGTCCGTCGTTTTAATCCGGCGTTCTACAACGATTAAGCGTTGTTACCGGTGGCAAATGCTTGAGTTGTATATCCGGACGACTCTCCCGCTTCCTCTTTCTTGGCATCCAAACTTTTTTTCTCATGACAATACTTATTCGTATGCTTTCGTAAGGTGGAGTTCGACCCCGCTTTCAGAAACTTCGAGCAGTACTTGCACCGAGCCATCTCTTGTAGATGTGCACAAAATCGGGTATTGTTAAAACCCGGAACCGGTTATTTTCACACCGGGAAGAAAATGGGACCGGTTCCAGTCAGGAACCGGGTCGGTTCCGGACTCAAACCGATGGCCTGAAATGTCAACTTAGTGGAACCGGGTAGGGTAGGAACCGGGAACGGGTATTACGTAAAAACCGGTTCCGCCGTTTTTTTTAAATTCAAATAATAGAGCCGTTATGAACCGGTTCCAACGGCTATATAGCCGTTTTTTACTGTTGAAACCGGTTTTTTTACTATATAAAGCATACCAACATACTATAAATAGAAAGGTGTTGTGTGTTGTTAGTTAAACCACTTTCAAAACTATAAAACACACTCTAAATCACAATTAAGGTTAAACCGACAAAACATGGCAACTAATGACCACGTTGTTATGGTGATCGAAACAACACGATGCCCAGATGTTTGGGTTCATTACGATTTGTGTGTCGTGACCGACTCACAAGAGATGGCTCGGTGCAAGTATTGCTCGAAGTTTCTGAAAGCGGGGACGAACTCCACCTTACGAAAGCCTACGAATAAGTATTGTCGTGAGAAAAGAAGTTTGGATGCCAAGATAGCGGAAGCGGGAGAGTCGTCCGGCTCTACAACTCAAGCATCTACCGCCGGTAACAACGATTAATCGTTGTAGAACGCCATAATAAAACGACAAACGTTTTTTTTTAGTTTAAGTTGTTATGTTTAGTATCGTTATGTTTTAATAATGTTTGTAATAGTTCTTGTTTAAATAAATAAAGTGTTCGTCGTTATTAAAAAAGTAACAAAAAATTAATCATGACTAATAAGAAATAAACCGGTACTAGTAATAAACAAAACAAAAGTAGTTATTAAACAAATCAAAACTAAATATTAGTTGAACTTTGATCGTGTTACAAATGATTTTACTAAAACAAATAAAAATTACAACTCTTCTTCGTCTTCACTCTAAATCACAATTAAGGTTAAACCGACAAAACAAGGCAACTAATGACGACGTTGTTATGGTGATCGAAACAACACGATGCCCCGATGTTTGGGTTCATTACGATTTGTGTGTCGTGACCGACTCACAAGAGATGGATCGGTGCAAGTATTGCTCGAAGTTTCTGAAAGCGGGGTTGAACTCCACCTTACGAAAGCATATGTATAAGTATTTTCGAGAGAAAAGAAGTTTGGATGCCAAGATAGCGGAAGCGGGAGAGTCGTCCGGCTCTACAACTCAAGCATCTACCGCCGGTAACAACGCTTAACGTTGTAGAACGCCGGAATAAAACGACAAACGTTGTTTTTTAGTTTAAGTTGTTATGTTTTAATAATGTTTGTAATAGTTCTTCTTTAAATAAATAAAGTGTTTGTCGTTCTTAAAAAAGTAACAAAAAATTAATCATGACTAATAAGAAATAAACCGGTACTAGTAATAAACAAAACAAAAGTAGTTATTAAACAAATCAAAACTAAATATTAGTTGAACTTTGATCGTGTTACAAATGATTTTACTAAAAACAAATAAAAATTACAACTCTTCTTCTTCACCCTCGTCTTCTTCACCACCCGAATTATCGGAAGAATGTCCGTCCTCCGCCTCCTCATCATGAATAGGACGCTCTATTGGTATTTCGTCTTCAAAGTTTGCCTTGTGTTGTACACGATCCACCGCATCCAAATGGTCCTTTAGGCAAATGCAAACTTCTAGAGACTCGGGAGTTAATTTTGTTCTTCGCATTGATAATACCCTCCCACTGAGAGAAAAACCCGATTCGAAAGCAACCATTGAGGCTTGTACGGCAAGCAAATCAAGAGCCATGGCGGATAGAATAGGAAATTCCTTTTGTTTTCCTTTCCACCAAGCCAACAAATCAATATTGCGAATGTCGTCGACCGTTGCGCCCTCAACATAGTTTGCTCCACTATATCAACCAAGTTCGCTAGTTGGTGTGTTTCCTCTTTGCCACTTAGATGCCGATTCACGAACCACATTCATCAAGTTTATAAGTCGGTCCTTTCACGGCCTACTAGTAGTTGTTTTTTTCACAAAAGACGATTTCGTGCTTGGACCATAAATTTGAAAATAATGATCATAAAGGTTTTGAAGGTTTTTGTTAAACTTTTCCTTCGCTTCCATCGACAACTTCGGGTCGATCTCGTGCATACCCATGTTGTCGAATATTTCCTCGATCGTTGTCTCAACCCCATGAACATTCCAACAGGGGTTTAAAGCGGAGGCACAAGTAAAGACCGGAGATATGTTTTCAAATTATTTTAAGAACTTTTCTTTCATTACCGCAACAATATTCTTGAAGAGTTTGTTCTTCTCCTCAAACTCTTTAAAAGTACAAGACATGTAGTACGATTCTTGCAAAACCCAACAACTAGTAGGATAATAGACTCCCGATAACTTTGTTGTTGAGGTTTTGAACATGTCAAGATACTCCAACAAAAAACCGACATTGACCCAAACACTTTCGGAAAGCATATCGGCCTCGCGTACGTCAACAAGATAGTTATGAAAACATTGTAGAGTTTGGCGTTGGTCAAAAGCACATTTGAGCATATGACAATTTGAGTTCCTACGGGTTGGAACGTCCTAATTTGGCCCTAAATATTTTCTTTCAACCGACTTGCAATAGTTCTTATATTCAAGATGTTTTCTTTTACCACTTTTGAAAACATTTTGTAAAATAAGTCTAAAGAATTTTAAATCATCACAAATGTTTTCATTGTCGAGACCTTTTTGTACAACCAAGTTGATATGTGAAACACATCGAACATGAAAAAAATCCCCGTAACAAGGTGGTGAATATTTAATGATAAATTTTTCGGCTGCTTTAGTATTTTTTGATGCGTTGTCAAACGAAATCGAAAATAATTTATTTTTCAAGCTGTAAGTCGTTATAACTTCATCAACCAATTCAAACAATTTTTCGGCGGTATATTGGAATGGGAAGTTTTCAAAAGCGATGGTGCGTTTCATCAATTGCCATGTCACCGGATCAACCCAATGAGCGGTGACACATATGTATGATTCGGGTAACCCGTGTGGTGCCGACCAAACATCGGTTGTTAAACTAACCATCGCTTGTAAAGAATGAACAAACTCTATTAACTCTTTTTTAGCACACTCCCACAACTTGATACAATGACGTCTTAAGGTAGTACGACTAACATGTGTGTATCGCGGTTGTAGAGTTTCTCGAATCAACGACGTCAAATCCGGGTCGTCAAAGTGGTTAAACGGCAAACCTCGTCGAATAACGAACTTTGCCATTCTATCTTGAACTTGATTCGTGTTGTCACGAAATAGTGTACCATCTTTTCCCAAGTCAACTTGATCGGTTGCGCCAATGCCTTTCAAGGCCTTGCAAAATGGCTTCTCGATGTGCTTTCTCAAAGTCGAGTTGGAATCGTGCTTTAATTGTGTTCCACATAGTTTGCAACGAGCCTTTTGATCACCTTCGACATTGACAACCAAATCCCAATTCTTCCATATGTCTTGGTTGCAGTTATGGTCGACGACCGCAAGAACTTGTGGGTTATCTATGTCACGAACCGGTTCAATAAAAACACTCTTCTTAGCCTTGTTGTTAGTTTTATTGGTGGGTGCCATAATATTATTGAGTCGGATAGTCGGGTTTGCTAAACAAGAAGTATTTTAGTTTGTTTTTGAGTTTGATGGTGAAACAAGTGATGGAAAACAAGTTATATATAGGTTTCGGGCATTAAAACCGGTTCCAACGGCTATATTACCGTTGGAATCGGTTACAACGGCTATTATTTTCTCAAAAACCGGTTCCAACGGTAATATAGCCGTTGGAACTGGTTACAACGGCTATAATTCTCTCAAAACCGGTTCCAACGGCTATATTTGGAACCGGTTCCAACGGCTAGTTTGACCTACATCTGACTTTTTAAAAAAAAAAAAACCCGACGGAACCAGTTATTTCGGGTAGGAACTGGAACCGGGTAGGAACCGATTGAAAATATAATATGTGGAACCGGGTATGGATTTCGGGTATAAAAATACCCAAACCGGGTATTAGGTCAATCGGGTACGAACTGTAACCGGTTCCGGGGTCGGTTCCACCGGTTCGGTTCCGGAACCGGTTTTTTGTGCACGTCTAATCTCTTGTGAGTCGGTCATGACACACAAATCGTAATGAACCCAAACATCGGGGCATCGTGTTGTCTCGATCACCATAACAACGTCGTCGTTAGTTGCCATTTTTTGTTGGTTAAACCTTAATTGTGATTTAGAGTGTGTTTTATAGTTTTGAAAGTGGTTTAACTAATAACACACAACACCTTGCTAGTTATAGTATGTTGGTAAGCCTTATATAGTAAAAAACCGGTTCCAACGGTCAAAAACGGCTATATAGACGTTGGAACCGGTTTCTAACAGCTCTATTATTTGATTTCAAAAAAAACCGGCGGAACCGGTTTTTACGTAAAACCCGGTTCCGGTTCGTACCCTACCCGGTTCCACTTAGTTGGCATTTCAGGCCATCGGTTCGGGTCCGGAACCGACCCGGTTCCTGACTGGAATCGGTCTCATTTTCTACCCGGTGTAAAAAAACCGGTTCCGGTTTTTAACAATACCCGATATTGTGCACCTCTAATGCAAGGTGATAAATTCAGGTGAAACCGGTCAGAGCAACCTTGAACTAGAATTATGAGAAATTGATGCCTGTAACACCAAATTATTATTTCTAATAACATTATTACAAGCGTTTATAATGATTTGAAATAGATGTAAAAAGATGCAATTTCACCTGATAAGTCCAAAGTTGCAACTTGTAATGTTCATTATGCATGAAAAAGGTAAAGAAAAATGCAACCCAATCATTATATTTTTGTAAGTTTGAATCCATTTTCATGATTTTTTTTTTCTTAAGAGAATGAAAACTTAAATAACTCTTGACCAAACCACTCCTGGTCAATTTAGATGACACATACCTAGAGGTGCACATAATCGGGTACTGTTAAAAACCTGAATCGGTTTTTTCACACCGGGTAGAAAATATGACCGGTTCCAGTCAGGGACCGGGTCGGTTCCTAACCCGAACTGATGCCCGAAATGCCAACTTTTAGGAACCGGGTAGGGTAGGAACCAGGACCGGTTATTACGTAAAAAACGGTTCCGCCGGTTTATTTTTTTTTTGAAATTTAAATAAAATAGCCGTTACAAACCGGTTCCAACGGCTATATAGCCGTTTTTGACCGTTGAAACCGATTTTTTTACTATATAACGCTTAAAAACATACTATAAATAGCAATGTGTTGTGTGTTGTGTGTTGTTAGTTAAACCACTTTCAAAACTATATAACACACTCTAAATCACAATTAAGGTTAAACCGACAAGAAATGGCAACTAATGACGACGTTGTTATGGTGATCGAAACAACACGATGCCCCGATGTTTGGGTTCATTACGATTTGTGTGTCATGACCGATGCACAAGAGATGGTTCGTTGCAAATATTGCTCGAAGTTTCTTAAAGCAGGGTCCAACTCGACATTACGAAAACATACGAATAAGTATTGTCGTGAGAAAAGAAGTTTGGATGCCAAAAAAGCGGAAGTGAGAGAGTCGCCCGGCTTTACAACCCAAGCATCTACTACCGGTAACAATGCTTAATTGTTGTAGAACGCCGGATTAAAACGACGGACGTTGTTTTTTAGTTTAAGTTGTTATGTTTAGTATCGTTATGTTTTAATAATGTTTGTAATAGTTCTTGTTTAAATAAATAAAGTGTTCGTCGTTCTTAAAAAAGTAACAAAAAATTAATCATGACTAATAAGAAATAAACCGGGTACTAGTAATAAACAAAACAAAAGTAGTTATTAAACAAATCAAAGCTAAATATTAGTTGAACTTTGATCGTGTTACAAATGATTTTACTAAAACAAATAAAAATTACAACTCTTCTTCTTCACCCTCGTCTTCTTCACCACCCGAATTATCGGAAGAATGTCCGTCCTCCGCCTCCTCATCATGAATAGGACGCTCTATTGGTATTTCGTCTTCAAAGTTTGCCTTGTGTTGTACACGATCCACCGCATCCAAATGGTCCTTTAGGCAAATGCAAACTTCTAGAGACTCGGGAGTTAATTTTGTTCTTCGCATTGATAATACCCTCCCACTGAGAGAAAAACCCGATTCGAAAGCAACCGTTGAGGCTTGTACGGCAAGCAAATCACGAGCCATGGCGGATAGAATAGGAAATTCCTTTTGTTTTCCTTTCCACCAAGCCAACAAATCAATATTGCGAATGTCGTCGACCGTTGCGCCCTCAACATAGTTTGCTCCACTATATCGACCAAGTTCGCTAGTTGGTGTGTTTCCTCTATGCCTCTTCGATGCTGCTTCACGAACCACATTCATCAAGTTTATAAGTCGGTCCTTGCACGGCCTACTAGTAGTTGTATTTTTCACAAAAGACGATCTCATGCTTGGACCATACATTTAAAAATAATGGTCATAAAGGTCTTGAAGGTTTTTGTTAAACTTTTCCTTCGCTTCCGTCAACCACTTCGGGTTGATCTCGTGCATACCCATGTTGTCTGATGTGAGCCAAATTAGACATATTATTATATAACTATTTCCTACATTTTTAAATGCATTGAGCTAGACTTTTATTGAATATTACTTTTATTTGACTCAAACCCAAATTTTAAAGATTTCATGACTCAACGAGCTAAAATGGAGTATATTCATTGAGTTTGAAACGACAAGTAAAATTTTAAATAAAGTTATATGTTTTGACTATTCTTTTAAGTATATATTATTATATAAAAGATCAAATTACTAAACTTGATACAATATATAACTGTTTAATATTAAATTGCAATAATATAATTTTAAATGATAATTAATGTCAACTCTAATATTTGATGTAGGCCAGCGTGAACTTCAAGTTCAAAACAAAAAGTAAAGGTGCAAATTCATGTGGACGTTAGTTCAATGTATGACCATATTTTTTTATATTTTAATTAAATGCTACATGTAAAAGAAAGAAAGAAAGAAAGAAAGAAATCATCATCATCATCATCATCGTACTCAGTATATCCCACCAATAGCAATGCTATGGTAGGGTCTGAGGAGGGTAAGATGTAGACAGCCTTACCTCTATCCCATAGGGATAGAGAGGCTGCTTCCGGTGAGACCCCCGGCTCGATAGTAGTTTTGCATCAAGCCTTGGACATAAGGCACATAGCACTCAATCATCGGGACACCGGCTGATCGGTGCATGTGCCCTTGTCTTTCGGCTATCAACGCCACCACATGATGCCTGATTAACCTTCCGCCACTTTTAACGTTATTTTCACGAGATTAGTAAAATAACGTCAAAATTAGTGCAATTTTACTTTTGCCCACCCGAGGGTTCACACATATATACATTATATGCGCGCACCGCAAGCAGGGCGTAAAGAAAGAAAGAAAGGGGTCCACTAATAAACTCTTCAAGCCCATGAAAACAAGAATTTAACCGACTCAAAAAAATACCCTACAAGAGACCTGGGAAGTAAGACATATTTTAAAAGGCTGTTTCGAGGAGCAGAGGAGGGAGTCGACACAGAAGGGTTTCGCAAGAAGAATATTATATAGAGAAGCAAGCCCTTGGTTCAAGTGGAAAGCGTTTGGGTTCAATACCTACTCAACCGAGCATCAATATATTCGGTTTGAATTTAATATTTTAATCATGAGCTTGGTTGTTGCACTTAATTATTTTAGTTTCTTTGATTTTAATATGCTAGGCTAAACTTATTAGACTACCTAGGTTTGTGATGAACCTTTGTTTGGTTTGATTTTATTTGGGATTTATTTTCATTATGGATTTTATGTTCTAAGTAAACTATTAAGTTTGAATTGATTGATGCGTATGATTGCTTGGTTTTATTTACTTGGACTTATTGTTTCTAGGGGTGAGCAAAAAACGGTTCGGAACCGTCAAAACCGAGGAACCGGAACCGACCGGTGCCTAAAAACCGCTAATGTGTGTACCGGTTCGGTTTTCGGTTCTCAGAATTTGCATTAAACAGTTCCCGGTTCGGTTCCGGGTAAAACCGGCTGTTCCAGACTTGGAACCGAAGAACCGGAATATTCTAAACGTATTAAATAAATTTACCAATCCCCATTTTTTATAGAGTAACTTATTAACCGGCATCCATTCAATCATTTTTTATTTCAAATCTTCTTTCTTTACGTTCAAAAACTAGCAACCATAATCAATTTTGATTTAAGTTATCATGGTAATTTAATATAAAATGATATGATCTTCCATTAATCTATCGTTGGTAATGATTTATTTAACTTCAACACTTAGGTTTTAATAACGGATGTTCATGTTGTAATCTAAATTAGTTTTACCGTGAAAGAAGACAAACAATTGTATAAACTTGTTTTGCAATTTGCAAAGTTTGCATAATTTATGTGATAAATAAATGATCGAACCGGTTCTAGCAAGAACCGCTTAGCGAGAACCGGATTTAGCGGTTCTGGAACCGAACCGGTTAACTAAAATAGGTTCCGGTTCCGGTTCTATTTTTCACTCATTTTCGGTTCTGGTTCCGGTTCGGTTCTCACGGTTCTGAACCATTGCACAGCCCTAATTGTTTCACATTACCCTTGTTGATTATTTCATAGGATAGGGTTTTGTTAGGTCATTTACTGTGTGTTCTTGACTAGTTTATGATTGATATCGATTAAGATCATAGAAACAATAAAACTAATTAAATAAATAAAAGTGAACTGCCAGCCTAGAAAGCTGTAAGGTGATAGGCTATTGATAGATCTTTGTTGGTCAGGATTGCTAGATTTAGTTCTTCGTAAGGAGTTCGTCTAGGTTTGATTGTCAGCTTAGTCTATTAAGTTAATTGAGTTTGCTTTGCTATCTTTGAATTCCGCGCTGTAAGGTAGAATTTCGTCGTAAAGATACTTAGACATAAATTATTAAATAACCGTAAGGAAGTTTAATTCATAAACTGGTGAGTCTTAAAACTTGTTAGAAATCCATAGACGTCTTCTTGAAGTTCAAGGGTCATGTTCAGGTTTTCTATCAAGGGTCTATTTTACGATCTCAGTCCCATAACTTAAGTTTCCCACTTAAATAATTGATACTTGAAACTTTGGGGATTCTAGCCTAGATGGTTTTTCATCATCATCTTATTTAAATCAATTAAAATTGTCTCTTGTTTATTTTACTTATTTTTCTTAATTAGTTTAATCTTAGTTTTTAAGTAAATCCCCTCTTTAATAATAATAATAATAATAGTCAATAGTCGTGTCAGCTAGTCGAGTCTAATTAGTTAATTTACGTAATTTAAAGAGTCTCGTGGGTTCGATATCCGGACTTACTTAGCTTTACTAAAGTCGATCGGTTCACTTGCCGGTTAGTAGTTTAGTCGAGTTTTAAGAGTCTAGAGTATGACTTAGTGTCTATATTAGCGTAATTTAGTTAATAATTATTAGACTACTTTTAACACATCATTGTCGAATATTTCCTCGATCGTTGTCTCAACCCCATTAACATTCCAATAGGGGTTTAAAGCGGCGGCACAAGTAAAGACCGGCGGTATGTTTTCAAAATATTTTAAGAACTTTTCCTTCATTACCGCAACATTATTCTTGAAGAGTTTGTTCTTCTCCTCAAACTCTTTAAAAGTACAAGACATGTAGTACAATTATTGCAAAACCCAACAACTAATAGGATAATAGACTCCCGATAACTTTGTTGTTGAGGTTTTGAACACGTCGAGATATTTCAACAAAAAACCGACATTGACCCAAACACTTTCGGGAAGCATATCGGCCTCGCATACGTCAAAAGATTGTTATGAAAACTTTGTAGAGTTTGGCGTTGGGCAAAAGCACACTTGAGCATATGACAAGTTGAGTTCCAACGGGTTGGAACGTCCCAATTCGGCCCCAAATACTTTCTTTCAACCGACTTGCAATAGTTCTTATATTCAAGATGTCTTCTTTTACCACTTTTGAAAACATATTGTAACACAAGGCTACAGAATTTAAATCGTCACAAATGTTTTCATTCTCGAGAACTTTTTGAACAACCAAGTTGATGATATGTGCAACACATCGAACATGAAAAAAATCCCCGTAACAAGGTGAAGAAAAATCCCCGGAACCGGTTACAACGGCTATATTTCTCTCAAAAATCAGTTCCAACGGCTATATTACTATTGGAACCGGTTACAACGGCTACTTTGACCATCAACTGATTTTTAAAAAAAAAAAAACCGTCAGAACCGGTTTTTTCAGGCAGAAACCGAACCGGGTACAATTTGGAACCGGATAGGAACCATTTGGAAATATGATTAGTGGAATAGGGTATGGTTTTCGGGTTTAAAAATACCTAGACCGGGTATAAGGTCAATCGGGTAGGAACTGGAACCGGTTCCGGGTCGGTTCCACCGGGTCGGTTCCGGAACCGGTTTTTTTGTGCACGTCTACACATACCGAATAAAACAACTTTTAATCGAAACCACCAAACCGCCCGCCCATCTTGCCAACACGGCCTGACCCAACCCACCCTAACCTACACCTAGTAATCTCGTATTATAAGCTGTTCCATTCTTAAAATAAAATCAACGACCACAACCGCTTCTTGTTACATATATTAAGACAACAATACCACATAAAGCCTACAAGCATATCTTCCTTTACACCACCACATAATGCCGGTGCAAACCGCCTGTAGAAACCAACCCAACAAGTCTTTTAAGTTTAAACAATCAGCAACAGTCAAACCAGTTACGTTTCTAAATAAAAACCCAGATATTTCAAATCTAAACATGTCACAACAACAGAGACACCAACAACAGTATTACAACAACCTAAAGGCCGAGGGTCGGGCATTGCTTCCGAGCATGCTCGGGTATCAACTTAGCCAGTAGTTCCGCAGACGTGCCTTTCAACTCTACACATTTAAAGTTATTATTAAAATCACATGATCATATTAATATTGATAACTTACAATAATGTTAAAAAAAAGTTGACTTTTGACCTTGGGATTTGAAGTTGAAAAGGGGCGGAAGCGGGCGGCCGTTTGGAAGACGGGTGTTTGGATCACGAAGCTCGTCAAAGAAGGGATGAATGCAAGCCTCCAACTGTTTAAAAAACATGAATGATAAAATAAAAATCATGAATAATAAACCAAAAAACATGTTTGATATTAAATATTAAATAAATTACTCTCGTTTTTAGTTATGGAAGATGGAAATGAAGGATGTACTTACAGCGGTGCACCTAAGGTTAGGAGAATACTGTAAGAGTCTTGAAACGAGATCTACAGCTTCCGGAGGCATCCGTTTGTGGAAAATCTATGTGGAGAAAATATGTTTGGAGGGTTAAAAGGTCGTTGTAAATGAACCGAATGAACAGAAACGGGATTGTTTGTGTTCGTTTATTTATGTTTAAGTTTATCCGAATAAATGTGCGGACACGAACACATAAGCAAAAGCATTTCATGTTTTTGTTCGTTAATCTAAGTTAAACCAAACAAACGAACAAGCGTTTCTTGTTTGTGTCCGCTTGTTAAGAAAATATGTTTGCATGTGTTCATTTCATTTAATAGATAAACAAATAAGAAAAACTTGGAAAAGCCTATCAAAAAAAATTTTAATATTAAAACCATATTCTTTTTCTTATACATTTGTTCACATTTGCTTTTAGATATATTATAAAAATATATTTGATATATACACATATATATAAGGGTGTGTGTCTGTGTATGTAATATTTGTACATAACCGAACATATGAAAGTGAACGAATGAAAGGCTTGCTCATGGTCGTTTGTTTAACTAAACGAACGTAACATTTTGTTCATATTCATTCATTTAATAAATAAACAAACATCAACGAAGTCCCCGCTGGATGTTCGGTTTATTTACAGCCATTTAAATTTATTTTACAATGTAAAATATCATCATCACAATATAGCAGAATAAATGAAAATCAGGGTGCTTACTTTGTGCCAGGGGTGTGCTTTGATTTGTGGGAATTTAAACTCGGTGTAGTTTGGATTCATACACTTAATTTCTTCACGAGTCGGGGTACCCAGGACCTAAAATTATAATATAACATGTAAACAACATTAATACCCTTTTTGAAAGATAATAGGAAGGTTAACTATGTCGAGTATTTTCTAAATTAACAAGTCAATGAACTTGCCTTGATGATTTCTACAAGTTGGTCAACTCCACTCTCACCTGGGAAAATAGGCTAAGAATGCAAAATGGTGCAAAGAAAAATTGTAAAGCTAAATGTGCAAAGAAAAATTATAAAGATGAAAAGTCACAAAATATAGCAAGTAATAGCGTGACATAAAGTAGCATTTGGTGAATGAAAATCTAAAATGCAAATCACTTCTATTTTCACCAACAATACTCTTCAAATAAATTTTAGTTTCAGACCCTAAGAGATGGTGTTGAAAAGAACCTGCCCGAGAAGAAATTCTGCAAGAACACAACCAACTGACCATATATCAATTGCGGTTGTGTATTCGGTTGCACCAAATATGAGTTCAGGTGCACGGTAATATCTAGAACATATGTAGGATATGTTGGGTTCCCCTTTGACCTGTTTACACATAGAAAACATTGTTTTATAATTAATGAAGGCAAAGCTAGAAGATAAAAGAAATATACAAAATCTAATTATAATTTAAATATTAATTACCAGAACTTTTGCACTTCCAAAGTCACAGAATTTGAGCTGGTGAGTATGTGGATTGACCTGAAAACATGAAACCTTAGTATAGGAATTTGACCATACGGTAGAAAAAATAAAATAATAAGAATTTAAAAGTCATACCAGAAGATTCTGTGGCTTAATGTCTCTGTGGCAAACACCAATTGCATGAATGTATGAAAGAGCTCTAAATATCTGAAACAATCAAAGATTATATATAATACTAGTTTGAACAAGTAGATTATATAAATGAATACAAAAGAAACCGATCAAAAGATTCTCAAATGATTTTTTAATGCATTATATTTAAATCTCCTATATCAGTTTATTAAGCAAATTATACTACTCTTGAAATTGTTTAAACGTTTAGCACCGTACATATCCGTGAAATCTAAAAATTAGAAGACAAGTGTTTCAAGTCAACCCGAATGATTAGGCTCGAGCTCGGCTCGTTCAACTTACGAAAACTCAAGCTTGGCTCATTTCAAGATCTATTTTTAAAGCTCAAGCTCGGCTCACTTATTATTTATTAACTAATTTATTACATTTGATATTGTTTTTACGAATGTTTTAAATATAACTTTTATATATAACATAATGAATAATATTAAATTATTTTAATTATTTTTATCACAATTTTATGCATAATTATAATTATTATATAAATATAAAAATATATATTTAATATATCACGCACATATATAATAGCCTAATAGGCTCGTTTAGGCTCGCGAGCTAGCTTGAGCTCGATAAATGTAACCCATGCTTGTTTATCAAGCAAGCTTATTTTTAGACATGAGTTCGGGCACTAGCTAGTTTAAGCTCAGCTCAATACAAGCTTTTAACGAGCCGCTCGTGAGCTACTCGCCATCCATTTTGCCACATATGTGATGAAAACTAATTACACACACCAGTATGGCGGTATGTAACAAAAAGATTTTGTGGGATGCACACATAAAAAAATACATTAGCAAAGTTCACAATGTAAGATAGAAATAATTCCAGAAACATACATAATACATGAAAACTACAAACCTGATACGTGTATAGTTTGACATATATCATAGGCATCCTCTGATTCGCCTTCCTGTAATGTCTTGTTACACGATAAGCAGTTTCTGGCACGTATTCAAGAACCAAATTGAGATAAAGTTCATCCTTATCAGTGGTTGAAAAGAAGCAGTGTTTAAGTGAAACAATGTTGGGATGATCAAGAAGCCGCATCGTTTGCAATTCACGGTTCTTGTATCGCTTATCTTGCAACACTTTCTTAATTGCAACAGCTTCTCCAGTTTCTAAACACTTCGCCTGTACAAGTAAAGATAATATTGTATTTATGGAGTGTGACTATGTAACATTGACTAGTCAAAGAAAACATATGACTAGTGTCTTACCTGAAATACAATTCCAAAAGAACCCTGGCCCACCACGCGCTCGGCCATATAGCTTATTGTCTGAAATACCAGTTACAGAAGATAAAGTTAAGATAGATAAACCTTTTGGACTTGTAAAGGAACTGAACATTCAGTGAACCGCCTGTCGGGAAGTTTGTTGCGTTTGTTTATTTAATAAATGAACAAACATGAATAAGAAAAATTCTTCTTATAGTTAAACGAGCGAGCGTTAACACATATCATGTTCATTTACGTCTGTTTACTGAGTTAGTTCGTTTAAATTTATTTATTAGCAATACAATCGGCCCATCATGTATTAATCCAGTACAAATTACACGAATAAAATATTATAGCCAAGCCGTGGGTAATCGGCTAACGAATTGAACGAACGAACATACTCATTTTCTTCATTCTGTTACGTTTTTTTTATGTTTGTTTACTTGCATTTGTTTATGTTAGTTTATTTTTCTTCATGTACGTTCATTCGTTTATGTTTGTTTAACGTTTAGAAGCCTAAAAGTTTCAAAGATAAAACCGTGCAATCCATATCTAGGCAAGATTCCATGTGCTGTAAAAAAGACCAAAAATAGTAAAATACCTGCTTCGGTTGACCATTTCGACCGCCAATTGTAGTAACAATTATGTGTCCGGTTTCGGTGCCATTTCCATCCACCATTGCTGGCTCCATTTCCTAAAACAAAAGAAGAAAGAATTATTATTAGTAAATGAAGAAAAGAGCACCTTTTCGACCTTGTCGTCTCTAATTTTCATGTCACTGATTTCCTTTGGCAGTCTGCCAATAACTTCTTCAGAGGCCATTTTGAGGCGAAGGGAGTGAAGAAACTATCCTTGTTATACACCAGGAAGCATCTGCATAAGCTTAACAGTTTGTAAGAGTAATAAATAATATACTAAACTTGTGTGACTGGTAAAGTAAAAAGTCCCACATATTTTAGTATTTAAGCCCTTGACTATATATATAGCAACAATTCCTGAAGAGTGTTAAATTAAATTAAAGAGAATCTGATGATGAAATCAGAAGCAGATCCCTAATAATTAATTAGATAAAGTGGAAGCATGAATGAATAACATACATTTAGTGATTGATTATTTCTAAATAAGCTAACTTTGTTGGTGACCTAATTAATCCGACTCAAGAAGCTTCTGATCTAAACAATAATAATAATAATAATAATAATAGTAATAATAATAAGAGCAGAAATGAAAGATAAAAAGGAGCTAGGTAGCGGTGTTGTAATTGTTTACCTGAAATCTGAGATGAGATTATGAGATTAATAATTAATTAAGCAGCCAAGAAAGAAAGAGTAATTGAAATGTATGTGTATGTGTTGTAGAGATACAGATAGAATGAGAGAGAAAGTAAATAAGACGGATCTAGTTTCTTGCAAGATTGATTCATTTGACCATGTGCGACTCTCTATGTTAGAAATTTCATTTTATCATTTAATTTTGACATAAAACTTATTTTGACACAAACAGTTGTAACACAAACAAATCTTGATCAAACATAACATCATCAAGACAAGCAGACAATACTAACATTCAAGGTCTAGCCTATCTTAATAACATCACATGATCAGATAATACACATATTCAAGCATTCAAGCAGTGATGTCAAATAAGCTTACTCTAACAAGTAAATCACCACACAGACACTTATTCTAACATCACATATGCACATCAACAGATAATCATGCAAACCTATCAATCAGATCAAACGTGTCAATGTTTGCATACATACACAGTTAAAGCACATAACAGTTAACATATTCAGTAGCATATTCAAATATCATACTTAAGTAACATAATCAAGCATATTCACTAAACATTCAATACGTGTAATCTCTAACAAAATAATCAGTTATCACAGAGAGACACACAACCAGGCACACATCCTTAATCAGATTTCATCAGAGTTGATCATTCCCAGGGCTTTCAGAAGAAAGTTAAACCTGGTTCTATCAAGTGGTTTGGTGAATAGGACAGCCAAATTGTCACTTGTATCAACCCTTTGCATTTCAATCAAACCTTTTTCACTGCAGTCTCTGATGAAATGATGTCTGATTTCAATGTGCTTAGTTTTGGAATGTTGAACTGGATTTTTAACAGTAAAATATGCAGCATTATTGTCAATAAGAATAGGGGTGTTCAAGAAATTCAAACCATAGTCCAGCATCTGATTTTGAATCCATAGAACTTGTGCACAGCAGGCGGATGCAGCAACATATTCAGCTTCTGCAGTAGAGATTGAGACTGTAGTCTGCTTTTTACATTGCCATGACACTAGCCTTTCACCCAAAAATTGACATCCTCCTGAGGTTGACTTTCTGCTCATGTTGCAGCCATCATAATCACTGTCTGTATATGCAATCAGATCAAAAGCTTGGTTCTTTGGATACCAAATCCCTAAGTCTGGTCTTCCCTTCAAATATCTGAATATTCTTTTAACAGCATTCATGTGGGAGACTTTTGGACTTGATTGGAATCTTGCATACACACATACAACAAACATGATATCTGGTCTTGTTGCAGTCAGATACATCAGAGATCAAATTTTGGCTCTATATTCATGTTTATCTATAGGCTCCCCCTTTTCATCTGCAATAATCTTTTCTTTGGTGTCCATTAGAGTTGAAGCAGTCTTGTACTCTTGACAGTTGAACTTGTTCAAGATGTCCTGCACATATTTGTTTTGATGAATGAAAATCCCCTCAGCCTTCTGTTGAACTTGCAATCCTAGAAAGAAGTTCATTTCTCCCATAGAACTCATGCTGTATTTGGACTTCATTACCCCTTCAAACTCCATACACATTTGTTTATTTGTAGAACCAAAGATGATGTCATCCACATACACTTGTAACAGAAGCAAGTCTGATCCCTTTCTTTTATAGAAGAGTGTCTTGTCAATGGCTCCTCTTTTGAAACCATTTTCAAGAAGATGATTTGACAGCTCATCATACCATGCTCTAGGAGCTTGATGCAATCCATAAAGGGCTTTGTTTAACTTATACACCCTGTTTGGATACATTGGATCCTCAAAACCTGGAGGTTGAGCAACATACACCTCTTCATCAATCTTTCCATTTAGAAATGAAGACTTAACATCAAGCTGGAACACTCTAATGTTCTTTGAGGCAGCATATGCAAGAAAAATCCTGATAGCTTCAAGTCTTGCAACCGGTGCAAAGACTTCCTCAAAGTCTATTCCTTCTTCTTGAAGACATCCCAGTGCTACAAGTCTAGCTTTATTCTTAATCACCAAACCCCTTTCATCCCTTTTGTTTCTAAAAACCCATTTGGTTCCAATTGCATATCTGTCAAATGGCTTATCAACAAGATCCCACACATGCAGGTCTCTAAATTGTGCCAATTCCTCTTGCATTGCTTCCACCCAACTATTATCTTTTAATGCTTGTGCTATGTTCTTTGGTTCTATTTGGGACAGAAAACAAGAGTAAAGACAAATGTTTGCAATTTCGGAATGACTTCTTGTAACTCTTTCATGCAAATCACCAATGATGTTTTCAGAAGGATGATTCTTTTTCACATAAGGAGTTTGTACAATCATATCTATAGACAAATTTGTGTCAAGGTTTGTTTCATTGAACTCTGGTTCTTCAATGATTAAATCAGCTTCTGCATCATGAAATTCTGGTGCTTCATCATTATGTTGTCCTTAAGTAGATGCACCATTGTTTTCTAAGTTCAATCTTTGAAATAGATCTTGAAATCTTGCTGTAGATGCAGCTTCTTCTTCACATGCTTGGTTGCTTGTGTCACCCTCATTCTGAACTTGATTATTTTGTGCATCTTGATTGTCTTGATTGTTCTCAGTATGATCATATTCAACATTGTGATTGTTTTCTTGATTAGGTTCACCAATATCACATGAGGAGTTCTTCACAAAAGTATATTCCTTTTCCTTTTTAGCAACCTTCTTCCATAATTCTTCCAAGTCCAATGACTTCTTCTTTTTCTCTTCAATTTCACTGGTCCTGTAGAAAGATTCATCAAAGTCTTCAGGATAAATCTTGAAAGACCTTATTAACTTCGCATGATCAAACAGCCATGCTGCACCATCAACTGTATTGAATTGATTCTCATTAAAGATGATGTCAGATGATTCTATAACACTCAAGTGATCTTTCACATAAACTCTGTAGGCTTTTGAGTGTGTAGAATATCCAACAAAGAAACAATCCAGGGACTTTGTTTGAAACTTGTTCAAATAGTCTCTTGTGTTCAGTAGAAAACATTTGCATCCAAAGGGCTTGAAAAACTTAATGTAAGGCTTTCTGTTGTGAAATATTTCATATGGAGTTTTGTTATGCCTTTTGTTGACAAGTACCCTGTTCTGAACATAGCAGGCTATATTTATAGCTTCAGCCAGAAAGTGACAGGCAGATTAGCATCTGTTAATATGGTTCTTGCAGCTTCAATCAAAGTTCTATTTCTTCTTTCTGCAACACCATTTTGTTCAGGAGTTCTAAGAGCCGAGAATTGTTGTTGTATTCCTTTTGCTTCACAGAATTCTTGCATAACTCCATTCTTGAACTCAGTGCCATTGTCACTTCTCATCATCTTGATTGTCTTATTCAACTTATTCTCAATCATTGTTACACAACCTTTAATCAACTCTGCAGTCTCATCCTTGGTACTTAGGAAATAAACCCAAGTGTATCTTGAATAGTCTTCAATGATCACCAGACAATATCTTTTCTTCCCAATACTTGGTACACTCACAGGACCAAAGAGATCCATGTGAAGTAATTCAAGTACTTGATTAATTGAATTGATGAGTTTTCACTTATGAGTAGATTTGTGTTGTTTTCCCTTTTTACATGAATCACAATGATCTTCCAACTTGAATTCTCTTGTAGGTAAGCCTATGACATGCTCCCCTTTGACAAGTCTATTCATGTTCTTCAAGTTCACATGACACAGTTTCCTATGCCACAATTTTGACTCATTTTCAGTGGCTTTGGAAACAAAACATGCACCTCCTCTTGAAATAGCTTCTTTCATATTCAATTCATACAAGTTACCATTTCTTGGTGCCATCATCATAATCATTTCAGGTGGAATTACAAACTCAGGTTTTAAAATGAAACAGTGTGAATCATCAAAACTGACTTTGTAACCCTTATCACACATTTGTGATATACTCAGCAGATTGTACTGAAGACCTTCAACATGAAATACATTATCAAATGAGACTTTCCCATTTGTTAAGATTCCTTTTCCAACAATCTTTCCACCATTTTCATCACTCCCAAAAGCTACTGGACCTTCATACTTCTCTTCATAATTGACAAGAGATCTCTTGTCACAAGTCATGTGCCTAGAACAACCACTATCCATATACCATATATCATTTAAAGGAGTGGACTGTTCCTGCACATACAAAAAAGTTTGATTAGTTGAATGATGAAGTGCAAGCCTTATCAACTTGCTGCTCATCAGATTCAGTTTCAGACACAGCTTGGGAAGTGAGTGTTGTTGGTTTAGGATCTTCATGAGTCAGTTCTAAGTTGTCTGAGTTATCAGTTTCATAACCACACTCTCTTGGAGTTTTAACAAGTGAGGTTGGACACTGGTATTCAGCTGAGTCAGTGGCATACTTCTTTATCACATAGTCCTTCTTCTCAGAGTAGTCTCTCACATTAGCAACTTGCTCAACCTTACTCAGAGTCTTAGGTTTCCAAAGGAAACCATGTGGTTCATATCCATGTTTTAGTAGAAACTTCTCATCACCAGTGAGTTCTGTTAGCTTATTTCTAGAATGTGCATCTTTTCTTCTTGTCTTCTCACTGCTTGATGATCCTTGAGAACCATCAGATTTGACTGATTGAGTATCTTGTTTGATTCTCAAAGACTGATAGTTCTTTTTGGCCAATTTCTCATGCTTCTTAGGAGATTTACTTCTTTTTGCTAATTCAGCCACTTGCTTCTTTGTTGTTACTTCAGATTTCTTCTCAATCTTTGTCTCCTTTTCAGATTTCTTTTCTTCTCTGTTCATGGTTTCATTTCCACACACCTTTCCTTTTCTCAGATATATATCATACTTCTGTTTGTATAGAACAAAGTCTTGGCCATACTTTGTTCCATCTGGTACATGAAATGGTTTGAATTTGAATCTTTCATTACATGAATCTGTGTGGTGACCATATTCATCACACCTTTTGCACCAAACCTTGCCTTTGAATATTTTATGTTCTTTTGGTTTCTTGAATCTTTCACTTGGCTTAGGTGACTTGACTCCTAGAGTCTTCTGATTCTTTAAGCTATCATAGTTAATTGAGAATGGCACAAACTCCTCAATCTTAATGTCTTGTCTTTCAAGTTTGCTTTTGACAAAGACAATTTTTTCAATAGTCACAGGTTCTTCATCACTGCTTTCTCTAACCCTTGACTGTCTTTTCTCATACTCTTCCATAGTTTCTACTTCTCCAACATCCAACACCTCATGACTAGAAAAGATTGGATAAACTGGGATAAAATTTTCTATATCAACTTTTTCAGTCACCATCTTCTTTTTGTTGTTCTGCTTTATCCTACCCAATACAGCCTTGCTTGGTGGTCTGACTGCATTGTAGTTTATCTTCCCCCTTTCACAAATGTCAAAAGAAACATGTTCTCTTTTCATTTTATCATTCCGTTTCTTCAATCTTGGTGGGACTGGTGGATACTTTGGAAGTTTATCAACAGATTCCGGTTTCTTATATTTTCTTCCTCTTTCAGCAGCTTTGATTTCCTTTTCAGTAATTTAATCACTCAAATCACTCAAGTCATCTTGATCCAATTCAACTGAATCACAGTCATCCTCAGAGACTTGAACTCCAATTGACTTATCCTCTTTTACCACTTTCTTAATCACAAACTCTCCTTCTTCATTCACTTCTACCTTTTTGTACAAATCAACAAATTCTTCCTTGTCTTGAAAGACATCTCTGAATTGTTGCAAGTATGCATCTCTTTTCTCTTTGTCAACTTTTGGCATGAAGTTCTTGTTGAATGGAGGTGGAACTGCTTTGTATTTGTCTTGTTCCTTCACCTGGTTCAGTATACCACATATGTTGCCTGTTGAGACCAAATTCTTCAGAAATTCAGTTTCAACCTTCAGTCTTATGTTTTGCACCTTTTTTTCAACCAACATCTTCTTTAATCCATCAATCTCAGTGATATATCTGGTTTGAGTTCTGTAATTGATCATCAATCATCTTCAAGGCTTTTAATCTTTTCTTCACTGGTCATCTCACTTGCCTCATACTCATTGATGATACTTTGTTTTAGAAAACACTCACTTTCCAGCTTGCCTACTTTTGTTCTCAATTCAATGATGAGTTCATTTAAATCAACAGTAGGAGCAGAGTGTACCTGAGATGATGATCCTTTTTCTTTCTCAATTATGGCCATGAATGCCACATTTGCTTTCCTGATATCATCTGCAATGTCCTCTTCATGATTGCTCCAATCAAAATTTCCTTCATGATGTGTAGTCACTGCCACATTTCCTTGATTTCTGATCTGATTTTGATTTGCTGGAACAGTGTTGTTTGGAACATTTTGAGCTACTTGAAGGTTTTGATTGTTATTCATTTGAAAACCTTGAGTCTGTTGCATACTTTGTTGTTGATTATTCATTTGAGGCTGAAAGTTGTTGAAGTTAGGGTTGTAATTGTTGTTGGGATTGAAATTGTTGTTGTTGAAGTTGTTCATTTGATTGTTGTTGTTGTTGAATCTTGGCTGATTTTGTTGGTAATGCTGCTGACCTCTTGGTTGATTTTGTTGATATTGCTGCTGACCTCCTGGTTGTTGATTCTGGAATTGATTCATTTGAAAGTTTTTTGGTTGATTGCATTCTCTTGCAAAATGACCAGGTTGCTGACAATTGTAGCAGATTCCTTTTGACTTGTCAAATCCAATCCTGTCATTAGGACCAGAAACCAGAGACCTACCAGTTTTGTTATACAGCCTTTTACTTCTCAAACCCAACATGGCAGCTTGCCACTTCAAATCCATGTCTTCCAAGTCATCTGTATCAATTTGCTCTAAATCATCTTGTACCACACTTGTGTGAATTAGGTTCTTTGCAACAAATGCATTATATGACTCAGTAAACATAGACAGCAAAGCCTGTGTTTCATTGCTTTGACCATGTCCTGTGCCAGTATGAGGAACATTTCCACTTGGCATAGAGGCAGAATCAGTGTCATCAATCAGTTGCACATTGAACCTCTGCTGATTTCCTTGATTACTTGTGCTACCTCCAATGTAAGATTTTGGAGTAACAACATTATGTTCAGCTGGTTCTTCAATAATGGGAATTTGCTGTTGATTCTTGGTAGACTGATTTCCCATGGGTGCAATCAATGCATTTGAAACATTGAAGCAGGGTCTATCTTCCTTAATCATCTTATTCTCTATCATTTCAAGTTCTGCAGCCTGAAGAAAGCATAGTACATCATCCAATTTCAATTCATTGAAATTATGCTTCTGAAGGATGAACTTGCAAGCAATATACCATTCTTTTGGCATTGAGTTGAGTAACTTTGTATTTAAATCAAAGTCAGTCATTACATAATCAGTTGTCCTCAACTCATTCACAATACTTAGAAAACGTTCTAGTATTGATTTCAACCTTTCTCCTTTACTTATACTTGAACCTTTCCAACTGTTGCTTCAATCTTTGCTTCTTTATGTTCTTTAGTTCAGTATTCCCTTCATACATCTCAAGGATGGCATCATACATTTGCTTGGCAGTTGTGTGATGTGCCACCTTGGTCAGAATCTCCCAAGACAAACCTAGCTTAATCATAGCTAAGGCTTTGTCATCCACCTTTCTCATTCTTTCTTTTACAGCAGCAGTTGCAGCTGCATTTGCACCTTCTTCAACAGCAGTTTGTGGACCATTCTTGATGGAGTTCCACAAATCAATATCATTGTAGCATACGGCTGCTTCAAAGAGTACTTTCCATTTGATAAAGTTTTCCTGTCCATACAACCTTAGTATCTTGTTAGTAGACACCTCTTGTTCCTCATATCCAGACATTTAAAAAAAATTAAAAATCAGTTTCTTTGTAAAAACAGAGTTTCAAAATAATCAGATCTGAAAACAGAATGCTCAGATCTGATGTGTCTGATGTGATTAGGACAAGATTTAGATATAAAGATTAGAACTTTAATTGAAATAAGGAAGAGAAAACACCGGTAGATTGTAGATCGGGAAGAAAAATGAAAAACAGGGTTGCTGACGTCACAAATCAATTGAACAGTGGTCTGCTTACGTCATTCTTCTTCAAATCTTCAATCAGCAACAATCTTTCCAAAATAGCAGTAACAAGCTCTGATACCACCTGTCGGGCCCCTCGATTTCAGCTGGATCTTAATTAATCATGTCATAACTCACACAGATTAATGTGTTGACAAGAGAGTTAATGACGGGTTGCTATATTTAGAAAGATATCCGTTTGTTAAATGCGGAATCAATAACAAACATACGGTTGCAAAGAATAATCAAAGGTAGAAAGAACACACAGGATTCACTCAAAAGATTTCCATCTATATAATTTTCATCATACAAAGTGGATAATCGATTTAAGGTTTTTAGGAATCCTAGGATAGCCGTCACTTTCAAGAAATATTCTTTCTTATCCGAAAAGTGTAAAGGCTCAAAGTCCGTGTCCTCTCTCTCTTGGCGGCGTGCCCTAAACATTCTATTTATAGGCCTGCCAACCTAGGACAGTTGTCATTCCTTCTAGAAACCCTAAATACAATCATACATATTCAAATTACATATTCAAAATAAACTAAGTGTAAAACAAGTCTTCTGGGTAGGCTTTGCATCAATCTTGTCTTTCCGAGTATGCTCGGCCATCCTTCATAACTTGGTAACGAAGAAGTGTGCCCGGGATCAGTTTTCGGTTAGACTTTACTTGAAGAGTATTTTAACAAGTAAAATACTCACCGAGTAGACTTCAGTCTTCTTGACTTTGCCAGACTTTGCCCGACAACTCCTTACGAGCAACCTTGTTCTTCAATGATCCATTTCAGCTCTTAGCTATAAAATAACTTATTAGCAAAGTGTACTCGGGAGTACTGTTCCTTGCTTGAGCTGAACCTTGCCCGATATTACTTAGAGATATTCCTTTAGATTATCAAGCATACTTGGATCATACTTATTAATGAATACCTTGCCAGGTCTTCCAATCACTTGGATTCTTGGACTTGGTCAACCAAACCTTACTCGGAAGAGTAAAATACTTGGTTCTGAAGAACAGACTTGCTTGATAAAGTTAACCTTGCCCGGATTTACATAAACTAGTGTACCTTACCCGGCAATGCACTAATTTGCAAACCCTGCTCGGATATCCACTAAAGAAGACTACTTGAAGTAAACCTTGCCCGGTAGGCAAAATATCGTACTCGGCTAAGTAAAAGCTTGCTCGGATGTCTAAGGTGTGCTCGGATCCATTACTTAGCGAAATCAGAGGAGGTTGAGAAGATTCCAATCTTCCATGTACTTCATTTAGGTCAAATCTTTGACTCAACAATCTCCCCCTTAGGTCAATTTCTTGACTCAACAATTTCAAAGAGGTCTGAGTTAATGATCAACTTATACGACTTCACAGTTGCAATGACTTCTTCATTCTTACGGCTTAGCGTGTCGGCAACCACATTAGCTTTACCAGGATAATACTTGATATCACAGTCGTAGTCCTTTATCAACTCTAACCATCTCATCTACCTCATGTTCAACTCCATCTGCTCGAAGAAGTACTTTAAACTCTTATGATCTGGGTAGATAGTACACTTAGTGTTGGGTTTTAGCAAGATTATCAAAGTCCAAATAAACCAATTTATAAGGAAAAACGCAGCAGAAATTAAGGTTTTAAATCTTGTTTACCAAATACACATAAAACCCGATTTATGTCAAAACCCAATCCAGGATCCATATACGACTCACACGCTATCAAGAACAACCATAGGGTGTTTCAAGAACATACCTTCAAGTCCATAAATCAAAGAAGATGAAGATATGAATGGCTAGATTCCAATGGATAAATCCTCAAGCTTGTATACGCGAACAAGCTCCAACAAACCCCAAGTTGCTAGGTACTTACACTTCTTGCAAATCTCCTTGTTCGCCGAGAGAAAAAGTAGAGAGAATGTGTGTGTGAGAGAGAATGTATTGTTGATACAAACTAGAATAATCATCTCCCAATAGAAGCTCTTGCATGTATTGGAAAAATACAAAAGGAGAAACAGAGAGAGAGAGAGAGAGAGAGACAGAGAGATGGAGGGGCCGACCAAAGGGTGGGTTTTCCCCCAAAAACTCAAACCCAATTTTGTTAATTTTTCCTTATACATATTTGTCATTTATCCAAATAAATAATATCTCTCATAAGATAAATTATCCATATAATTTATTTAACACACAAATGCAAATATTTAGAAAACCCATTTTCCAAATATCATAAGTGTTGATAATTATTACTTAGATCATATCTAATAATAAATATCGTGGCGTTTGTCTAGCTTGTTATTGGGTATGACCCGACTTGGATCATAACGTACTAGCCACATCAACTCAAATATGTGTCTTGGGCAGATCGATTCCAACAATCTCCCACTTGCACAAGATACATAGGAGATTGATGCAAATAGAAAATACCGCCTAACAACGGTTTACTATCCCTATTACGCATGACGAAGTGCCATTCAATAACATCATCCCCTTCAAGTCCCTTACTTGGAAATGATTTAGGTGAAAGTATCATTTATCCTTTTGCCACAAATATCATGTTAAATCCAGAGTAGGGGTGTTTAAATAAATCCAAATCCGAATCCGAAATATCCGAAAATCGGAATCCGAATTATCCACCCGAATCCTGGATATCCGAATTTTCGGATTCGGATTCGGATAGTCCTTTTGATATTTTTCAGATATTTCGGATATCCGAAATATCCAAAACTTAATATTTTTTTTGTTTTTCTTAGTTTTTTATATTAAAAACTAATCATATGTTTCCATTAAAAAAACCTAAAAAGCCCATTTGATCTCAAACAGGCCGTCACTCATCATCAGCTCGACAGTCACATCTCCGGTGATTGTTGAACTTCGTCGGTGTTCACATCAATGTTACCGTATACTGTCGTTTATCGGTTACCGTTTACCAACACACAACCTTCAAATCTCACCCCCAAAGATCTACAATCTTCATCTCCAATATGGATTTCCATTTTCCATCATCGGATCTACGTTTGTCTTCATCTAAAATGGAGAAGAAGACATGGGAGAAAGTGTTGACAATAGATGTTGGATTGCCCGATGACGTAGCCGGCGATGTTTGGTGCCCACCGTCGCTTGGTGGCTGGCGGTGGGTTATGATAATAGATGTTAGATTCTTGGGTGTAGAATCACTATGAAATTTAGATTGTGGAGGATGGATGTGTTGATATTAATTTTGATATTCTTTTTATTTTTGGAGTTTCGGATATCCGATTTAGCATCCAAACGGATATCCGAAATTTCGGATACGGATTTGGATATTGAAATTCACTATCCGAAATGTTTGGATATCCGAAGTTCGGATATCCGAAATCCGGATATCCAGTTTTGAACACCCCTAATCCAGAGACACAGAGTGATCCTTCTCTGTTGAGTTAACTTATCAGTCCTTAGACATTTAACTCTCAACGAATAAGAGAGACAAATCCCCTATTGACTACATACGTCTCTCACTATCACCTTGTATTATACTTGAGCTTAGCCTTATGTACTGACATATTTCAGAGCAGCGAAGAACTAAGTCAAAGTATAATAGTTGGTGAATATCAAGACCCAATATGTATCTCAGGTCGGAGGATACTATGATGTTCGCCTTTACTCAAATTTACTTATGATCACAAATCACAAGGATTCCATGTAGTAAAATTGAGGGAGGGTCAGTCCAATATTTATCTCATAAATATATATGAACTTTGGCAGCAACCCTTGCTATATTCATACCTCATGAATATCTACCAATCCAAGTTCATAATAGTCTTACCTTCATATTTGTTCCCACAACTATGATCGACTACGAACATTTAGAATAATCAAATTATTCATGGATTTAAACATGCTAAAATGGAACATAACTCAAAAACATAACCATAACCAAAACCATATGATTGAGTTAAAATAATATTGTTCTGATATCCAAATACAAAATTTTGATCAAATCCAATCACTAGAATATCGAAGTCCTAAGGCACAAGTATAACACTCATGCTTTGGCCTTTCAAGGAGCTTCGTGAGTGGATCCGCAATGTTTTGGTCAGTGTGAACTTTGCGAATACATATATTACCTTTTTCAACATCATCCCTTATGTAGTTGAATCTCCGCTCAATGTGCCTAGTATTTTGATGTGTACGGGGTCCTTGATTTGAGCAATCTCACCCTCGTTGTCACAAAAAATTTCTAGAGGGTCCTGAATAGTACGAACTACCACTAGGTCGGAAATGAACATTCTAATCCACGCAGCTTCTTGAGCTACTAAGGAGGCCGCGATGTATTCAGATTCAGTGGTGGACAAGGCTACCACGTCTTGTTTTGCGCTCTTACAAGAGACAGCACCACCATTTAGAACGAAAACATATCCCGATTGTGATCGAGAGTCATCTCGATCAATTTGGAAACTCGCATCCGTGTAACCCTTTACAACGAGTTCCTCCTCATCAGAGCCATATATTAGAAACATATCTTTAGTCCTCCTAAGGTATTTCAGTATGCTCTTCACCGCCATCCAATGGCTACTTCCCGGATTTTGTCGGTATCTACCTCTCATGCTCAAAGCGCATGGCACATCCGTTCTAGTACCTATCATGGAATACATGATGGATCCTATAGCAGACGCATATGGGATTCCATTCATTTTTGTCTTACTCATCCTTTGAGCTTGGACATTGAGATGCATTCAATATTGTTCCTCTTTGAATAGGTACCAAACCTTTCTTAGAGTTGTCCATCTTGAACCTCTTCAAGATTTTGTCAATGTATGCACTTTGATTCAAACCTATCAACCGCCTTGATCTATCCCTATAGATCCTTATTCCCAGAATATAGGCGGTTTCACCAAGATCCTTGATGGAAAAGCAGTTTCCAAGCCAGACTTTTTCACCCTCCATGGTTGGAATGTCATTTCCAAATAATAGTATGTCATAGACATATAATACCATAAAGGTAATGATGCCCCCAATAGATTTCTTATACACACAAGCTTCATCAGCGTTTTTGATGAATCCAAATTTCTTAACTTCATCATCAAAACGGTGATTCCAACTTCTAGATGCTTGCTTCAATCCATAGATTGATTTCTTTAAATTGCATACTTTATTAGGATGTTGTGGATCGACAAAACCTTCGGGCTGAACCATATAGACATTTTCCTCAAGGTGTCCATTTAGAAAAGCAGTTTTGACATCCATTTGCCATATCTCATAGTCGTAATATGCGGCTATGGCAAACAATATCCTTATAGACTTTAGCATCGCCACGGGCGCAAAAGTTTCATCATAATTAACCCCTTGAGTTTGAGGGAAACCCTTTGCTACAAGTCTAGCTTTATAAGTATCCAAGTTTCCATGCATATATGTTTTCTTCTTGAAAACCCACTTAATTCAAACCAGTTTGGAATTAAGAGGTGGTATAACCATGTCCCATGCTTGGTTGTCATGCATGGATTGCATCTCAACGTTCATGGATTCCAACCATTTATCACAATCAGATTGTGACATTGCATCTCGGTATGTGGTTGGTTCATCCGAATCTACCACATAGCATCCAACCATGAAAAAACCAAATCTTTCAAGTGGGGTGCTAATTCTACCAGATTTGCGAACATTTTGTTAGTTTTGATCAACCATTTGATCATTCTCAACAACCTCTTGTTGATTGCTAGTGTCAACCAGACATGTATCGGCTTGTGGTTCTCGATCCTCCTCGAGTTCCACTGTTCTATCAGTTCTTTGCATAAGGAACCTTCTTTCCAAGAACTCAGCCTTTCGAGCAATAAACAATTTATGCTCGCTTGGATTGTAGAAATAATATCCCATCGAATCTTTGGGATATCCTACAAAGATACACTTAGTGGATCGGTTTTCAAGTTTGTTTTGGGTTAGTTCTTGACATAAGCCTCACAACCCCATACCTTTAAATATGATAACGATGGAACCCTTCCATGCCATATTTCAAAAGGTGTCCTTTCCAGTTTCTTGGTTTGAGAAGCCTTCGATGAATCTCTTATAATAGCCAGCCAACCCTTAGAAAATGCGTATATCAGTCGGGGTCTGTGGAGTCTTCCATTTTGTTATCGCTTCTATCTTAGTTGGGTTCACAGTTTTCCCTTCAGGGTTGATTACGTGACCTAGAAACTGCACCTCACGCAACCAGAACGCGCACTTCGAAAATTTAGCATACAGTTTCTCTTCCTTCAAAATCTCCAATACTTCTCTTTGATGTTCAGCATGGTCAGACTCGCTCTTTGAATAAATCAATATATCATCAATGAAGACGATAACTGATTTGTCCAATATCGGCCGCAGTGGCGAAGTTTAAACATACACATCAAGGGGGCCAGACTCAATATGTATAAAAATTCATAAACTAGAGGGGCGTGGGCTCAAAATTTCACTCGGAAACGGGTAAATTTACACTATGTGTAAAAATTTTTGGCCGAAAAAGGATAATTTACACTACCGAGCAAAATACGAAGGGGTCGGGCTCAAAATTTCAGTCGAAAACGGGTAAATTTACTATGTATACAAATTTTTGGCCGAAAAAGATAAATTTACACTACCAAGCTAAAAAAACAGAGGTGGCCGGACTCAAAATTTCAGTCATTAACGGGTAAATTTACACTATGTATAAGAATTTTCGACCGTAAAAGGATTAATTTTCATTATCGAGCGAAAAAACGGAGGGGGCCGGGGCCACCCCTGGCCCCAACTAAGCTACGTCATTGATCGGCCGACATACCCTATTCATCATGTCCATAAATGTTGCTGGAGCATTCTTCAGACCAATTGACATCATGAGGAACTCGTAGTATCCATACCGCGTTCGAAACGCCGTCTTAGGTATGTTTGTCTCTTTCACCTTCAGCTGATGATAGCCTGATCTAAGGTTTATTCGTGAGAACCAGGTCGAACCTTGTAGTTGATCAAACAAATCATCAAGCCGTGGAAAAGGATATCTAGGCTTCATTGTAAGCTTGTTCAACTCATGGTAGTCTATACACATTCTCATACTGCCATCCTTCTTCTTGACAAACAAGACTAGTGCGCCCCACGGGGAAACACTTTTCTTATAAAACCTTTATCGAGGAGTTCTTGTAGTTGGGACATTAATTCTTTCATCTCGGATGGCGTCAGGTGGTAAGGTGCTATCGCGACGGGCTGTGCTCTTGGTACTAAGTCTATCTGGAATTTTATCTCTCGCTCGGTGGCAACCCCGGAAGGTCCTCAGGAATAATTTTGGGTAGTCGCGTACAATAGGAACATCTTTCACTTCTTTCGTCTCGTCCGTAGCTTTGACAACGTACGCCAGGTAGGCACCGCACTCGCCTTATCAATCCTTCAGCTTTTATTATCGAAATGACATTAAGCCCTGAACTTTCTTTATCATCATAAACCGTCACCGTACCACCATCCAAGGATTTTAACCTTATTAATATACTCTTACACTATCTGAGCCTCAAACTCAGATAGCCAATCCATCCCCAAAACCACATCGAACTCTTATAAGGTCATGACATACAAGGTAATAGGGAACTCATGTCCCTCTAACTCTATCTTACCATCCTTAACCATTCTCATTATTTTAACCGAGGCGTCACTAGCGGTTTCTACTATAAAGGTTTCAAGCACACGACAACATTTCATTTTTGCTAACTTACTAAATGTCGTAGCTACAAAACTTCTATTCACACCCAAATAGAACAATACTGAAGCAGAAATACTTTTCACTAGAAACGTACCTGTCACGACATCTGGAATCTGCTTGGCCTGCTCTTGAGTCAGCATGTAGGCCCTAGTCCTTGGCCTCACTTGCTCAGCATCTTTCTTCTCACTTCCTTCAGTTTCACCACTCGTGCAAGCCCTTACTAGGTGATCGGTCTGACCGCACCTATAACATGCGGGCTTTGCATGGCATTTCTGGGCAAAATGCCCCATCTTTCCACATTTGTAATAGGCATTTGACCCTAACTTGCATTCCCCACCATGGGATTATCCACACTTATGGCACACATCAGAACCAGTGCCCTACTTGCACTCAAAAGCGTGCATCTTTCCGCAAGTCTTGCATGACTTCTTCTCCAACACCTTCTGTCTCCTATCTCTAGGGTTCCATGATTGGTACCGGGTCTCTTAGAAGGAACAACCCATTTCTTTTCTTTCTTCTCTTTCACCACCACCTCATCCACATCCATTTCATCGTAAACCATCTTGGCAAGTTCAACCGCAGAGTCGAATGTAGCAGGTTTACTTGTCTTGACCAAAGTGCGGACGTTCTGTGGTAGTCCACTTATATAACACTTGATCCTTTTGGCTTCAGTATTCACCATGTCAGGCACCAACCTGGACATGCGATTGAATTCGGTGGTGTACTCGCGGTGTGTCATCTTGCCCGCCTTCAGATTCAAAAACTTCATCTCAGCTCTTTCAACCTCAGCATCAGCACATAACCTCTTCATCACTAATTCCTTCAGGTCATCCCATCTCATAGCCTTAACTTCCTCTCGAGTCTTTCTCTGTTCCATCGACTCCCACCAGTACATAGCTTCATCTCCGAACGACTAGGTAGCATAACCCACCGCTTGGTTAGGACGACACTCGCTAATTCGGATAACCTTGTCCATGACGGTTATCCATTGGAGAGTAGCAATTGCGTCCCCAAAAACCAGTCAACTTCGGTGGGTCGCACCCTTTTAATGACTTATAGTTACACCCACATCTTCCTCGTTTCCTTGCATCAACCCTCACAGATCGAACTTCACTCGAATAGCCTTCCCCATCATCAGCTTTCTTACCGTCATCCCCGACCCTCTCGGCGGTTCTTGCGTGACTTTCAACAGACTTTTCAGATTGTAGGTTCTTCATTGCAGCAGCTACAACTTGAGCAATGGCTGCCTGAACAGCAGGGTCAAGTTGATACCCTTCATTGTTGCTCGGATTCCGTCCAGCTGCACTTCCTTCTTCCCTTATGTTAACAGCTAATTCTACAAAAGGTTCTCGGAAAATACATGGCACCACGACGTCCAGTACGACCTCCGCGCCCAGTAACTGTCTTAGCTCCAGCCATTTGTGCTCGATAAGGAAACACAAACGTCATCACTTAAGGAACTATTTAGTACAAGGATAGTAAGGCTAACAGGTAATAACAGTGGCCAGCTGTGATTAGCTAATCACGTTACTCTCCGTGTCTTATACACTTCCCTTTGTGAGTCCACTTGTGCTAGTTCTACTTCCAACAGTTAGACAATCAAGCAATTCATACAATCATATTCTCCTATCCCTAAAAGTTAAGCTAAATCCTTACACATTCTCACATTGCACGTGAAATATATCACATACTTCATATTTACTTAGCTTGTTTGAGCGACACATGGCTTTCTTGAACTGGCATCTTCTTTCTTTTCTTACATAAGTCCCCTTATCTGTTCGAGTCTAAGCATGTATGATGCTTAATTCTCTTGAACTTATGCTCTGATACCAACTTGTAATGCCCCGGTCCCGGTGCCCTACTTTGACATTGTATTTACTCATAAAAACAGTTCTAAATTTCATAGTTAATTAAACTTTCGCGAAATAAATAAAAATTAAATCATTCAATACAAACATTCGATACTTGTCTTTAAAACAAAACATAAATGATTTATTTAAAAGATCACGACAAAACTTCTTTGGATGTCAGTCCCTTCAATCCTGCCATGTGTCATTCTCTCAAGCCAACTGCTTCAATCTATTCACATGCGTGCATACAAAAAGTCAGCTATGCTGAGTGAGCTCTAGTTAATACATGTAACATACTATACATTCACATACGTACATACATACGCATCCGAAGATACATATACATACTTAGCTTTTTACCTTTCTTCATACTTTCCTACTTTCATACTTTCATACATACATATATACATACATTTCGTCCTATATATAACCTTCGCAGATATTATTAGGGTTTGTTCCCTTCATTCGCAGATATTATTAGGGTATGTTCCCTAAATTCGCAGATATTATTAGGGTCTGTTCTCTTCATTCGCAGATATTATTAGGGTATGTTCCCTACATTCACAGAAATTATTAGGGTTTGTTCCCTACTTTCGCTCTACCGTACTTTTATACTACCATTCATACTATTTCATTCATACACTGCTTTATCGTTCATTCATACACAATTACATATTCTGACACTTACCTCCCTCGGCAATACGTGAAATATCCGAAGATCGTTCACGTATCGACAAGCTTTCATCCATATTCACATTATAATATCTCAAATATATCATCCATGCTTACACTTACCACTCAAGGTAAGTGTATTAACTAATCACATATGCACATAGCCCCAAAAACATAACAAGGAAATGAGGCTAGAAACTCACCTGAACTCGATTACGTTCACCGTTAACGGTTATTCCTTTCTTTAGCTATGCGCGACTAACCGTATAACAATTACACGTATCAATTACTATCACTACCCATATCGTGTTTATAGTTTAATTATAACCCTCAACGAACGGAATTCCGAGGGCAGCGCCCCTGACAGCGGGGTTCTAGGGGCAGCAGGCCCTAGTAGGGTCCAAGGGGCAGAGCCCCTGGCTGGGGTCGAGCTGCCATGTCAGTTTTGGAAAAAAAATATTTTCATTAACGTCTTAACATATTAATCATTAGAATTCTAATTTATTATTTATTTTCTAATTCATAAAGTTCGAGGGCTTCTTTGTAATTAAATCATTTAATTCTAAATCTAGGGACCTTTCTGTCATTCCTTCAGAGTCTAGTTAGTTATCCTGCCCCTTAACGAATGAGGTTCATTCGTTACTTCTTAACTAATGGATCTTTATAACGAATTGAACCTCATAACGAAATGGTCTTTATAACGAACTGGCCTTTATAACGAACTGGACTTTATAACGAACTGGACTTAACGAATGATCATAACAAACTGCTGCTAATTCGTTATTTCTCGTTAACGAATAGGCATAAAGAATTGCTGTTAATTCGTTATTTTTCCGTTAACGAATTAGGGTTAGGTCAGAGAATGTCAGAACATTCCCTGACATTCCCTTATCCTCGTACGCCGTTTTCCGGCGCCTCCTTTCCAGCGACTTCGTTGCCGGAAAACCAGGATCTCGTCGGAAAAACGAGACCTCACTCGTTCTCCACCGTTTTTCACCGTTGTTCTCCCCGTTCGATAAAGATCTGAGCAAGGGTGAGTCAAGCTCATCTTTTGATCGATTTATACCTGATTCCATCCGGACCTCGTGACTTTAACGGTTTAGGGTGCCAGCTCGTTGTTTCGCGACTAGATCTAGCGGGTTTGGATCCATATGATATCGTAATTTTATTACCTCGGATCGATGCTCGATTTTCCCTCTTGGTTTCGGTTAGTGAAAGAGAAAGATGAGAAAGAGCTTAAGTGTGTGTCTTTGATGGTGTATGGAATGAGTAGAAATGAATGGATTATGGGTTAATTAAGGTTTACATACTATGGGTCATGGGCTTAAGCTCATGGTCTTTCTCCTTTCCTTATTACATAAGTCCATTACTCATTTTACTTAACCCAACACAAGCTCATCTCATAACATCAATTTATTAATCGAACGGGAAACAGGATGTTACATCAAAATAGATCACTTTTTAGCGAATTCCTTCCCAACCCATACTTTTGTGTATTAGTAAAGTTTATACTCTATATTTTGTTATAGTTCTAAAAACTTTTAGGAAGTTAACCAATCTTCGAGAGTTCAATACAAAACCAAATTTAGTTAGAAAATCATGTGAATTGTATGTATAGTACAGTTAGGGTGCATGAGACAACTTTGAGTAACCCAGAGTACTTTGGTAACACGGCCCCATGTGCTTCGGGTAGCGAAATCATGTAGCAATTTGGGTTCGTGAACTCAAAGAGGAAGCCGAACAACTAAAACAGTGTGGGGTAATTTTGTGTTCAAGTTAGCAGTGTCACTTTCATTTTGGATACTTTTGGATAAAAATAAGGCTACATTAGCTCATTGATTAGAAATTCTTGATAATTTGGCACGTTTAGTGCGTGCACCCTTTTATGTAGCTTATGATACATATAATGAAAGTTACAGAAAGAGTAGGATGAGTAGCTATGTAACTATTTTAGTATTAGTCAAAACACATATACAAATGTTTATGTTGTTTATCATGATCATTTTATTTAAATTTGTATATATTTATCGACTCTTTTTAATATAACATATTCTAATAGCTTTATAAACGTGCTATATGTAATTTGAAAGTACTGGTGATGAATTACTGAATTTTAAAAATGTATGTATTGCATTATTTTGATTAAGACGAAGCTATTAAAAAGTTGATAGCGTCCTATTGTCCTAATTATCTTTTAAAAAGAAAAACTTTGCATTGATATATTATTCATTTCTAAAAGTTAAAACATCATTACAGTGTTTAAAAATAGTAATCAGTATATTAACATTACTAGCTTTAGAAACCCGTGTATTAAACGGGATAAATTAATATATAAATTACAATGAATAATTTAATAAAAATAAAAAAAGATAACTAAGCCTCTTTATATTATGTAAAAAAAATGTATTACAAATACAGTCGCGTTATATCATCAAATATATTTGACTTTTAAATTGAGAATGGGTTGTTATACAATCGGTATACGATAATGAAACAATGCCACTGAAGGAAAATTTAAAACAATGAGGCCTTTCAATGTAAAAGATATAGCTAAAGTCTTTCACAAATTTTCAATATTTAATAAACATGGTTTTTTGTAGATTTTTGAATTTCACCAAGTATGTTGTGAAATATATTCTAACAATGTACATTAGTATAATATGTAAATATTTATTTGTATAAAAATGTATAGATATAATACAAATAGAGTTTAAATAAAATTGAATAATTTAATTAGATATAATCTCTACTATATATAAAGAGGGAGTGAAGTACCTCTTAAATTTTAAGAGGTACAATCAGGTATGCAACATGTACAATTGTAAATGCTTATATTTTTAAAAATTTGAGGGTATTTATGTATTTAACCAACATTCAATAACTGTAGCTTTTCATTTTAATTCAATAATTACAATAATTACCCTTCTATAGTTAAAATAATTACCCTTGAACTTTAGATAACATTTGTAATTTATAAGAATAGTTACACATCTAACCCTCATCTTTATCCAAAAACTTGACAAATTTGTTTATGTTTTTGTTTCTGTCTATATCTTTAAATATATTATGTTTTACAAAAAGCTGAACATACTATTACGACGTGCTAATTTTTGTCGACGTTTAGGTATAAAAAAATCTTCCAAACCAATATGTATATTATAATGTACAAGTTAATGAAACATTAATGTACAAGTTAGATATGCAACTATAAACCTATAAATAAATTTACATTCTCTAACTATATTTACAATAACTACCCTTAAACTTTATATGGCTTTTGTAATATTTAGGAATTGTTGCATATTTTACCCATCATCTTTAGCCAATAATTTGACAAATTTATATATTTATTTTTTTCCTCAATATCTTTAAATATATTATGTTTATAAAAGAACCAAAACCTATATTACGGCGTGCATGTTTATGTTGACGTTTAGATATAAAAAAAATTCAACACCAATGTGTAGATTATAATTTACAAGTCAATGAAACATTAAAGTACAACTTAGATATGCATTATGAACCTATAAAATGTTTAAACGCATAAAGATGCCCTCTGTTTGACTTTATCAAATTACAAAATAAAAATAAATAAATCAATTCCAATTAATATTATTTTGGATATGAGTTGTAATTCTTTTGGTGGCATATACATTTATGGGTGTCCAAAAACCCCGCGACTCGCCCAACGCTCGAAAAAATAACTCGAAAAAAGTTGATTAGAAATTGAGTCGAGCCGGCTCGTTTTGTAATCGAGTCCAGGTGGCTCGGCTCGGTAGATAGATTAATATGCATATGTAGAGTATTTTGTTTATATATTCAACCTTTTAATATCAAAAGTGTTCAAGCTAATTTAGCTTGCTACTTCTCAACACTGGTACACGCAATTCGCTTCCCTCCCGAGTTCAAAACATGTTTCTCCCAAATTATTTTTCACGTTTTCTTTGCATGATTGCATCCCACATCAGCTGGCTCTCATATATACTCTAAAACTTTGCATTCTTGAATGGTCTCTAAAAATAATGGTCATAACAACTAATTCAATGTAAGATATTATGGCTAGGTTCAAACTAATGAAAAACCAAAAATAGCTCAATAGAAAAGGGTTCGAGCCATTTCGAGTTGACCCAAGCTGGCTTAATTTATGAATGAGCCAAGCTTAAGCTCCCATGTTCAGTTCGCTAAAAGTTTCGAGCTCGAGCCGAGCTAGCTCGACATGTATTTGAGTTGAGCTTGGCTCAACTCGGCTCATTGACAACCCAACATACATGTATCAACCGAACCAATTCAACAATTAACGTAATAAACTTTTGTAAAACATTAAACAATTAAAAAAACTATCACAAGTATAGGAAAACTGTTAATCTATAAAGGGAGACAAAAAATAATAGTGTGAGAAGTATCTGTGGCCTCGAAAGAAACTCCTAAAAAATTTCAAGAAAAATATTAAAAAATAATAACTCAAAATATAAATAAAAAACAATAAAAAAACCTAATATAACATAATGCCAAGAAAAATATAACATAATGTTGCTTAACATAACAATATTAAGAAAAAAAATACTATCAATAAATAAGACACAATCAATGACGAAAATAAACAAAAAACACAATGATATTTTTTTAACATTTTTTTTTGAGAATGAGAAAGACGGGAGGAGCATTTTTGTTTTTTTTTGTTTACTTTTTTTGCTTTTAATTAAATTTTGAGTGATGACTTTTTTTTATTATATTCTTTATTCTTTTTCTTTCTTTCTCTAATTTTTATTATTGTTTTGAGGGTTTCTTTTAGCACAAATCATTTACATCTTTCTCAATACTATCACCTTTTGGTAGAATAACTTGAACATGTATAGATAAATACTATACATTATATCATAAGAGGATTGATATACTAACATAAACAAATATCAAATTGCAAATTCTTGTCGCCGCAGCACCGCGCGGGTTTTATACTAGTATAAATAAAGTGTAAAATGAAAGTGAATAATCTTTTATATTTGTCATATATAAGTTTTGGAGGGAAAACAATTGTAATGATTAATCACAAACTGACACGTATTACAATTATTTTACTTTACTAGAATAGGTAGATTTAACACTTTTTTAATTTTAAGTGATGTTGGCCCTACGATACGACTACAATAACTATGTTATAATCTCACCGGTGTCATATTCAATCATGTTTCATAAAAATTGGTTGTTACTTGTAATAATGGGTTATGGGTGACGTCGTTTCAACAAAGGTGGCCATATGGGATGTTTAGATATGTTCGGGTTGGAATTTTATTCATGCTATTTTGTTTTTCTCATTTTTATAATATTTATAAGTAACTAGCCTATATACCCGTGTGATACACGGGTTGAAAAAAATATTTTTAAAACTTATTAATAAAAATAATCCAAAATATATTGAAAATCAAATATAGACATAACATCGTAACTAAGCAACTTAAATATGACATGTCATTCCCATTTTGATGGGATAGTAAGGTGGTTAAGGTATAAAATTAGAGATGGTTCAAACCCAATTGAGTGTAAAAATTTAATCGTTCACAAAAAAAACTTAAACATAACATCAAAAAATAAAAAATTATTTAAAATAAATTAATTACAAATTTCTAAATACTTATTACATATAAGATTTGCTGCTATATTTGCTCGACAAAATAAACCAAATCTAGACATTGCTTTGTTCCCTAATTTTCACAAATATCGTAGCCAGTTAACGTGTGGTTCTTTTAATATGCTACTGAGTTCCTCTTCAATATTACTGTCATTTTCGTGCTCCACTGCAATTCATACTTTCTTCCAATGCATTCATGTTATCTTCAAAGGAAAATATACAATTAAAAACCAATTTAAGTAAAAGAAAGTTAGGCTATGGTGATGGCATTTTGCATACTTTTGAGTCATACTTTCAATCTAGTTTAATACTAATCATACCTAACACTAATCAAGTGTATTAGCTATTAAATAGCAGAACTCAACGGGCAATACATTTTGGCTTATAGTAAATGATAGCATTTTGCACACCAACAGATATGAAAAATTGATCATTGATCCACAGTTCTATCCAAAATAAGACACCAAAAAAACGAATCCACGAATACAAGCATTTCATCAAGCAACTTATGGGGACAATCAAAATAATGAAAATCAAAACACAAAGAAACCAAATTTACAAAAAGTATCTCCTTATAAGACATATTCTTGACCTGAACGAACGAACCTCAAGCTGATGAAACTGTTAACAACCATCGAATGAAACTCCGACCAGCCTAAGTTGAGATAAATATAGAACCTGCCATTTCGATTCCTGCACAATTAAACTTTTAGAGAATCCACTCACAAAGCAAGGGAAACCACGGTAGAAAACGAAACAAAAGACGGTATAAACTTACATAAATGGTTATGGATTCAAAATCAGGTGTCCTTAATAGTCATATTCCATATATCAAACCTATGTATAAAGCTCCACCTCTATAGCTCGTGAGCCTTTTCTGTTCACACATAAAATATGTGCGTAACAATTTACAAATAAAGAAATATATTTATTTGTAAGACAAAAACCTCATTTTGAAAAAGTCACCGATTAACCTTGTAGAAGATAAAAGTTTGAAGCTATATAAATAGGATAATATAAAAACAATTGACCATTTTTTATAAACATATTGTATATTGAATATGTAGAGTAAACTAAAATGAAACCTTTGGTATATCACTTGAAACTAAATTATGTACCTGAATATTTTCTCCATCAAGATATTAACAACAGCTAGTTTCATCGGTTCTAAGATCCTGCACACTTTGTCCACTATAAAATCTGCACAAAAAAAAAAAGAAAAAAGAAAACAAATTGTCAAGAGTTTACACAGAAATCATTAATTGGACTCTTAACTGGAGCAATTGAATTGGATCTCAACTAAGATATACCATATTAATAATGGTGCTAGTAATATATAGTTTACCTGAGAGCTGAGATAACCTTTTTTGTAATGTCTACATATGATCAACGATGATCCATGGCCTGCACTGCAAAACCAACTAAAACTTTATTCCGAAAAAAGAAAATTCTCAGACATTTGAAATTAAAACTTTGACAAATAATAAAAAAAGAATGAAACTTAGGTCAAAGGTCATACCTGATGCTTTAACCGGTCGGAATCAAGGTTTGACGATGTTGAAGAAAGAGACGATGAGGGCCGACGATGGTGAAGAATTAGCAGAGAGGACGGTGGGTGATAGCTATTATGTTTGTTAATTTGCGAGATCGTTTTGTGTTGCATCTCCATGAAAAGTCAATTGAAGAAATCGATTGAAGAATAAAAGGAGGCAATTGATAGATAGATTGAAGAAGATTACTGTAGAAATCCATTGAAGAATAAATCATTTTCAAGATTTTTTAAGGTTTTAAATAGAGAGAGAGAGAGAGAGACTCAGGAAGGTATAGATATGAGTTTCAAATTTTGAAATTGGCTTTCAATTTAGGGTTTAGCTGAAGAAAGCAGGGAAGCTTTCACAGGAAGGAAGCTTTGCAAACCGAGGAAACGTGGACAAGCGTTTTGACGAACGCGATAGCAAATAGAATATGAGGCTAACACGTGTCTCAAAATGTTTGCTCTCAGAGATTGGTGCAACCTTCTCTTTCATGCTTGGTACTTGGATGTTGGCACGATTATCAGGAATACTAGAGAGGTGGCCAAAGCATTAGATATTATCAGGTCTGAGGGGCCTCGTTTGGGTCTTGAATTAAACGTTAAGAAAAACATAGTTATTTTGGCCAACATGCAATGGGGTGAAGGTGCAGGAGGGGTTGTTTCCTTGCGGGATTGGAAGGCCGGTGCTTACGTGAAACTCCCTTGGTGGTGCTGTAAGCCGGGATGCGGGGTTTATCAGCAGTTTAGCTATGAAAAGGGCCTCTAGCGCTGTGGAACTGATGAGCTGTCTCCCAAGACTTCGGGATCCTCAGTGCGAGCTTCTTTTGCTTCGCTCATGTATGGGAGTGCCAAGCTTTTGTTCGGTTTGAGAATGTGCCAACCTATGTATGTGGGGGAAGCTGTTTCTATATTTGACGATGACCTTCGAAGGGCGATTGAGGACATCGTGGTTTGTGGAGGTCCGTTCTTGGGGATCTCCAATGGAGGTTGGCATCACTTCCGACCCGTTATGGGGGGTTGGGTCTCTGTTCGGCCCGATGATGTATCTACATATGATTTTGTGGCTTCGAGAGCACAATCGTGGTGTTTGCAAGACCATATTCTTTGGGGTTGTGATATTTATGGGTTGGACTCTAATTATGGGTGTGCAATGGATCGTTTACGTACTTCACTTCCAGATTTTGATCTTAGCGGGTTCTCTAATAAGGACACCGCCCCCCCTAAAGCCCAACATGTTGTGGCGAGTGCCTTATTCAGAGGAATCGTCAAGAGTTTAGAAGTGAAGTTTGATCTATCCCCTCGCCAAAAGGCGGTGCTTGAATGCCTTCGGGCTCAGGATTTTCTAACGGCCATCCCGATTGAAGGATTAGGCCAACGTATGTTGGGTTTGGAGTATCGGGCTATCATTAAGTACCGGTTAATGATCCCTATGTTCCCGACTAATGAGCCTTGCCCAATTTGTCGCAAAGTCTGTTTGGATTCTTTTGGTGACCATGCGGTGTATTGCAAAGAATTGTCTGGCTTTAAATACAGACATGATTTGGTTAGTGATGATCTGTGTGATGTTCTTAAATGGGCAGGGATTTCTGCATAAAAAAGGAGGCCCCTGTTAACTTTCTCACGGATCCTCTTGAAGGGAGGTCTATTTTACGACCTGCTGATATTCTTATGTTCGGGTGGGCAGGGGGAAACACGCCTGTGTGGATCTTACAGGAGTGTCTCCTCTTGTTGGGATCAGGGACCGTGAGTTTGTTGTAGGTCAGGCTGCGTTGAAGGCTGAATCGGGCAAAGTTGTTAAACACGAGAAAGCTTGTTTAGATAATCAACATGTCTTTCTACCATTTGCCTTTGATACATTTGGTTTTCTTGCCCCAGAAGCTGTGAATTTTTTGAGTAGGGTTCAGCGTGTCGTATACCGGAACCTCTTCAGCTCCTAGGTCCCAAAGCTTCGGTTTTAACATGATTGGCTTTGGTTATTCAAAAGGGTGTTGCAGCGCAGCTTATTGCCCGTTTACTTGCCATTTTATTGTAATTGTTTTATAGTAAATTATATATTAATTAAATTTGATATGAAATTATTTATTATATGTTATAACTTTGTGTTACTTTAATAATAATAATAAATTACTTGGTACAGTGATTTTCAAATTGACTTATAATCTGACCGATTGATATAATTTAAATTTGAATGTATCCATTATGGTGCTTGCTAATATGAGGCCAATCCAATTGTATAATCTCTATCTATTCATAAAATTAATAATATGAATACGTTTAAAAAGTATTATTTATAAAAGTATATTTTAATTAATTTATAAAATATAATATATTAAATTAATTTATAAAAGTATTATTTTAATTGTATAATCTCTATCTATTTATAAATTTCTTAGATTTTAATTTAATAACTTAATATACTTAGATTTTAATAACTTATTATAAAAGTATTATTTATAAAATTAAAATCTAAGTATATTAAGTTATTAAAATCGTATTCATGTATATTAAATTCATCGGCTAGAGCCCCCGCGAAAGAAATTTGCGTGGCTCTGATACCAATTTCAGAGGTACCCAGCGGAAAAATATGAACGATTTAAGATTATTAGTTCAAGTAAGTTATTATCCACGAAATTTAAGATTATATCTAAGTTTAAGAAACTTATGAATTTTATAAACCACATATTATAACAAATATTTAATAAGTATGCAAAATTTAAATACATAGGGATTATTTTTAAGTGTAATTTTAAAATTATTAAGGCAAGTATTTATATCTCT